>NC_050458.1:52153978-52472405 GCF_903995425.1 Onychomys torridus
CAAGGAAGAGGTGCCCAGCCCCGTGCTGTGCTAAGGGATCAGAGCTTGAGAAGAACTGAGGGAGACTGGTTTGATGGTGGGGAACTGGTCACACAGTTCTGTTGTAGAAGGAAGAGTGACGGGAACTATTATAGCAGATCCTTATCCAGTCGCCACAGCTGACCCTGCAGTCACCTGATAAAGAGCAGAGGCTTTTCATGAATTGTGGAGTGTATGCTCAGAGGGGCAGAGCCTGTGTTTCTGCAATAACAGTCCATAATTGAACATTCCCATTAAGGCAGGAAGCCTCTCCCTCATAGCTGGGTTTGGAATCTGGATGTTTTGTTCAGAGGTTCTTTAGGCTATGTGGACAGCAAAGCTGCCAGACCCCAAAGGCAAAGGCACTAAAGCCACTGCACTGCTGTGATATGCACATCCTTCTGCAGCACACTTGATCTCTGCAGGTCAGTCTTGGGAGCTGGTTGTCAGAGTAGCCCTTTTTGGGGGGAGCAAGATATAGCAGCATCCTCTATACAGGTCATGTGGGTTTTCTTAGGAAAATCCTTCTCCATTGCCTAGGAGATACTCCTTCAGAGTACCACAGTAAGCATGCACAACAGGTCTTATTCTTTGGATACCTCATCCACTGATGGGCATACCACCCTGCAGGGTCACCTTGAGGTGTACCGAGCAGCGAACACTGGAGAACAGAGAAGATCATCAGCTTGTCCAAAGGGCAGAAACATGAAGTGTAGACTCAATTGTCTTTGATGCGGACTGCTGGAGCCAGCATCAGAAGCCACCACTAAGACTCTCAAAAATGTCTACTAGACTCATTAAGCTGGTGGTGACCCTAGAAGGTCAAGATTGGTTGCTATGACTCACCCAAACACACCATGATGCAACCCTTGTATGTCCCAAGTAGAACAGCTAAGATGGCTGCTATTACTTCTTTGACAGGTAAGGAGGTGTTGAACAGAAGATGAGGTCAAGGCTGAGAAGGTCCAGCCAGGTAATTCTATGCATGAGGAGAAGCTGAAAGTGTGAGAGGGCAGGTAGACATTGACACTTTTTCTAAGACATGATCTCAGCAGAGAGTGCAAGTGGCAACTCTTCTTCCAGGACAGTGGGGTCAGTGCCAGACCCCACTTCTCTTTACTTTCTGCACTTGCAGCCTCACTGACCAACAGAGGTTATCAGGTCATGGGTTCCAGCTGAACAAAGACTCATAACAGAGTCGGCCCAGAACATTTGGGTGTGATCCACTTGGATGGGAGAAGGCTCCTTCTGGGAACAGAGACATTGTTGGCTTCTAATATTGCAGGAAATCAGACCCTCCCTCTGGAAATATAGCCAAAGGACAGAAGACCCACGCATGGTGGGAACCTTGTGATTTGTGGAAACTTCCCTCTCCAGAACAGCCACCTGTGAGAAACAGCATGGTGGACCTTAAGAGGAGAAATCTCCACTGGCCTCTGGGCCATCTTGCTGTGGGTAGTCAGTCCCCAGTGACCCCAAAGGCTCCTGTAGGTCAGATAGCCCTTTACCACCCCAATGTCATCCCTTCAGCCTCAAGACCAGCTCTTTGTTTCTGTTCTAAGTTAGGCCAGCTAATGCCCAGGAATTCATCAGCACAGCCAGGATGCAAACTGCATCTTCCACTGGTTCCTGAAAGACCATTCTGCCTTGAAAACCAATGTTATCTATCACATCTATCAATCTTCAGTACACAAATGAAGTACATACACAAAGTAGAACCCAAGTGTACATAGGACCCTTAGTTCACCCTGTACTCCAGGAGAAGTCCTACACTGGTTGGCAGTTACGGACTGTCCTCTTGAATGTGTGTGATAGACCTCTCTGTCTCTGGGATTCAAATCTAAAGATTCAACCAACCTCAGGTGGAAAAAATATTTTTCTATAATTTGAGTGTATACATGAGTATATGTGCACCACATGTTTGCAAGATCCCTGCAGGGCCTCTCTGAATATAACCCAGGTACTCACCTCTGGTCCAGATGGGAGTTCCGGGGCAGGTTGGAAGCTGGGGGCTGGTTTCTAAGACACTGCCACAATTAACCAAGAGAAAGAGCATTTTATTCCCATTGCTGCAGGGGCTTGGAAAAGATCTGAGTGCTGACCACACTCCTTCACAGCTAATGTGGCATTTGCGTTCTGATTCCATGTCAACAAGGGCTAGGTAATTACACACGTGAGCCAGTGCCTTCAAGTCCATGTGAGCCCAGACCAGCTTATAGCCACACCATAGATGGAGAATTCACCAAGTGCAGACACGATTTCATTAAAACGCTCAGCAATTCAAAGTAAACAAGACCCAACCCCCGAGGCTCTGTGTGGGGCCAATTCTGCTCCTCAGACAGCAGAAAGCTTGGAGACGGCTCAGAAGTTAAGCATGACATTTTCAGGTGAATTATAAGAGGAAAATGTTTTTTATTTTTCTATTTAAAAAAATGAAGAAGAAATTTCCCTGCAGGCTGTTTACATTTCTAAGCTGGAGAAGAAAACAAGCAAACTCCACAAAATGTCACTGACAGTTTCTTCCAGAATGGTCATTAAGACTCGTGTTTTTATTATTACAGTCCTGGTACATGTCAAGTCAGCTCTGGGAGTAAGGAAGCCGTGGCCTTGGGTGACAGTCAGTGTTTGCCTTTGTATTTCTGTGGAAAGAGAAGTCTCTTCTGGACCCAAGGTCTCTGGATTTGTGGTTAGCCTTCATGACATCTGGGGCTGTCTGGTGATTCTGATGTCCATCCTGTAGGAAAGATTCTCGAACCCTGTGCCTCTGAGCAGGATCTCTATGACATCTCCTCAGCCTGCCTAACACAACTTGCCAGTGTTCACATCTTCCTCCCTAGCCAGGCCAAGGAAGAGAGACTTCCCAGTCCCCTGCAGGGAGTAAAGCTGACTGATGAATTTGGCCAGCTTCTGGCAGAAGTAAATGCAGTTTCTTTTATTTTCCCTGATATTCATTAATTCCATGTATTTACTTATTATTAATTGGTTTCAAAGTAGCAGGCTTCCTCCTGGCTTTCCCCACTTCTCTCCTCTTCCCATCCCCACTCAGTCTGGTCTAACTCTAGCGTTTCCTTTTCACATCTATATGACTGTACATAGCATGTGTTCTCCTACAATTCCCCCTCCCCTAAAAGCCTCATTTTGACACCTCCTACACACACACACACACACACACACACACACACACACACACACACACACACACACATGCTGCTTTCTGGTTTCCTGGTCTAAACAAATTCACCCCACATAGACACACAAATATAAAAATTAGAAGTTGGCTTCTGCATGTTAGAAAGAGCATGGGATATTTGACTTCATAAATTTAGGCCATCTTGCTTAATATTTTCCAATTCAACCCATTTTCACATCATTCCTTAAGCTTCTCCTGGATGTGACTAACTAAAGACCAGTTTTCCAGATAGACCAGCTTCTAAAAGGCAATACCTACCTCATGCAGAGACACGGAGAAATGGTATGGATGTGGTCCAAAGACCTATCCCTAGCATGTTGGGGATGTGCTAGTTAGTTTTTTAACTCAACACAACCTAGAGTCATCTGAGAAAAGCTTCAGTTGAAGTGTTGTCTTTACCTGTTTGGCCTGTGGCCATGTCTATGAGAGACTGTCTTGACTGACATTCATGTAAGAGGGCCCAGCTCACTCGAGTGTCACCATCTCTAGGCTTGTGGCCCTGGGCTTTTTGTTGTTGTTGTTTTGTTTTGTTTTGGGTTTTTTGTTTGTTTGTTTGTTTTTGGTTTCTCGAGACAGGGTTTCTCTGTGTAGTCTTGTTGCCTGACCAAGCTGGCCTCGAACTCAGAGAGATCCACCTGCCTCTGCCTCTCAAGTGCTGAGATTAAAGGCGTGCACCACCGATGCCTGGCAGCCCTGGGCTCTTAAGAAACTTAGCTAAGCATGGGCCAGAGAGGAAGCTAGCAAGCAACCTCCCTCTGTAGTTTCTGCCCCAGTTCCTGTTTGAGTTCCTGCTATGACTTTCCCCAATTATGGACTAAGACCTGGAAGTGTAAGCCAAACTTTTCCTCTACCTGCATACTGAGAGAGAGGCATGCTGTCCAGCTCACTAACTCCAGGAAGGTCTGAACCCCAAGAGGGGGCACCAGGGACAGGGATGGAACAGTGCAAGTACACTTTCAGTTATATATCAATGTCGGAAACCACAACCAGAGCATAAAGATGGGAAAGAGAGTCAATCTCCACTGGACCCTGGATTAGGTGCCCAGTCAGTGTTTGATGGGACAGAGAGTAGATCAGCCTGTGGATAATATCCTGAAGTATTTCACTGCCAATCTGCAAGGGTCAGAGAGAGGATCCCTCCATAACAATCTGCCTGCGCAGAGGAAAGGCAGCCAAGCCAAGTCTGCTCAATGCTAGGTGGGCTCCTTAGACCCGAGACAGGTCCAACCAGATCCACTTGTCCCAGAATTATTGGGAACCCTCATGGAATGCCACCTCAACTTCTAGACGACTTTGAAGCATCCTTGTGGCTGATCATGTGGGGGAAACAGTAAAAATGGATGAGGTTTTTGAAAGCCCTTCATATGGAAGGAGGGTCCAAACAGTCATGAGGGTGTCAGACCCAATGTGAGGTCCTCCTCCTCTCTCTTTCTCCCTCTCTTCCTCACTCCCTCCTTTCTCTTTGTCTTTCTTCTTTTCAAAAATTCCTCCCTGACTTCCCACCTTCCTCTTTCCTTCCTCCTCCCTTCCTCTCTTCATCTCTCAACTTGCCTTCCTCCTTCCTTCCCTCCCTCCTTCCTCATCCCTCCATCTCTTCATCCCTTCCTCCTTTTCTCCTAATCCCCCTCTATCCTGTCCTTCCTAATTTCCTCTTTTTCTTCTTTTTCCGTTTCTTTGGCTCACAGGGAAGCCACACAGCAGCACATAGAAACAACACACACAGGCATCTTGGTTGCCATTCAGACTCAACAATCCTCAGGCTGAACGCTTCAATTCTCTGAGCCCCCATTTCCCATTCGGAGTCAACATGCCACACGTAGTTGGGAACATGAGTGACTCAAGATGTGAAATCCTGGTCCTGTGCTCTGGACCTTAGTGACTGTCTTACACCCAGCATGCTGCAGGCAGGATGCCCACATCCTGGGAGCCCAGTTTCCCAGGAAGCAGTCAGGGTTGCAAGCAGGTTTTAAGGCAAATCTGCTGGGCAGAGGCAAGACTGGGTTTTCCTAAGACTGGGGCTTTCTGCAACAGGAGCTTCTCCAGGAACTGTGCCTCTGTCTACAGACTCTCAAATGGAGTAAAACCATCTGAATAAGAGTGACTCCGAGGAGGCTTCCTTCCGACTTAAGCAAATGGATTTCAGTTTTCGGTTTGCAAATTCCTTCCAGGATTTAGACTTGGGAGTCACTTGGCACAGTCCTGCTCTTAGAATAGTTTTCAAAGAGAGAAAATGCCTACAGCAAAATTTCTCAATTCCATGGTGTCTTCCTTTGCATGCTCTCCCCTGTCAGGGAAGAGCTGAACTCTGCTGCCCTCTCCTTCCCAGCGCCTCCAGCCTCCTCTTTTAATGGGAAAAAGCCCTATTTCCCGGCACTCTTGACTCTCCTGTCTTCATCCACCCCGACCCAGTAGATGAAAGCAGGAGATTTCCCTAAAGGTGTGGCTACCAAGAGAGGACACTCATTCTCTACTCTGTGCCTGTCGCTAGGGGAGCAGCCTCCGAAACAGCAAACAGAAGGTTGAGAGACTTCAGGTTCTTCAGGAAGAGCCAGGGGGAGCGCCACAGGCCTGTGGTGGCTGCTGAGGGTGTGCCCACTGAGGGCCACATACCTGTAAGGGGCCAACCTTTGACTCGACCTGAGTAAAATCTTTTATCATGTTTAGTGCAGATATCTAATTCCTACAAAGAGGTCTTGGAAGACCCAGAGCACTGGCATGATGGGTAAGGTATCTGTAGCACCATGATTTCTGTCCTAGTTAACACATAAAGGGTGGCAGTGATCCTTCACCTCTATGTAGCCTCCCATTCAGGGACATTTCCCGAAAGGGATGAATAAGAACAGAGGGGAAACATAACAGGGTTCTGCGTGCCTCCAGCCCTGAGAATGGACCCCTGCTGTGGTGGTCATTCTTGGTTGTGAATTAGACTATATCCGGAATGAACTACAATCCAGAAATGGAGGGCACACGAGTGATCCAGATCTTGAGACAGGAAACACACCTTTACTCTGGCCCCCACCTTCTGCTGTAAAGCATATATAAGGATGGTGGAAGGAGGAAGGGTTCATTCATTTTTTCACCTGCTTGCCCTCACCTTGCCAGCACAACCATTCCTTCACTGGTATTGGAGACTACTTCTTTTCAATGCCAGTAGGTTACAGAAAACTAGCTGAGACACCCAACCACGTGGGATTGAGCAACTACTCGATTCTTGGACTTTCCATTCACAACTAGCCATTGTTGCACTATAGACTGTAAGTCAGCCCAATAAATCCCCATCTCTATCTATCTATCTATCTATCTATCTATCTATCTATCTATCTATCTCAATTGCCCCCAAGGATATAACATAGACCTGTCATAGCAGCTTCTCATTTGGGTACATTTACATACACATATCTATATGTATTAATATCTATATCTATTATCTATCTATAGCTATATGTTTATATGCTGAAGAATATTTGTTTGACTATGTAAAGATGTGCTGCATTTGTTTAATTATGTAAAGATGTGTTGCTGTTTTATCTTGCCTGCCTAAGGCACCTGATTGGTCTAATAAAAAGCCAAACAGCCAATAGAGAGGGAGGAGGTATAGGAGGAACTTGTGGGCAGAGAGAATAAGTAGGAGGAGGAATTTAAAAGAGACACCAGGGACCAGCCAAACAGGCATGGAGGAAGCAGGAAAGTAGGACATACAGGTTGAAAGGTAAATAGCCCCAAGGCAAAACACAGATGAATAGAAATAGGATAAATTAAGTTAAAAGAGCCAGTGGGACAAACCTAAGCTAAGGCAGAGCATTCATAATTAAGAATAAGTCTCTGTGTCTTTATTTGGGAGCCGCTTGGCAGCCCAAAGAAAATGCCAACTCTATCTATAGACATATATAATCTTATTGAGTAGCTCCCTTTTCCCAAAGTTGCCCAGGGCATCTTTTCTTTTTCCTGATACAGTGGGGTGGCCCTCTGGTAGGTGACAGTAGTGGTGGCATCTTGTCTGAACACAGATAGTTATCATGTCAGCTTTGTGTGGATTGGGAAGAGCCAGTTAGAGAAAATTCTGTGGGATGTATTCCAACATGCTCTATACATGCATACTCAGTTGAAGGACCTGTGACTGGGGACCCTGTGACACTATGGTAGCAGTGTCGTATTCTTCCAAGGACAACACAGCAGCCTGTGCCAGCCTGCATCAGCATCCTGACACACAGAATGAGGATCTGAGGATGCTGGGACTTGATTTGACTCAGATGCTCTTGCACTATACAGCTTCCTCCATTGATGCTATGTGCAGGCTGATTTGCTGAAGGCAAGACATTCCAAGGAAACAATCAAGATTAATTTACAAACAGGCTTTGCCACAGATTGAGCTTCACGAATCTGCAAGATTTCCAATCTGCCTGCAAGTATCCTGCCAGTGGTACATGGACACATGATATCTTTGCTGTGGGAGCCATTTTCTTCCTGGCCCTGTACTATGTCTGTGTAACTCAGGCCTGATCTATTTGCATTTCCACTCTTTGCCTTCAGACAGCCCCTGATGGCTGGAATCCCAGAGACAATTGCTCCCAAGGACATGACATAGACCTGTCACAGCAGCTTCTCATTTGGGTAGCTTCTCTCTTGCCGCAGCTACCTCTTAAACTAAAAGAAACACAGGTCCTGACCAGAGGGGCTTTTGCCTTCCCCATTTCCTCCCACCAGAGAACTTTGCAATTGTTCTCTGAAGAACCAGACAGACAGGAGCCTTATCTGAACTCAGGCGTCTCTCTGTGAGCTGCTAAAACATGGCAGACCCTGCATAAGATGCTGGTGTAGGGGCTGAACATGAACCAGATGATGTGAAATCAAATTTAAATCACCTCAGCAAGTAGCTGTGACCTTGAACTTTGCATACATTCGTGTGTTTTGAGGAATGAAGGTGAAGATACTTGTCCTTCCCAAAGACAAGCCCTTTGCTCCTGCAGCAGATATCCAAGGAACATTCCTGGGAGAAGACCTCAGGATAAATTGGACCCAGAGCTTTCCCAGGGAAAGAGAGGAGATCTACAAAGGGACATGATACCTCACATAGTTCTTGGTTATCTGAGAACCCAGAGCAAAGACAGTCTTCTGCCACATGTCTGTGCTTCTGATCCAACAGTGCACTTGGCTGGCTAGGTAAACGCTCTGGAATGAATGGACTAAAACATGCTTGCAGGAAACAAACATGTCTAAGGAAAGAGATGCTGGAACTAAAGAGTGGCAAGGTGCATTTGTAAGAGGCACTAAAACCACTAAAAACAGCTAAGAGCTGATGCTGAGCTATAACCCCAATGGCTTCTGAAAGGAACTCAGGTCCCACAGCCAAGCCAGACAGATGCTATAAAGGATCCTGATTGTCAGCAAGCACCCCTGCTGGGCCTCTCTTTCTGTCTGGGACTCTAAAGCAAATCTTTTGAAACATAAGTCTTGTGGAAGGGGCCTCTTCACATTGCCCCTGCCCCATGTAGTCCCTGTTTAGAGTCTGAATTGACTTAGAGGAGATAATTACCCATAGTACCTAGCACCAGCTCTTTTCTCTTACGGTACATGGGAGTCTTTAATACATGGTGACATTAAACATGGAGTAACCCAGATGGGTGTCTGTTGGTGACTAGAGTTCTCCCAGTACCATTAACACCCACCTATTCCAAAGCCAAGCCAGAGCACAGCTGACTCGCCTTTGAGATGTTGTGTGCTGTTGCCCTGGAGACGCTCCTCCGCCCCGCCCCCACCACCACTCCTTAGTTTTAAGCTTAATTCTGCAAAAACATGCAATTCAGCTGGCAGGAGCTTTCAGATTTAAATATAGAGATTAGATTAAATTGGCGTTGAAGTGGCGTTTGAATTGAAAGAGCAAGAAATGAATAAACTCTGGGCATGTTAAAGAATGTTCTAGGGAGCAAGGCCTGAGCTGGGCACTTTCTTCCAAGTCAAGTGTAGCTCAGTTTGGCTTTGGTTTTCAGGGTTTCCCTAGCACGGGTGCTGTGACCTGTTTAGGGGAAGAACTGGTTTCGGTTGACTTTCAAACAAGGACTCTGAGCTCAGCTTGTAGAACTGAATTTTCTTTTCAGCCGGTGTTTGAGGGCCTGGGAAACTTATCCTTCTCTCGTCTTCTGTATCTCTAAACTTGGGGATGTTTTTAGGAGATGCTTTGGCCAACAACTGTAGCAGAAACATTGTGTGATTCTGGACACAGATCTCATAATATCTTATACACTTCAGCAGATATCAACCAGCCACAGGAGGAAGAGGGGTGCATAGACCAACTGTCCTCCAAGCTCAAGGCTACCATCACCTGGACAAGGCTATTAAATGCCAGCAGCCACTGTCACATGCATTTGGTAGCCAGGTCTCATAGAATTGCCTAGCTGACTGCAACCCCCTGGGGAGATCATAGAAAGGTAAAATAAGCCCATAACTCTTAAGACGTGGATCTTTGGGGCATCTTCTTGCACATCAGGGGCTGACTAATATCTTTTTTCCCTTTTTTAAAATTATATTTGTGTTTTAATTTTACAAATCAGCCATGGGTTCCCCTGTCCTCCCCTCTCCCACCTCCACCCTCACCTTCCCCCCCTCCCCTCCCCTCCATTCCCATCTCCTCCAGGGCCAAGACTCCCCTGGGGTTTCATTTAAACCTGGTGGATTCAGTACAGGCAGGTCTAGTCCCCTCCTTCCAGGCTGAGCAAAGTGTCCCTGTGTAAGCCCCAGGTTCCAAACAGCCAGCTCATGCACTAAGGACAGGTCCAGGTCCCACAGCCTGGATGCCTCCCAAACAGTCCAAGCCACTTAACTGTCTCACTGATCCAGAGGGCCTGATACAGCTGGGGGTTCCACAGCCTTTGGTTCACAATTCATGTGCTTCCATTCATCTGGCCTTTCATCCCCCTGCTTTTTCCAATCCTGGGCTCAACAATTCACACTCCCACAGTCCCTCCTCCTTCTCGACAACTGGACACATGGAGCTCCACCTGGGGCCTGGCTGAGGATCTCTGCATCCACTTCCATCAGTCACTGGATGAGAGTTCCAGCCCGACCGTCAGGGTGTTTGGCCATCTGATCACCAAACTAGGTCAGATCAGGCTTTCTCTTGACCACTGCCAGCAGTCTACAGAGGATGCATCACTGTGGACCTCAGGGGACCTCTTCAGCACTCTACCTACTCCTGTTCTCATGTGGTCCTCATCCATCATGGTCTACCATTCCTTGTTCTCCCTTTCTGTTCCTGATCCAGCTGGGATCTCCTGCTCCCCTAAGCTTTCTTTCCCTCATACCTTGTCCTTCATTACTCCCACTGTTGTCCAGGTTGTTCATGTAGATCTCATCCATTTCTCTGTCATCTGTTGGGTGATCCCTGTGTCTTTCCTAGGGTCCCATTTTCTAGGAAGCCTCCCTGGAGTTGTGTAGCCGTCTAGTCATCTTCGTTTTACACCTAGTATCCTCCTATGAGTGAGTACATACCATGTTTGTCCTTCTTTATTTAGGTCATAGAGTGATTTCGTGTTCAACAGGGAATGCCTCTGTGTGTGGACCCTGTGGATTTCAGACCTGCCCATCCTCTGTGTACTGCCCCCTCTCTCAGCACTGCAGATAGAAAAGGGCCCCTGAAAATCAAAATCTCAAAGTCTAAGTCCCAAGGGATTAGGAGATCCTGCCCAGCTCTGGATTTTATGGACATTGAGTGGCAATAGACTGTGGGTCAGGTTCAAGACCTCAATCTTCCTTAAAAGGAAACCCAGGTGTTTTTGTCTAGGTCATGGTCACTCACTTGATGTTGTCAGCAATGCTTAGAAGAGGACACAGTGACAAACATATGCCACATGTTAGGGACTTATGACAATGCATTGGCTCTAGTCACAGGTTGAGGAAAGAGCCACCTGGGAACAGAAGACATTTGAGGGTGTGGTTACTTATTCTAACTCTAGAGGTATTGGGGTGATCCTTGGTTTTAAAGCACCTGCAAAAGGGTGTCACAATTCTGAGCCTCACTCAGGGAGTTGCACTGTCCTGTCAGTCACTCAGTTCCAAATGGCCTCCATTTTTTTCCCATAGCAATGACAGGAGCATGCCTTCCATGAGAAAGCCCCTATGCACAGACCTGGGGGACACACTGAGATGATATGCATGCCAACATCTGGAAGACATAGTTACTGTGATGGTGACAGCTATCTTCCCTTCAAGAGGCAGCTTCCATGCACAGGGCTGGGTGGAATCTCAGGATGATTCAAATCCCAAGCACTGTGGTTCAGCAGCCTCCTCCCAGGCTTACATTGGACATAAGGTCTGCAGCCTTCCTTCCTATATCAGGTTCTGTCTCCTGCCATGAAAATGAGCCACTTTATAAGAAGAACACGGGCAGTGAGCCAGTGTCTGAGCCTGCCTTTGGAGTCTCAGAGAAGCACCTGAAAAACTCAGAAGGATGGTTTGGCTTTTGTACTAGTGAATCTCACACTTGTGGGGTGCTCGAGCACCATGCATTGCCTATTTGTAATCTCATCCAATCACTCAAGAGCCCTTCAAGGCAGATGGTGCCCTCCTGCCTGGAGATGACAGCATGGAGACTCTGAAGGAGCAGAAACCTGCTGAGGTGAAGAGCAGAAAAGAAGGACCCAGGTTTCAACCCCAATAAAGAGAGCAGAGGCACTCATTAGCAGTAGGCTGTTGGTGGGAATTAATTCACAACATAGTTCTTTTCCTGAAAGGAAAAAAAAAGCCTGTTCCTTTGACGTCTTTCTTGGAGTATGACGGGGCTGTCGCCAACAGAAAGCACATCCCATTGGCACAGTTTTTGGCAAACAACAAATCAGGAATACGTGGAGTTTTCAGAATCCAAAAAGGCATCTCAAAATGATTTGGTAAGGCACATTTTTTAATATCTAGTATGCTTTATGAGGGTGAATGCACTGAGCTAATGTTCAGGGACAGCCACCTGCCATCTGCCATGGGGGAGCCCGTGCCAGCCAATCGACTGACATGGCTGTCAGTGACATGCAAGGAGGCAGCTCATAATAATCCTACAGTCACATGCAAGCACTGTGCATTTCTGCATTGGCCACTGGGATGCTTGGGTTTGCCTTTCACAACTTCCTGGGAGAGTCTTGGGAGGCCCCAGATGCTCCGGAGCATGTTTAGTTCACATGGGCCATTCCAACTTTGCAGTCATATTTATAAGTATGAGATATTATTAGTGAGTTGCAGAACAGCCAGCCCTAATTACTGCTCAGATGAGTTGCTTGCCTTTGTCATTATGGTGGAACTAGCATCCTGCTAATTCTAAGTTTAATTACAAGAAGTCCCCCTCACTGCACCTGCTACTCGGGATGCCTGGGATGAGTGACCATGTCCCCCCATCTCAGTCCCTAAGAACTGAGAACCTGTTGCCTGTCTACAATTACAGTGGTGGGATTGCATACTAATTAACATTACCTTCCTGACCCAGCAGAATCACTTGGCAGCTTTGCACAGATCTTGCCCAGACCCTGGAGAGTGTTTCCAACCCAGCAAGGTAGAGGGCATGCTTGGGCCCAGGGGAAGCCTCCTCCCTGCAAGGGACAGTGTGCTGTGATTTCGCTGCTCCATGTTGAGTCAGTGCTGTGTTGAGGGCATGTGGAGAACAAACAGGAATGCTGGTGTTGGTGAGGTGGGGGCAGATGGAGTTGAACATGGCATGCACCAGAACAACAGCACTTTAATGGGCCTCAGCAAAGCCCAGCTGTCACATGGTCTATAGCTCTCTGAGACTCACTTGTTCTTTTGGCTAGGGCTGACCCTCTTCTCCTTCCCTCAGGTACAGAGTCCAACTCTCCCCTCCTTGGAGCTGGGCTGGACTCGATGACTTAGGGACCAGCATGATGTGGAAGAAGTGACCTGCTAGATATTCTAAGGCTAGTCAAACAGTCCACATGCCTTAGTCTCTTGGCTTGCTCCTGGAAAGTCCAGAAATGAACCCCAGGTGGACACTCCAGCACTTCCCATGAAGTGGGGTGCCTTTAGTGACAGTCCAGAGGATTTTCAACTGCCTACAGCCCCAAGTCATTGACTACACTTGGTGGGAGCTCGGTGGGGGACAGAATCTCTACCCAAGCAGCCCCAGGAGCTGCTGGCAACCACCCAGAGTGAAGGCTTAACTGAGCCTTCAGCTGGTTGGAGTAGTTGAATGCTTTGGGTTGTGTCTCATACAGGTGACCCTTCTCTCTGCCTGTCACCCCGACCTCCTCATCAGTCCCTCACTGGCAGAGAGGTACTGGCAGACTCAAGCTGTAGCAGATAGTGCGGATGGGTATCATGTGGCAATGGCTAGGCAGAAATGTGTCATTCTGATGGCAGCCTTGATGTTCCTGGTATGAAAGCTGAGGGTCAGTAGAGACCCACACACTGCAGCTTTGAAGAACAGATAGGGTAGGTTTCTTAGCCTGGAAGTGGGAGAAGGATTAGGAGACATTGGCCAGGCAAGGCTCAGCTTAGCCTGGTCATTCCCCATCTTCTTCTAACACCACACATGGGGTTTTTAAGTAGGGGCTGACTTGTGAGAGGCAGCCAGTGCCTGAGCTGAGGACACTCCACCCAGACACACACTGCCTGGAAGATGGAGCTGCTGTCAGCTTCTGACTATCCCCTCCCACTGAGGCAGGATGACTGACAAGCTCCCCTCTGGGTTCCCTATGCTGTGGGCCTCATACTTCCCAGACCCTCCCAAGGCCTCAACCAGAACTGCTTCCTGAGTGGCCAGACTGCCACCAAGAGCTGCCTTCAATGGCCACACATTCTTCAGGCTTGATTCCAGGCCTGAGGCACCCCAGAGCCATGCCAGGATGGAGAGCAGGGGGTTTGGTATTCAAGCAAATTGTGGTCTGCACCACTGGAATGGAATCAACACTTTTACATTGGCCGTGGCACTTTAGGAAAAGCCCATTGCACCAGCTCATTGTTGCCCAGAAGTCTTCAGGCTGAGCATGGCAGATCTGGAGAAAGATTACATCCAGCTTTCACTACAGGAACTACTGGGGTGGGCCAGTAGTGGAGAGACTGTAGGAGGCATAGAGTTTGTGGAAAGGCAGCATTATCTCTAGAGGGTGAACTTGTAGAGCTCTTGGCATGACATAGAGAGACAAGAGAGGAGCCATCTTGTCAGCACAGGGGTCCTCTCCCAAGTCCCTCACCTCCAGCCCCACCAGACTGTCCACTCCTTCCTCAGCCAGCATTACATCCCTCTGCCTGCCAGCTCTGTCTCTAAGTCGGCTGCCCTTGCCTTGATAATAGGTTCTCCTGACTTTCATGAGTTTTCCTGCTCAGGAAACACTGCCCTAGATGCTGACCTGGCTCTCCGGACTACTCTCCTCCCAGAACAGGGCTCCCGGACCAGCTGATCTTAAGAGAAGCAATCTGGCCCAAACCCAGCAGCACCCTAGACAGTAAGGCCTTGCCCATCAGCTCCCTCACCACAAGGAAGAAGGTGTGAGCTGTGTGCTCTACCCTGAGATCTACATCCTCACTCCATGCTGCTGCTTACTGAGTTCTGGGACAGGGACAAAGACTCCTTTCAGTAACCAAGCCATCCAAGTGCTAGAGGGACTCCATGACCAGAAGATGGGCTGTGGCCCAGCTTTGCATCAGGAAATCCTCATCTTTCAGTCTCTGCAGACAAGTGTGCCCAGCTATAAGGGTCACTTCCCACCTCCCCACCCCCACCCAGATGTCAAGCAGGAAACTACAGCTGTTACAGTCTCCACCCAGAAAAAAAAAAGGACAGGGTAGACATGTGGTCTCCAGGTGGAATGTGGCAAAGGAGGGAAGGACAGAAAAAGGGAGAGAAGAGAGTGGGGAGAGGTCCTCTGCCTTCCCAGACCACTAGCCAATAAACTTATTGCTGCAGCTTCAATTTAAGCACTTTCAGTAATAACTGACTTTTACATTTGTCAAACACTGCATGAAGTGGGTTTGAGTATTGTGATAAAATGTGGGAAAATAAAGGAACGCTCAACTGTTCATTAAACTCTAGAATGTTCTAACATCAGGGTAAGTAATTTCAGGACAAATTAAACCAACCATTGGATGAACAAACATTTCCTATGCACACAGGAAGAAAAGTGGACAGCTGAGTGTGTTCGGTCCAATAAGAGACTCATGTCCAAGGAAGAGGCAAGAGGGAGCCCATGACCACTGGTAAGAGATTTTATTAATGTTGCCGGACCTTTGGTAAATGTTGAGGAGGTAAGGGCAAGTGTGGAATACTATGGGTTCCGCACACTGATCCTGTAAGCAGGACACAGGGCACACAGGGCGAGCTTCCTGAAAGAATGGCTGAGTGGGAGGGTACAAAAATGCCCTGGAGGCAGTAGCAGCAGCTGGTCTGTAAAAGACGGCAGTGCCTAGGAGTAGATGTCAGGTTCCAGTGCTGAATCTAACAGCAGCTGTTAACACCCACCCACTTGACGGTCTTCTCTGCCTGGCAGCTCGAGAGAGCACAGGACAGAGGCTAGCTGACAGCAAGTTCCCATGAGATACCAGTCTGACTACAGTACTAAACATAATGTGTGTGTGCACACACACCACACCATCCACATGACATATACAGCACACGTGTTCGCGTGTGCGCAAACACACACACACACACACACCACAGACCACACATCAACACTATCCAATGACAGGCACAGATCACATACACATGCACACACACCACAGAGAGCCCACATCAACACCATCCACATGACATGCACAGATCACACACACACACACACACACACACACACACACACACACACACACCACAGACCACATATCAACACTATCCACGTGATATATATATTACATACACATACCACTTTACACACACATACACACAGAACCCCTCAGTGAGCCCCAAGGTGAGCATTCCTGTGGCTCAGCTCTTCACTCAGATGGGGCACACAAGCAGAGGTGACCGCAGACAAAGTCTCACTGGGGACCCATGCTCACCAGTATCTTCCCTCTGGCTCTCAGAGCCCAGGGCCTCTCAACACATGTCTAGATCAGTGTAGAGAAGGAAAAGCTAAGCCTTTGCTTCAGTCCCTCTGAAGGGACACGGGAGAAGAACAATATGCCAGATGCTGTCATTGGGGCACATCTTCACACTTCTTTTTAAACTTCAACCCAAGCCTGGTATCAGCATGTGAGCTGGTCTAGTTCCTCCTCCACACTGCCCCTTGGAAGGAAACTCCTTCTCCAGAATCAAGCCAGCACCCAAGTGTCATTGTGAAGGCTGGAGTTCAACCAGGAGGTGCCCATTGTATTCCAGGTTTCCATGGCCACCTGAAGAGGTAGCTCCACAATTTCTATTAAGCACACAAAAGCCCTGGACCTAACGTCAGATGACTGAGCTAAATCCTTAAAGCTGTGAAGCTGAACCATATGATCTTGCCAACTATTCAACTATTTTTGGACCTACCCAAATAACAACTTCATGTAGTTCAAGCCAGTAAGAAAGGAATAGAGCCAAGATTCAGGCTCGGTTTTCCTGAATATTGAATTTAACTCTTAATGAGTATATAATTAATGCTCTTACAGTGGAGATCTTTAACTCCCCCATTCAGCCCCTTCTTCTTCCAGACCAACATTGTTGGAGTGCTGCCAAGTCCCCCAAGTACAGACTGAGGAAGGTGAAGTCTCTGGGATAGCAGGTTAAGTCAGCACAGCTCTAAAGTCCACAGCCTGTTGTGGTAGGAATGGGCAAAGAGATAGGAGACCCCAGTTCCCAACAGCTGTGATTTCTCATGGTTTAGACAGCTTGTCTCCTTAATATTTATTACATCCTACAACTCAATATACGTTGTTATCACTTACAAGTATGCAACTGGGCACAATATCACACAGTGTGAGAGAAGAGTTGGTGATATCCATGTCAGTCTTTGAGTTTCTGTTCTTGGTCCTTGTGTCACATGATCCAATCTGTCAACTCACAGGTCAAGATCTTTGATAGAAGGCAGTTTTCTCTAGAAGGAAGTGACCAGCTTCACCAGCACCAACTCTTGGAGGATCTCAGGACCCTAAGCATGCCATTGACAGTAGCCTGCTATGCTCCCCACCTCCAAGTTCCAGAAGCATCTATTATGTGCACTTTACTCTATCTTCCCCAAACATGGTCCTGCTTCAAAAAACTCAATGGTAAATGCTTCCGGCAATCGCCAGTGATCTTGTCACATCTCAGGATACACCAAAGCCAGTCCCACCCTGAGCCTACAGAAATGGCCTTTCGAAACAGAGAAGTGATATTCCCAAGGCTGACAAGCAACTTTGAATGTAGTATCTGTGAATACCGTGATAATTGTTTGTTTGTGCCACCTTGGGAGATGACATTTGCAACCCAGGCAGATCCAAACACTGTGGATACGTGTGATGAAGTTCCTACAGGTTATTTATAAATGATTCACAGAGGCAGATGCAGAAACTGAAGATGTGAATGGGGAGAAATCCTTGCATACTTTCCTGTCTCAAAGTCTGAAGTTTCAGGAAAGATGTGTGGAGTCATCTATTGGAATGATATGGAGACAGCTCCTTCCACAAAAGGCTTATCATTGTTGAACCAAGACCACTGGATATATACTTGTCAGTGTAAAGTTCTCTCATCTTAAGGTAAGGGCTGTTGGGCAATTATAAAGTGAGTATACAACACATTTGTCATCACTATTGTCTTCATTGTCATCATCACCCTTACCACCATAGCCATAACCATCACCATCCTGTCTTCTCCATTCTCACCATCATCATCATCATCATCATCATCATCATCATCATCACCATCCTCAACAATCATCATCATTATCATCGCCATCCTCATCAACAGCATCATTACCATCATCATCACAATCGTTGCCATCATCACTATGCATCATCTTCCCCTCCACCATCATCTTCCCCATCAATGTGACACCACCACAATCATCATTACCACTATTGTTGTCCAGACCATCATAATCACCAGCATCCCGCATCACTACCATCAACCTGCAGGGGGGAGTGCCATAGCTGCTGTCATTGTCCCCTCAATTAATGTTTTCTGAAAGAAAGGAAGGCTATCTCATCATTACCTCAGACATGAATGAGACAGTTTTTTTTTTATAAGAAATTTTCTCGCAGCTGTGTCAGGATGCATCACTGAACACAGCATTAGGGAGGCCAGGCACCCATTATGGCTTCCTTTATCTATGTCTATAAAAAAGAGTCAACATAGAGCCTCCTTCAGCCACCACAGCAGGGCCCAGTCTGCCTTCACTGGCTCAGTAGGGAGTACTACAAGTCTTCTTGGACACGACCATTCTCTTGTTCTCCCCTGTTCTCTAGGACCAGAACCAACACATTGACAGGGTTAGAAAATTTCTCAAAATAACAAAGAAAGTTATGCATATCATTCAAGATGCTGAGGCAGAAGATCATGTGTTCAAGGATACCTGAGCTATACAAGCTATCTCAAAAAAACAAAAAATAAAAATAAAAAATATAAAAAACACAGAAAGGCGGAGGTGGGGAGCATCATGCAAATGTCATCTTTCTGCTTCTTTACTGGGAGCATGCCCTGGAAGGAGGGACAGGGGTAAAAGATAGTGAGAGCCAAGGGAAAGTATCTAAAGGAGAGATTGTGGGCACCCCTTCCCTGGGTCCTGAGGAGCTAGGGGCTGACAAGTTCTACCAGAAGGTTCTGAGACACCCTAGAGAAGATCAGGCTAGCCCATGGCAGCATTTTTGCTATGGAGACCCTAAGCTCCCACACAGCTTTCTACCAGTGTCCCTGTGCAACCTGCCTCTCAGCCTTATACCTGAGGATGGCAGACCTGTACTTCAGAGAGGTAGGGTCTGGACACTGTGTTGACCTTGACTTCCAGAGGCTGGTGATGACTAAATGTCTACCTGACTTCACCAGGCAGGTAGCCTCAGCCCCACTTGGAAGATTCCAGAGAGTCGCTTCTTGGTCTTTCCACAATTAGCCTACAATTCAATAAGAGATAGAGACAGTGGTTCTAAGAGCTAGCTCGTGGGGACCCACTAAGGGAACAGAACTACCAAGAGCACCCACATGAAGGCACCAGGAGCCACTTACAGGTGCTTGGATGACCACAGGGAAAGACTTATTCTTGACAGGTGGATAGAGGTTCTCAGAGGACACCCACCATCTTCATGGGCTACCTAGACAGCTTCATCCACCTATAGTGAGAGTCACACTGAAGTCCCAAAGTCACCAGGAGGCAAAGGCCGGTCAGGAGGTGATGGTTGCCTTGTAGAGGGCTCTTTATACTTGCTGTGCCTCTGCTAGATGGAGTGGAGGGGACAAACTTTGTTAAGTGCCAGGGGCATGGAGGGGGACCGCTACTTGCCAGAAAGTATATCTGTATACAGCCAGAGGAAGCAAATGCTGAGCCTCTGGTGCACAGCAGTGATGCATGCATGCAAGGGAAAGTTCCACCAGCTCACAGTCTCCATCCTGCTAGACACAGAACAAAGGACCTTTCAGTAGCAGGTGACAAATGCTAAAAGCCCAGCCATCCCAGAATAGGAGGAACAATGGAGACATATCTCACTGGATAGAGAAAAGGCTTGACAGCAAAGAAGGGTTGCTGTTGCCACCACCAATGCCTGATTTACTAAAGAGGAGGAAAGGCAGCCTCCAGGAGGGGCTTGCTGCCAGCCCAGTAGCTCACTCCGCAGATCTCAACACTGGAGGCAGAGCCCTGAGCAAAGAGGAACACATTAGGAGCTTCTTCCAGGCAAGAGCAGTGGCCAACACCTCCAGACAGGACAACCCCTGAGAGCTCAGAGGAGGGAGGTGATCGCAGAAGCACGGATAGGCTCAGTATGAGGGGGAGATGGCAACTTCACATCTCAGCAGCGGAGGAGTCTTAGGGTTTCTATTGCTGTGAAGACACCATGTCCATGGCGAGTCTTATAAAGGAAAGCATTTAATTGGAGCTGGCTTACAGTTCAAAAGTTTAATCCAGTGTCATCATGGCAGGCAGACATGGTACTGGAGTAGTAGGTGAGAGTTCTACATCTAGATCCAAAGGCAGTAGGGAAAGAAAAACATTGGGCCTGCTTTGAGCTTCTGAGACCTCAAAGCCCATCCCCAGTGACATACTTCCTCTAAAAAGGCCACCTGTCCTAATCCTTTCAAATAGTGCCACTTCCTATGAACCTATGGGCACCGTTTTCATTCAAACCTCCACAGGAGGGAGCATATCTACTCCAGCAAGAAGTGGCAACTGAGAAGATCACTACACAGATTTTAACTCAAATGGAGTCTGCCCTATCTACAGACAGGGAGACAACCATGACAGTTATGTCCTGTAGAAAGATTTATGCCAGGGGCCGTAGAGCCAGACATTTGGCACCTGTCCACGAACATCTGAGTAGGCTGCAAATTTTCTGCTGAGTTCTAATCCCACAATCCATCATGGAAGGAGTCACAAAGGTTGTCTTTTGACCTCCACAAATGTACACGGCATGCATGTTACACACACACACACACACACACACACACACACACACATACACACACACCACCACCACACTAATAAATACAAAACTTTTAAGTGAAACTTTTGAACAGAAAGGTCACCACAGAAATTACATGAATGATTAATAAATATAGCCAACATTTTAAGCCAGGAGAAAATGAAAACAAAAAACACATGACATGCCACTAGAATTCCCACAAAAGGTAAACAAAGGCAGGAAGTAACTTTGCCATGTAGACTGAATGGTGCAGACAACTTTAGAAAACAGTTTGGCCGTTTTTCTAAAAGTCAAGCCTACACTTGTTACCTGGCCTTGTTGTTTCCAAGAGAAATGAAAATCTGCCTCCCCAAAGTTTCCTTCAAGGTGATGGCAGCATTAATCTCAAGTCATGAATTAAAACAATTCAACTGTTAACCAACAATGATGTGGGGGAAAAAACCCAAAAAACCATGCAGCCTGTACAATGGAATATTACTGGGCTGTGAAAAGAGACAGCCATGGACGTTTGTGATGCCACAGACAATATCCAATGACATCACTGAAAGTGCAAGAAGCAGAATTCCAAAGGCTGAAAATCATGGCTCCTTCACCTGGCACTTTGGAAAGAGCTGAACTGTAAATGCGAGATAAACCAGTAGTTGGCACAGGCTGGGCATAGACTAGACTGCCTGACACCCAGAGTCTGGAGGATTCAGAGATAATGACTGTTTCCTCGCTTGATTGCTCTGTGGTTATATGACTATATGTGTCCCCCAAATCCATGGAACTGTAGGCCTTAGGTGGTGGATCCCATGGAAGTAAAGCCTGTCTGTGTCCATGACCTTGGGGAATAAAGGAACTTCCATGAGCCACCTTACTGGGCTACTCGAGGGTGTTATTTCATTCTGACTGAGGCTGCTGCTCCACATAGCCATCATTCAAAAGGACAGAACTAAAGGATGGTCAGCTCAGGGGGTGAGAAGCCCACTGGCTGCTCCGCTGAGTCCTTTGCTAACCTTTATTCTCTCAGCCTCTTTGGAGCTCACCACCTCACCATGGGGCCTGGATAGCCTGTCCTTTGAGGTTTGGCGGTCCAGTGCACACTCAGACCCTACTCAGAGTGGTGCCTGTGTGCTCCAAGGCTCTTCACACTCTTTCTATATCTACTTGAGACTTCCACCAACAGAACATATGACACATCAGAAGATTTGATCCGGAGGCCAGAGTCTGAGATCCAGGAGACAGCAGGCAGGCTCCTTCTGAGGCTGGGTGGAAGAGACCCTACCAGCTCCTGCTCTGCTTCTGTGGGCACTGCTCCTTCTAGCTGTTAGCCACCTTGAATGTACGTCACACTAATGATCCCTGCACATGGCCCTCCCTCTGTAGGCTTATCTGTCTCTGCGTTCCAATTCTTTCTTTTTATTTCCTGGGTTTTACATGGGAATCTACTCCATTCAGTATGAATACAAACTCCCTAGCTAACTCCATCTGCAATGACAGTTTCCAAACCAGGTTGCATCAGAGGTTTGGGGTCAGGGATCCAGCATAAACCAGGCAGATGCTATGTAGGCCAGAACAAGGACCTTGCCCAAAACAAGTCTAGGAGTACCTGAGTTTGTGAAGAAATGTAGATACGAAGATGCTCTTACAAACTGTTGATTCTGTGTCCCTGGAGACCCTCTCATATCACTGGGCCAGAAGTCACAACTGTACCCCTACAGCTCACACACAAACTCAGTGTTATTACTACCACCCGAAGAAGCTAAAGATGGGTACTGTGCAGGAGACCCATGTGCCCAGACTCAGCAAATCTCCTTTGACTGCCTGTTTACAAAACACAACTGAAGCAGGCCCACCCGAAAACTGCCACCAATTAATGCCAGCCTAAGGCCTCTGCCGCGCTTAGCTTAGCTTGGCAACTTGACTGAGCACTTGCAAATCAGGCCCTAGGGGTCCAGAGTGTAGTGGGGATGAGGCTGCCGGGCTCTGCCAAAGCTAGCTTCCTGGCACAGCCCGAGGGACAGCCTTGGGGGCAGTTGTGCTCACCCTAGCCCCCTGAAAGGCTGCTCCCTTGGTTTTAATTGAATGTTTTTGAATTTTGTACATGAGCCCAGAGGCAAAGTGCTCTCAGAGGGCACAGTTTAGCAAATTGGAGAAAAAATAAAATAAAGTAAATGAAAGGGTTTTTCATCCTCTCCCTCTCTTCTCATTATACCTTCTGCCGAGGCCAGGATAACTGCAGACTGGACTGGGTTAGGCCAGGGACTCAGCACTGGGTGGATGGATGGTGTGGGTGGGTGGATGGATGGATGGATGGATGGATGGATGGATGGATGGATAGATGGATGGACAAGAGGGTATGGGTGTTGGTAGGTAGATGGATGGGTGAGTGGCTGGTTGGGTAACTGGAAAGATGAATTGGTATATGTGTGGGTATATAGATGGATGGGTTTATAGAAGGGTATATAGATGAATGGGTTTATAGAAGGGTATATAGATGAATGGGTATACAGATTGCTATATAGATGCATGGGAATATGGATCAGTATACAGATGAATGTATATTTCGGTGGGTATATAGATAGATGGGTATATGGACTGATGGATAAACAGATTTGTGGATTGATGGAGGGATAAGTGAGTAGGTGGATATATGATAGGTGTATAGGTGTATGGATGGATGAATAGATAAACAGGTGGGTGGATAGATAGGTATATAGATGGATAGGTGAGTGGGCAGATATATGAATATGTGTGTGGATAGATAATGAACATGTGGGTGTGTTGGTGCTTGGATGTATGAATAAGTTGAAGAGTAGGTATATGGATGAGTATGTGGAGAGGTTTATGGGAGAATGGATGGTTCCATGAGGGGATGCTGTGGATATCGCTCTGTATAAATAAAATGCTGTTTGGCCAGTGGCCAGGCCGGAAGTATAGGTGGGACAAGAGAGAAGAGAATTCTGGGAAGTGGAAGGCTGGGGGAGAGACACTGCCAGCCGCTGCCATGAGAAGCAACATGTAAAGACACTGGTAAGCCACAAGCCATGTGACAAAGTATAGACTAACAGAAATGGGTTAATTTAAGATAGAAGTAGATAACAAGAAGCCTGCCACGGTCATACAGTTTGTAAACAATGTAAGTTTTTGTGTGTTTACTTGGTTGGGTCTGAGCATCTATGGGGCTGGCGGGTGAGAGAGATTTGTCCTGACTGTGGGCCAGACAGGAAATCTCTAACTACAAGGGGATGTATGGATGAGTGAATGCTTAGTGGGTAGATGAGTGGGTAGATGGCTGGTTATGTGGGTGGTGAGAGAATGTCTGAGTGGGTAAGTAGATAGGTAGGTGGGGGGGTACAGGTGGGTGGGTGAGTTAATAGGAAGTAGATAGGGTGAGTAGAAGAGAGGAGGCAAAAATAAGTTGGAAGGAGACTCCTCCACCATGATGGGTTGTAACCTAAAATTATGAGCCAAAATAAACCCCTTTCTTCCTAAAGTTGCATTTTATCACAGCAATAAGCAATATAACCAAGACAGAAGGTCAGAAAGGTGAGGGGGAATTGGGACTGTCCAGAAGAGCCTTCTCCAAGCCTTCAGTCCAAGAACTTCATAAGCTCCAAGCCTCTGCCTAGGAACAGGCATCCCTAGTACCAGGGGATGAGACAACATTTCCAGACAGGGCATGTCCTCCTGAAATGAATTTCCAGGCCCCTGATGGTACCTCTCTATTACAAGAACAATGATAAACTGCTGGCTTATCCAAGATCACAGCCTTGGGTAAGGTGGGCACCTGTACTCAGGGCCAAGTCACTGTATTCCTACAGATGTGGGAATACTGTTGTTTCCAGAAGGACCACTGGAGGACTGGTGAGCTGAGGTATGTATAGCTTGTGACTTGAAATAATATGAGAAATAAATTTGGCCTTGACATTTCTAGCCTCTGGGTTTTTATTTGTGTTATGAACATACACTGTACAGCACTTATGTCTTACATGTTTGGTCATGCCTGTTCTGCTCCAGGCCTGAAAGCAGCATGTACTTCTGTCCATGGAGGTGATGTCATATGAACGTTTGATCAGGTCAGGCCTAAGGGAAAGGAGCTTGTGCCCTCAGGAGACTGGACCTGTGACTCATGACTCTGTTGTTCTCATCATGGACCTGGGTGCTTTAGCGGAGTTCAGGGGACTTATTAGCATATTTATATGTATGTATATCAGGGGCCCATGATGAAGTATATTATTGGCCTCCACTATAGTCCTATCAAGAGTCCATGCTTAAACAGTGTTGTCTCCCTTACAGTAATGTAATAATAACAAAGGAAAACAGATGTGTGAACAAGTAGAGGCTGGTAGGAAATATATCAGCATATCATCTCAATTTCCTTTGAGCTAAAACATAAAATCTTGGATGGAGGTTCACTAAGACTCAAGAAGTAGGTCCAGTAGAGATGGCTCGGTAGTTAAACTAATCTTTCAGAGTGCCTGAGTTTAATTCCCATCATCCACATGGCAGTTTACAACTGTCTGTAACTATAAAATACTGTGGAATCTGATGCCCTCTTCTGGATTTTGTGGGCATCAAGCACACATGTGGTACACAAACATATTTGCAAGCAAAACACCCACACATACATATAAAGTTTTTTAGTTTAAATAGGAAATTGAGACTCAGGAAGTTGACAACTCACAAGTCTCAAAAAGTCCCTGAAATTTGCTTGATTCACAAGGCCCCTCCCTTCCTAAGGTTATATAAGCAGTAAGGGATGCTAAAGAGAGAAGAGTCTCCTATCTGCTGAGGCACCTGTGAGTCCTGCAGAGTATTCCAGGTTTCTAGCTTTCATGAATTGTGACACAGGCTGGTGTGGGCTTTCAGTGACATCTACCTGTAAGTCTTCCATGCTCCTATAAGTAACCCCTCATCTAAACTCCTGTAAGTAACCACAATAAACACATATGTTCACTGAGCTAGACATTGGCAAAATCATATGCTTTGTGGTTGGCTCCCTGTGAGAAGACATATGTGGCTCCTTTTTCTAGGCAAAATGTCACACAATACCATGGAGATGAGCTCTACTGTGTTTTCTCAGGTATGTCTGGGTTTTGGATATTTTTATATATCACGTGTGGGACACTGCACCCTGGGAGTGGAGACAAATGGCTTTAGAGTAGAAAGGAGGACCCAGAGCACATATCCCTTGAGCCATTCACCTAACGAGCAAAGCTTGGTGTTAATATTCACAGAAGTGCTGTATATAGTGACTACATAGAGAAAACACTGTGCAGACACAGAAGAATGGATGATGAAGACAGGTCTGCCCCAACAGCCAAACACTGTTCAGCCAAACAGAGGAATGGAGCATAGGTCCATGCTCCAAGTGGATGAATGAACCCACTGTACATGACCTTCCAAAGCCCCATATGTGTGCATTATACAGCAACCTAAACCCAAACAGGAGCACATCTCTATATACTCAGATACACCTACATCATACTTGTCTGTACACTCACAAACACACAGAAAAGCACACATATACATATATCCTTACACAAGCAGATACACATGCATACACACTAACATGCACACACACACACACACACACACACACACACACACACACATTTGCCTACATGTCCAAACATATGTACACACATACACACAAACAGATGCATGTGTATTCATACTCATACATGTATATATATATCCACAGTCACAAATAATGCACATAGAGATACACAGCCACACATGCATGTATAAAGTCACATATGTGCATTCACATATATGCATACATATACACATGCAAACAGATAAGCACTCATACTCATATATACTGCCATGCAAATATGCACACTCACACAAAAATATACATGTATGTCATACCCATGCATGCATATGTAAATACCCATGTATATACCCTAAACCCCAGAGTAGGCCAATATGGGCCATAAAAGCAGGCTGGCCCAGAGCCAGGAGCCACTAAGCTCAGCCTCATCTGTTCACAGCATCTAAGAGGAGGCCTGAGCCACAGGGAACCAGATAGGGAATGGCCTGTGGTGGGTACAGGGCTTTTGTGCTACACCTGAACATCAAGGCATGAATTCTACCTGTGTGATCGGCTGCCAGGCAGTGAGGAGGCAGCAGGTAGGCAGAGAGACAGCCTGTGACATCTTAGGAACAAAAAATGGAGTGGGATGAAGAACTGAGAAACACTTTTAAAAACAATTTGCTCCATTTTCATGGCGAATCTGGAACCAGGATAGAGAAGAAGGGACAGTTTCCGGCTGCAGATTATCTCACATCAGGGGAGTCTCTCTTCAGGTTTAGGCTCCTCCCAAGGTCTCCACCTGCTGAAACTGGTCCATTGCCTCCTTGTGCAGGCAACTTTAAGTCCAGTCCTCTGCCAACTTCCTGTGCCCAGACACCAACAGTCTCTGTCAGACCTATTTTACTTCAAGGGACTCAGGCCCCTCACATCAGCCTCTGCCCAGCAGTAGCTCAAGATGGTTAAGGGACAGAAACCAGTTTCTTCCATCTAGGCTCCTCCAGCCCTCCCTGAGAGTGGTAGCTGATGTCTGTCTCAGTAAGCCTAGCCACCCAGTATGCTCTCTCCTTTCAGACACAGTATGGAGCCAGAGCCCTAGGGTCATCTGCTTCCCACAGCCAAAGGGCAACAGAACCACTGAATCCAGAATCCACAATGAGGCATGAGGTCATCTTGGATCCACCCCCAGACTGCTCGCCAGGGAAAGAGAAGGTTCTGGAACTGCCAATGTAATTATACTCCTGCCACTGGAGGTTGCTGTGGGCCAGGCCTGGAGCTGCTGGTAGCTTGGCCTCACCATGGCCCATGGTGGGCAGGAACATGGATTCCCAGGCCAGCCTAGACACTGTGTGCCTTTACCTCGGGCCTCCCACCCACTCTCCTGGGGCTGGGTGCCTGGGGATTATCTTGCTTACAAAAGGCCTCACGGGTGTTGTGGCTTTGGCAATTACTGAAAAGAAAGCCTGGTTATTATTCATGTCGTGTGTTGAGAAATCTCTATAAAGTTTTTACAGCCGCAAATGTAAAAGGGGTTTTATTGGTCCAGCATTCCTCGCTGCTTTTCCCCATCCCCATGCTGAACCTCAGGTTTTGTCTCCTACCGCCTAGAACAGAGGGTCTAAAGACAGCTGCACAATGCCCAGGGAGGTGAGGCTACCTGCTGGAATAGTCATGGGCAGCCTGGGTTATCCACCCTCTCCACCCTTATCCTGATCTTCCTCCAGCCCCAAATCTCTGTTCTGTGCTCAGGGATACATCTGCAGGCTTCTTGGTGTGCCTCTTCCAGGACACAGGCCTTTGCCAATGTGAGGCGGGCAATGCAAGCACTTACTCCCTGGAGAGAAAGCAAGAAAGATGGTACACAAAACAGCAAGGAGAAATGGAGATCAAGCCAGGCTTTCAGAGACCTGCCTGTATGCTCACTAGGACCCCACCTCCTAGGGTCATGCTGATTGACCCATGGTGCCCTCTTGATCCTTCCTTCTTGTGTCTGTACAGGGAGCATAGACTAGGACAGGATGTGACACAGAGCCACTGCAAGCAGAGGGACAAAACCACCTGGGTTGGATGGGGATGGTGACTCTGTAGGGTGATAGGGAGAAAAGGGGGTCCTGCAGAAGCCTTCTAGGGAGAAGAAGCCTACAGGGGCTTTGGCCAAAACTGGCTTGGCAGATTGCAAGGTTGAAGAAAGCTGAGGCTTGGTGGTTAGAACAGGGTCCCTGGTGGTGCCATGTATTACAGCAGCCCAGCAGGTATTTCCCCACAGCTGGATGACAGCAAAAGGGCCTTTTTCCTAAAGGACAAGGACCTGCCAGAGGCAGGACAGAGAATCAGGAAGAGCCATGCTCCTGCTCACAGACCTGGTCAAAAGCTCTCCAGATGCGGTAGCTGGGAGTCAGGGAAGGTGAGCAGGTCAAACTGGTGAGCTGAGCTGCCCAGCAGAGATTAATGGTCCAGTCTCACGTCACTGCACTCCACACTGTTTATTCCCTCTCCTGTTGCTCATGTCCAGTTCACCAATCTCCAGTCTGGTCAAATGTGGGAAGACCTCTCAGTGTCATCCATTCCCCTCTCACCTGTCGGGTCACAGACAGACAAGGATCCTGCAGGTTCCAAAGCCTTTCATTAAGGACCGGGCGTTTCCCAAGCAGAGGCATGGCTGGGCTACAGTGGTCCCTGGAGAAAGTATAGATGCAACGCTGGGGTCCTGTACTCACTGCAGTCTGTCCTGTTTTCCCTCAGCCCAGGCAGAAGGGAAGGTATGTCACCAGCAAGAAAGCCTGGACAGCCACCAGCTTCCTATCAGCTGGCTTCAGAGAAGCACCTGCTGGGGCAATGTAACATTTGGTGCCTTTTAGATTGTATTGAGATTTCCGGCTTCATCGCCAACACAGAAGTAGCTCCGTTGTGTGCTCACAAGGATGAAATCTGAACAAAGTGGATATCTGAGCTTTCCTTGGACCCATAAGAGAAGGGAGGAGCTCCTACTGGACAGGTGCCTACGGAGGTGAGAAAGGCCCCAGATCATAGGAAAGACTGGCATTTGGGGAACAGACTGCTAAAGCACGAACTTGCAGGGACACTGAGGAGTGATGAGGTAAGGTTGGAGGCTGAGTGTGGGCCTGCTGGAGTGGTAGGATTTCCTGGGCCTGGACTATTATAAGGTCTAAGGGTGAAGGTCTAAGAATAGGAAGTGAGTGTGTTTTGCTCATTGGCAAGGAGCATAGGGCAGAGAAGCTGCTTTAGAATAGAGGGAGAGTGTGTCTGTGGTAAAAGAGTTTCTGTCTGTGCTAGGGCACAGCTTCCTCCAGCAACAGCCTTGCTGTCTCACTAAGGGACCAGTGAGGAAGTACAGAAGGAACTGGGGAGATGGCTCATCAGAAATTAAAGACTTTAAGTAATAAAAGATACATAAATAAATAAATAAAAATTCAAACAAAAACATGAACTGCTTTTGGAGAAGATCCCAGTTTGGTTCCTAGGGCCCATATTGGGCAGCTCATGGCTGCCTGTAACTCCAGCTTCAGAGGATCTGACACCCTCTTCTGACCTCCTCAGGCATTGCAACTCATGTGCACATACCCACACACAGACAAGAACATGTACATATAGTTCAAAATAAAAATAAATCTTTTTTTAAGCATGAAATATGCCTGATTTGTAACTGACTGCATTTAGACATTTCAAATTTAAGTTTCAACTTTACATACAACCATCTGTTTTTCACTCTCTATGGAGTACTCAGTCCATCACACAAGATAGGCAACTTTCCATTACAAAATCAGCTTTGTGTTAGATACATTGCCAAACAGGGAGCTGTCACAGGGGATTCTGAGCATCACTAAAGCATATTGGGCTGACCTATGACTGGATATTTTCTCTATATCATGTGTTTTGGGGAGGCAACCCAATCATTAGTCAGGGAGAACATCTGCTCACTCCTATTGATCACAGGACAAAAGCAGAGGCCTGCTAAAAAGTTGAAGTTGATTCATATGATTATAGACTGTTCCCTTTGCCTAGCAACAAGACCCTAGAATGACAACAGAGAAAGCAATGGACTGAGCTGCAGAAGTCAGGTAAGCAGAGGAGCTGCAGCTTACAAGAGGAACCCAAAAGAGCTGGGCAAACATGAGGATCTGTGTTCACATCCCAGCTTCTACATGAAAATTCAGACATTGCTGTGTGTCTGCACCTCAAAACCAAGTGCTATGGAGAGTAGAGACAGAGGATTTCTGGCCACTCACTTAGCTCCAGATTCAGGGAGAGACCCTATCTCAAGGAAATAAGGCAAAGCTCAGTAGAACAGAAAGCTGATGTCCTCTTCTGACTATGCACACATAGGCATGTGCACTTGGATTGACAAAAAGACATAGATGCATACACACTGAGAGATAAAGAGAAAGACAGACAGATAGACAGGCAAAGACAAGGGAGAGAGACAGAGAGAGAGAGAGACAGAGAGAGAGAGAAAACAAAGTTAATAGAGGAAGAATGAATAAACCAACAGCAAAGGACTTGGTATGTGAGACAGAAAAAGCCTGGGCACTTCAGTTACCAACACTTGACACATTGTTTCCTGATTTCAACACTAAAAAAAAAAAAAAAAAAAAAAAAAAAAATGAAGGTGGGCCAAGTAACAAGGACAGGCAGGGTTAGAAGAGACACAGCTCCCACACTGCAACTGGACTCTGCTACGGCACACGTGCAGAATCATCAGGCATGAATGTAAGGTGGTTAGGATGTTTATGCACAGAGCACTAATGGAAAAAGACAACATGAAGGAATAGACAAGTGATGTCCACAGAGAGATGAAAACATGAAGGACCAGCAAGGGGTGGTACAAACTGAAAGCACATTAGTAGAAGCACCTGTGATGGTCACCTAAAGAGACTGGACTTGGCCAGGGAGAGAGTGTGTGAGCTTAAAGATGTGCCCATAAAATTCTTAGTAACTAAAATATGATGGAGAAGACACACACACACACACACACAGACACACACACACAGTGGTGGAACATCCAAGCATGGCACCATGATCACAAGAAGAGTTTCTGGAATTCCAGAGAGACAAAGAAAGAAAGAAAGAAAGAAAGAAAAGGAAAAAAAAGAAGAGAAAGAGAGCAGCAGAGGAAGAGGTACTTGAAATAAAAATATGCCTGAGAATTTTCCCAAAAGGAATGGCAGATGCCAAACACACCTTGGAGAACAAATGCAAGCGTGCACCAAGGCAACACCACTCAGCCTGCAGAAAGCAAGAGGCAGAGAGGGAAGCTTGAGAGAAGGAGGTGTGGGTGGACAGCCAAGCAAATAAGCAGAAGCCTCACCTGGGATGAACAAAAAGCCAAATGGTTGCCAACATTCACCAGGCACAGACTGAGACACTTAAAGTATCAGAAGCCTAGCCCATCGACCCCAGCTCTCACTGTTTTACACAAACATCCTTGAAAATGAAGGAGAAATACTCTCTCAGATACACAAACCCAGAAAGAAGTTGTCAGCAGTAGAAATGTCCTTAATAAATGATGATGTATCCTCTTCAGAGAGAAAGAAAACCTGTCTAGGTCAGGACTACACCCCCCACTGAGAAGGGAAGCTCACTGGAGAGGGAGAAAGGGTAGGCTAAGTCTTTTGTTCTCCTTATGCTTCTCTGTTTAACAGCCTCTTGGTCAGAGTCACAGAGGCAGCAGTGAGTCATTGTAACACATGGATGGATGGATGGATGGATGGATGGATGGATGGATGGATGGGTGGGTGGGTGGGTGGGTGGATGGATGGGTGGGTGGGTGGCTGGCTGGCTGGGTGGGTGGCTGGCTGGCTGGGTGGGTGGGTGGATGGATGGATAGGTGGGTGGATGGATGGATGGATGGATGGATGGATGGATGGATGGATGGATGGATTAGTGGGTGGGTGGGTGGATGGGTGGGTGGGTGGATGGGTGGGTGAGTAGATGGATGGATGGATGGATGGATGGATGGATGGATGGATGGATTAGTGGGTGGGTGGGTGGATGGGTGGGTGGGTGGATGGGTAGGTGAGTAGATGGATGGATGGATGGATGGATGGATGGATGGATGGATGGATTAGTGGGTGGGTGGGTGGATGGGTGGGTGGGTGGGTGGCTGGATGGATGGATAGGTGGGTGGATGGATGGATGGATGGATGGATGGATGGATGGATGGATTAGTGGGTGGGTGGGTGGATGGGTGGGTGGGTGGATGGGTGGGTGAGTAGATGGATGGATGGATGGATGGATGGATGGATGGATGGATGGATGGATGGATGGATGAGTGGGTGGGTGGGTGGATGGATGGATGGATGGATGGATGGATGGATGGATGGGTGGGTGGATGGATGGATGGATGGGTGGATGGATGGATGGATGGATGATGGAGAAGTGGGAGAATGATGGAGGACTCTCAGTTCTAATGATCTGAGTGGCGGTAAAGTCATGTCATATATTTTGAGCATAGACATGGGTTAGTTGTAAGAATGTGTTGAAAATGCCCATCTTCAAAAGAGAAATTCAATTGATTTGGTGACAAAGAACAAAACAAAAATCATATAAAATTCTCAGTCAAAATCACCAAAGGAAGAAAAGGTCAAGGCCAAGTGTGAGGAAGGGAAATAGTTAAAGATATAGTAGGTGCTTATACAATTCCAATAGTCACTTTAAAGGATGGTCTGAAATGCAGAGAGTAAGTGGATCACAGGGACCCACTTTAAGTATAAAGATACATTTATATGAAATGAAATGAGATGAAACAATATGCGCCATACCAATATAGACCAAAAGAAAGTGTTGGTGTCCTCGTTAATTTTTATTGTCAATTCGACACAGCCTAGAGACACCTGGGAAAAGGAAATTTCAGTTGATGAACTGTCTTGATAAGATTGGTCTGTGGCAATGTCTGTGAGAAAGTGTCTTCATTGATGATTGATGCTGGAGGGCCAAGCCCTCTGTGGTTGGGCTGCAGGTGGGCTGGGCTGTATAATAAATACTAATAGTGAGCCAATGAGCAGCATTCCTCCATGGTTTCTGCTCCAGTTCCTACATGCCATCCTGCCCTGACTTCCCTCAATAATGGACTGTCAGCTATAAGCTGAAATAAGCCATTTCCTCTCCAAAGCTGCATTTGGTCATGGTGTTTATCTCAGCAACAGGAAAGCAAACGAAGACAGTGAATAGCTACAATCATTTCAGGCAAAACAGAGCCTGGAATAAGGAAGATAACGATCAGGGATAAAAGGGACATCACACAGAAACAAAGGAGCAAATTCTCCTCAAATGCATAAAGACTATTAACACATATTGTGTCATAGAAAAAAATAATAAAGTAACAGAGGGTGGGAACACAAACTGATGGCACTCCAAGGAGAAACGGACAAAGCTACTATTAGAACTGGAGACTTCAATACCGTCTGTCAGTAATTGACAGTTCCAGCAGGCAGGAGATCATAAGGACAGAGTTGAACCCAACAGCACTATCAATCAACTGAATCTAATTGACATTTATAGACGACTTCACCCAACAACAGCCAAATGCATGCTTTTCTCAAGCTCCCATGGGACATTAACCAAGATAGGCACTGTGGCCCATAAAACACACCTTAACACATCCGAGACAATACAACGTGCAAACAGCATGCCTCAGAACACAGTGGAATTAAGCTGGCACTCAGGAACAGCAGGGTGGTTGGAAAATCCCAAAGGTTTAGAAATTTGACAATACACTGTGAAACAAACTCAGGAATTAAAAAAAAAAATCCAAGAAAAAAATTACAAATATACTTAAGGAACTGAAAATACAACCTATCAAAATCTATGCAAAGAATAAAAGCAATGTTTAGAGAGAAATAAATTTGAAGCACTGAATGTGTACATTAAGAAGGAAATTTTTAAATATTAAAAGTTTTAGGGGAAGATTTAAAAACAAACCAATGAACTTTATAAACCTCAAGCTAGTAGAAGAAAAGGTTGAAACAAACAAGAGAAGAGATGAATAAGAAATAAGAAAGCAACAGCTAGAAGCCAATGTTATAAAAAGTTGGTTCTTCAAAAAATAGCATAAACAGTCATAAACTCTAGAAGGCAATTAACAAATAAAAACTAATTACTAGCATTCAAAAGGGCAGGGACATTAATGTGATCTTCCTGTGCTCATTAAAAGCTAATTAAGGAAAGTTACAAGCAACTCTGCTTGACACCAGCTATCAGATCTAGTTGGGTTTTGTTGTTGTTGTTGTTGTTGATGATGATGATGATGATGTTGTTACTCTCCATTAATACAGTGACAAAAGTCCTAGACAATGCAATAAGACAAGAAAAATTGTAGCTGGGCAATGGTGGCACATACCTTTAATTCCAGCACTCAAGAGGCAGAGGTAGGCAGATCTCTGTGAGTTTGAGGCCAGCCTGGTCTATAGAGAGAGTTCCAGGACAGGCTCCAAGGCTACACAGAGAAACCCTGTCTTGAAAAAAAAAACAAAAAAAACAAAAAAAGGGAAAGTAAACAGATTATGAACAAACAAATAAAGCAAATTCACAGGGTACAAGGCTGAAACATGGAAGCCAATCACACCCCAGCAGATATGGGGCATTAGGAATGAACAGTTGAAATTCTCAACTCAAACAACACCATTCCTGTTAGCAAGAAAACAAAGAAATACTTCAGTATGATTTTAACAAAAATGCTCATACAAACACACACAATACAATACTCTGAAGAAAGAAATCAAAAAGTACATAATAAATTAAGAGTCTCTGTTATCATGGACAGGACATGTGTAATAACAGCAACTAAAGAAAAAGAGGTGGTGAGCTGAGAGGGAGCTGGAGGAGGAGAGCATGGGGAAGACTAGAGGGAGGAAAGGGAGGGAGGGAAGAGACATTTTTAAAAATAAAAAAAGGTTTTTGTGTAAAGGCAAGACTCAAAATTGTCAACAAAACATTAATAAATGACTAAGTCAGACACCAGATGACTTCAAAGTATCCCATAAAAGTGTTGGAGATACTGCTCAGTGCTTAAGAGCACTTGCTGCTATCCCAGAGGACTTAAGTTTAATTCTAGTACCCATATCAGGCAGCTTAGAACTACCTAAAACTCCAGATTCATGAAGATCTGATGCACTCTTCTGGCCTCTGCAGACAACTGGGTAAGTGTGGCACACAACACATAGACACATATACGTAACAATTATAGGGAAAATGCACCATAAAAATGTGTCACTCTTGACAGTGTGAATTAGGCAAAATCAGGTAGATCAATGGAACAGAACCAAGATCTCAGAAATAGGTACACACCAACCAGACTTCTGCACAGGCAACCAAACTTCTGCAAAAAGAGTGAGCATAAATTAGTGAGGAATGGTCTTTGCAATACATGATTCTGGAGTAATTGGGCATCTGCATGCGAAATACGCTAATGAATTCCTAGAAGAGAGATCATTCAGAACAATGCAAATAGATCATGGATGGAAGCTAGTTGCAAAATTACAAACCTTCTAAAAGAAAGTGCAGGAATTGGGGTGACTTTCCAGTAAAACACCAAAAGTACAATCCATAAAGGAAAAGTTAGTAAGTTGTATTTTATTGAAGTAGAAAAGCTCTACTCTGAAAATAGCACTGTTAAAAAACGAGAAACTCCAAGCCAAAGACAAGAAAACACATCCAATTCATTCACATTTGAATCATAGGAAGAAATCGTTATACTGACTCTAAAAATTGTTGCAAATCCACACTAATGAAAAACAATTAAAAATGAATGAAAGATTTGAACACACATGCATCAAAGGAGATAGATACCAATGAGAGATGTTTTGCATGTTATGTCATTCAGGAATGTAAAATTAGACAATGAGATACCCTTCACAGCTATTAGATGCTAAAATCCAAAGACCAAATATTGATGGAGATGTGACAGAAGAGGGGCTTGTCACTCATTACTGCGGAGACTTGAAATGACATTGCCACTGAAGGGGACAATCTCGCAGTTCCTTAAAAAGTCACTAAATGTGTCTTTAGAAAGATATAACTTTCAAGGGACTTTCTATAGCAGTTTGTAGTTTTACTAACATTAGCCCCAAGCTGGAAGCAACTAAAATCCCCTCCAACATATGTATGTACACACAGACCATAGTTCGGCCATCCATTGGAATATTGTTCTGTGAATAAAACTAAATTAAGATATAAAGCAGTTAAGAGACATGGAGGGAATGTTAGTGCTGATTGCTAAATGAAGTCACTTTGTAAAGACAAGTTTCTGGGTGGTTCTGATCATATGACAGTGCAAGAAAAGCATTGTCCCAGAGAGCAAACTATCACAGTAGCCTGGAGTTTGAGGCAGGGAAAATATGGTGGATAGGTGAAGCTAGGGACATTTTGCAGGTTGAAACTGTTCTGAATGATGCTGTAAGGGTGCACCTGCCGTTCTGCATTCATTAAGACCTAGTGAACTTTACCACTCCAAGGGGAGGCTTAATGGAAACTATGGATTTTTGTTGACAACAGTGTATGGATTTCTAAATGCATTTTCCAGGCTTTGGTTTATGTTTTCATTTATTCACATTGCCACTTTCAGAGTAGATGTTTTACATTTCAATAGAATATAATGTATCAGCCTTTCTTTCATGGATCCCATCTTGGGTGTTGTACTGAAATGTCACCCCAGCCCTACTTGGACTTGCTTCTGTGCTTCCTTTTAGAAGGTTTAAAACTTTGTATCCAACTTACATCTGTAATCCACTTAGATAGTTTTCTCAATGGTTTAAGAACACTGTAATAACAGTCGATCAACTGTAACCATGTCCATCATATGTAAGATGCTGGCAACAAAGAATGCTGGGAAAAGCATTGTGGAAAACTCACCTTGCCACCTACCCATCTTCCTATACATCTAAAATAGTGTGTTCATTAAAAAATGACTGTTGGTATACCGTTAAAATGGTGTAAGGTTAACCTCAACGGAACAATTCTGAGACACTCCCTTAATTACTCAGTATTGATGGAGGAGAGGAATGTCCACAAGATGAGAAGGGACCAGTGGCTTAATGAGAAGCTGGAGTGGAACAAAGTCATAGTTCCCCAGGAGAGGAGACCAAGGAAGGACTTCTGTGGCTCTGAATTTGCCACAAATGCAAACCAGTTCTCACTGCCTAGTCTTCTCACTGCCTAGTCCTCTCTGCTCTGTGACATTGTACTTACCCGGATTTTAAAGTTAATGTGTGTGTGTGTGTGTGTGTGTGTGTGTGTGTGTAGACAAGAGTATAACAAGGCAGGCAGGCATGTAGAGGTCAGAAGACAGCCTTGGTTCTCTTCTTCCACTGTGGATTCCAGGTATAGAACTCGGGTTACCAGGCTTGGTGTCAAGTACCTTTGCCCACTGAACCATCCAGTTGGCCCTGACTCACATTTTAATATTTGTGCTACTCAGCTGTGGAGTTTTGCCATCAGCGAGCTCCAGGAACTCAGACCAGCAGCAAATCTAGATTTTATTCTAAGTGTGTGGAAAGCCATTAGGTACCTATAATCTAGGCTGTTTAAACATTATTCTGGGGCTGGGATATAGTGCAATAGTAGAGTTTACATACCAATGGGAAAGCTTAGGCTTAATCTCTAGTATCTCAAATAAAATAAAGTGTAAAATGAAATAAAATATTCTGGCTGCTGTAAATAGAAAATTGTAAGATGGCCACAGAAGTACATTTAAAGCTCTAGTCTGCTGGGAAGTAAAGAGATGGGGACTTTCACTGAGGTGATAGTAAGGAAGACATAGGAAAGGCAAAAATGAAGATTTATTCAGGACAAGAAGTCAGCTCTCCTTCTGAGGAACAAAGACATCAGTAGGATCTTAGAGGAGCGGCTTGGATAATTAGGAAGTGGGGAGGTTGACTAAGGTGAAGGAAAATAGTACAGGTAAACAAAAACCAACTTCTTTTCATAAATGTGTGGAGATGTTGCTTTAGTTGCTTGGCATGAGACTAGAAAGTATAGGCAGAGGGATTTCATCTTTAAAACAAGGTTTGAAAAGGGATGAAATAAAGAAGCAAAGACTAAGAGGATCCATGGGACTGTAATGAGACCAAGTCGAAACAGAAAGGTTCACCTGTGTGATGACAGACAGATAGCATACATTTGGCCATGAGAAACTGTTGATTTTCTCAAGATCTGTATTGATGTGGAGCTGAGATTGATAGATAACTAGAGGAGAAAAATGTTGGGGAAGGATCAAGAGACCCCAAATGGAAGATGATTGAAAAGGAAATGGATACGGAAAGGACAATGGAGGCGTGTGGAGTGGGATGGACATGATGGATGACTGGATGGATATGTGGGTAGAAGAATGAGTGATAGATGAATGGGTACATCAAGGAAAGCATGGATGGGTATGTGGATAAATGAGTGAGTAGAGGGAGATTGGATGGAAGGATGGATCAGCAAATTGATAGGTGAAATGATAGGCAGATGGCTGACTGGATGGAAGGAAGATGGTCTTATTTTCCTCTTATTGTTGTTATAAAGACTATGACCAAAGGCAAATTGGGGAGCAAAGGGTTTATTTGGCTTTCACATTCCAATAACAGTCATCATTAAAGACACTAGCACAGAAACTTAAGTCAGGAATCTGGAGGTAGGAGCTGCAACAGAGGCCATGAAGGAACACTTACTGGTTTGTTCCCCTTGGCTTTCTCAACCTACTTTCTTTTACAAGTCTGGACCACCTTCCCAGGGATGGTAATGTTCATAGTGAATTGGGCCCTCCTACATCAATTATCAATCAAGAAAATACTTTCACAGTATGTAGCAGGAATCTTAACAGGTCTTATTAATAAGAACAAACCTGAGGCCAGTAATTGGGGTAAATGCTGGAACATCAGAGATACAGAACAAGCCACAGCTACCTCACCTTGCCAGTTCCTCAGGTGATCTTGTTTCCTCAAACTGGATGCTTCTGTGTCCTCATCTGAATGGGTCTCAGCTGAACTGCTGCTCCAAAGCCTGAATGCTTAACCAGCCAAATACTTAACTAGCCAAATGCTTCTAGTTTCTGGTCTTCACGCTTTATATATCTTTCTACTTTCTGCGATCACTCCCTGGCATTAAAGGCTGGATTTCTGGGATTAAAGGCATCTGTCACCAGGCCTGGCTGTTTCTAATGTGACCTTGAACTCAGAGATCCAGAGGTATTTCTGTCTCTGAAATGCTAGGATTAAAGGCATGTGCTACCACTGCCTATCCTCATGTTTAATATTGTGGCCATCCTGTTCTCTGACCCCAGATAAGTTTATTAGCCTGCACAATTTTTCAGGGAACACAATACCACAGCAGTATTTGCCATATAGGCAAATCTGATGGAGGCATTTTCTCAATTAAGATTTAAGGGTCCCTCTTCCAAATGACTCTAGTTTGTGTCAAGTTGAAAAAAAAATCAAAAAAACCAGAGGGGTAGATATGCAGGTAGATGAAGGGATGAAGTGGGTAGAAGTAGGCAAAGAGGAAGTATGAATGATAGGAATAGGCAGATTACTCGATGGAGGGATGGATGCATGTATGGATGACAAAGGGAACACTGCTGATTGGCTTTCTCACTATGGCTTTCTCAGCCTACTTCCTTATGCAGCCTGGAACTACCTTTCCAGAGGTGGCACTGCCCACATGAAGGGAGGGAAATTGAGGGAAGAAGTGACTGAGCAGCAATCTTACAAGGGGCGACTGTCTTGATGGTGGCATCTGAGACATGGTACAGAAGACCTAAAGGGATTGCTGACATGCGTGGAATGTCACCCAGTCACGTGGAAATGCCATTGCCTGAGCCAAAGCTGACTTGCTGGAGGTCATTTGTGAGGACTCTTTGTATTTAACAGACACAAATCCCCTTGTGCCCATGAAGCAAAGCTTAGAATTTACTGTTTTCAATAACCGAGGTCCCTTCAGGCTGTATTGACTGTCTGGCTCTGCTAGACCCAAGGGTTCCAAGACACCCTCGGGGTCTCCAGCTTTGCTCTGCACTGACTTCATTTACACAGCAGATTTCTTAAAACTATATTGTCTTCTTTATTTTTATTTTTTACAGTTCTGGGAATTGAACCCAGGGCCTTGTTCATACTAAGTGAGCACTTTCCCACTGAGCTACACCCCTAGCCCTGCAGCAAATTTTTAACAGTGGCGATTTCCCCAAAGAAGATAAAATTGGTTCTTAGTAGATGAAAACAAACCAACAACTTTCCAAAGCCTTTCTATTGTAATTATTTGTGGTTCTCATAGGAAATGGAGTATACAGACAGATACAAAATTACATTAGCTATATTCACATTTAATGAGATGTGTGGGAGTGATTAGGGCAGAAAATCTCTAAAAAACACTTCCTGGGGCCAATAATAATAAGGACAACAAACAACGAATTATAGACAGTCACAGACAGATTTCTTGTATGATGACAAGATTCTAAGCCTCCAGGGTCCAAGCCCAGGTAGAAGAGTCCATCTATTACCACCAGGGGTCCTCAGCTTATCCTCCTCAACCAGGTTTGACCTGTACTCATCACTGAATCTCCAATGAGCCAGGACTCAGACATGTGGCCACTCAGCAGCTTTAGAAAGGGGGTCAATCTCACCTAAGTGAAAAGATGATTCATCAGTGGAACATGGAAGGGGGAAAGACTGAAAGATTTGCTAGTTAGAACACTCGTGTGCTGATTACATTTGGCGTGGAAAGTGAGTCTATAAGTCAGTTTCTCAAATTTTGACCAATGAAGCCTGAGTTGAGTTGCCATTTCATTCATACAAAAGAGCCAACAGTTAGTCATGTCTTCTGCTTAAAGTCCTGGGGAGTGAATACATAAGCGGGGGCTGGTCTTCTGTGAGCTGGGTCTCTGAAGAACACAGGGTGCCACATGTTGAGTGGAGGCCAGTGTTTGAATCATTGGCAAGTGGGTGTGTTTGTTACCACAGTCTACCCAGGCCTATGCTGACAGATAGGCTCAGCATGGAATTTAGATAAGATGGGCAAAGGACATTGCTTCTTGGTCCATAAACTAATTCAAGGCATGGTAAACTCCAAAGACTGTAAAAGGAACAGAGAAATAACGGTCGTGGGGAGTTTCACTCCGGTACTGGTGACTCAGTTTTCCCTGTCACTCACAACTGCATTTCTTTGATGTGTTTTTGTACTATATCCATGATGTAGTTTGGAAAAGATATTTTCACACAAGTCTATCAGCATCTTTGGCCACAGTCACCCCTATAAGAATGGCGTCTCTCACTGCTCTGATAAAACGCTCAGAGTCTGAAGGTGCCATCCACAGGGTGTGGGGTAGCAGGAGCAGGTGCCAGCTGGCTACCTTGTGTCCGTCATGAAGAAGCAGAAAGAGGTTCACAGCCTCAGGCCAAGGAAGGAATGGTACTGTTCACTTTCAGGCTAGGCTTTTCCTTCTCAGTTATACCTCCCTGGAAATGCCTTGATGGAGACATCCAGAGGTCTCCTAAGTCATTCTAACTGTGATCGAATCAACAATGAAGATGGGCCATGATGAGTCCACCACTCGACAACCCAATGCACAAGCATACTTTATTTTTTTAAGTGAATTCAAAATTTTTGAGAGTTTCGTGTGCAAGTCCCATATTTACATCATTTCTTCCCCTTGCCCTCCCCACAGCCACCCTTTCCAGGCCCGCCAACTCCCTTCCAATTCATAACCTCTTTTTAAATTAGTCTATAATTATCATATACACTGTTTATATATTGTATATATAAATACAGCCTGCTGGGTTCATGTAGTGTTGTTCAGATGTATATGTGGATAAGTGGTTGGATAGCCAACCCAACCACTGGGATTGGACAACCTACTGGGGGTACATCCCTGAAGAAAGACTGATCTCGTTCTCTCGGCAGCCTTCAGTGGTCAGTTGGTAGCTCTTCATCTAGGTGATGGGGCCTTGTGAGACTTCCTTCATCCAAGTTGGCATGTCCTCCTTTGTTATTGTGCAGGTCTTGTTTAGGTGACTGTATTAAAAAGTTTAAGATTAAATTTTGTTTAGACTGCATGGATGTGTTTGGGGACAGGGAATGAATATGAATATAGTTTCTGCAAAGGCCAGAAAAGGGCATTGGATCCCCTGGAGCAGCACCTTTGAGTTGTAATAGTCCACCTTGTCTTCAAAAGCTCATGGTCACCTCACATTGCAAAGTGTGTTTAGTTCATGTGTGAGCGCCCCACACTCCAGGGTTGACTGGAAGCTTCATGTCACTTGCTGCTCTTCGAGTATTTCAGTGATTGTTTGAATTTACAAAGTCTGAGCCAGAGAGACTTTCTAAACAGTCTTACTAAATAAAAAACACAGAGCCAAATACAGGGGTGAAAGCCATAGAGATCAGAGTGATAGCCACCAACTAACCATAGCTCACCAACCACTGTAGCTTCCCAAGAGAACTGGCTTCTTTCTGTCTAATCTGCTTCTTTATTGCCTTGCTGTTCTGCCTTCTCATTGGCTCTTAACCCAGCCAACTCACTTCCTCATCACTGCCTGTCTATACAGATCTTCAGGTCTCTATGGTTGGTACTGGGATTAAAGGAGTGTGTCACCACACTTGGCTGTGTCCTTGAACGCACAGAGACTCTGCCTGCCATGTGATCGGGATTAAGGGCATGTACTACCACCACCTGACTTCTGGCTATGACCTCTGATCTTCAGGCAAACTTTATTTATTAACATACAAATAAAATATCACCACATTTCAGCACAAATAAAACATCACCACAGAGATGGATCAGCAGGTAAAGGGACTTGCTGCCAAGGCTTTTGACCTGAGTTCCTTCACTGGCTTTCTCCAAGGTAGAAGAAGAGAACAGACTCACAGGTTGTCTCTGAGCTCTTCATGAGCACAGTGGCACATGCATGCCCCCCCCCCCACACATCTCTACATACACACATATACACTCACATGCATGTACCCACATACTCACACACACACACCCATATACCTGCACACCCATACACTTGCACACACATGCATACACATACACCCCATACACCTGAACACCCATACACCCACATATACACATACATATACATACATACACACACACCCATATGCCTGGACACACATACACACATACCCCACACACATGCATACACACATGCAAATGTATACACACACATGCACTCACACATGCATACACCCACACACTCACCCACACACATACCCATACATCACAGAAGCACATGCACATACAAAATAAATAAATAAAGTGTAATTTAAAAGTGGCTAATTGAGATTTCTTCCTCTTCATAGACAAATTCAAGAAACTTATCACCCTTAACCTTTAAACTCCCAACATTGATAGAGTGTTTGCTCTGAACTTTAACTATAACATACACAGTGTCATATAAGTACAGTCATGTATACATTAATGTAATTTACCTATTATGCATACTACATGTACATAATTTACATACATATATATATATATATATATATATATATATATATATATATATATATTTCAGAAACATTTTCTTTGTTGCATATAGGCAGGATTCACACAGTGATTGGAGTGTATGAATTCATGTAAATGTTCAGTAGCTGACTGTTAACATGTAAACTTCATTTACATATTAACAATCAGCTACTTCCATATTCATTACTCTCCACTTTTCTTGTAACTCCTCTTTCCATCTCTATCATTCTTTTTGCTTGAAGGATCCCTAAAATTTCATTCTAATGGTAAATCTATTTGTTGTGGATTTCCTCAATGTTTGTGTGAAAATATACTTATTTTTACTTTCATGTTTTAAAATTTACCTGTCAGAATAGAAACCCAAGTTAGCTATTCTATTTCTTTGCCTATTACAAACATCTCATTGTCTTTTGACTTCCGTAGTTGAGACCAAGCTATCAACTGTCAGTATATAACTCCCCCAGAAGACTTTGCCCCGTGTTTTATGGAATTTTGATACAAAATTCTTTTTTTTTTTTTTTTGTGGAGCTGAGGATCGAACCCAGGGCCTTGCGCTTGCTAGGCAAGTGCTCTACCACTGAGCTAAATCCCTAACCCCAAAATTCTTAAAGAATTAATAAACAATGAGAGAGAGAGAGAGAGAGAGAGAGAGAGAGAGAGAGAGAGAGAGAGAGAGAGAGAGAGAGAGAGAGAGAGAGAGAGAGAGAGAGAGATGATAAGTAGACAGACAGACAGATAGGGATTTCAGGCTGCTGCACTGAAGTGTGGACTCTTTTCATAGTTTGTATTTTCAAGACTTTTTAAGGCTCCTCCCCTCCCACTACTGCATCATTTATGTTATTTATTATTTCCTTCATGATTTCAGGTCCAAGTCTTTTTAAAAAATTATTGTCATTTTATGTGTATGGCTATTTTGCCTACATATATATATCTGTGCACCATGTGTATAAGGTACCCATGGAGGCCAGAAGATGGCATTGGATTTCCTGGGCTTGGAGTTACAGCTAGTTGTGGGCAGCAATGTGGTTGCTGAGGAACAAACCTGGGTCCTCGGGAAGAGCAGCCTGAGCTCTTAACTCTGCTGAGCCATCTCTGCAGCCCATTCTTACCAAATGTCTCTCAAGGCAGCTTCTGTGTTTTACACCCTTTGCACCTCCTGGTTTTCCTTCATCATTTTCCTTCCAGCGGACCTCCCCCCCAACCCCGACACCTCCCTCCTTACTTTTGTACAAACCATTGGTAAACAAATCAAGTGACTTCCTAGCTCCTTGCTCCATTTTTATGTTTGGGGGTTTCTCTTTGCTGTTTTATAAACTCCTTCATGCCATTTTATGACTTCAAGCTCCCGGTAGAAATTTTAAGTTTGGCTTGTCCATCTTCAAATGTGGAACATATCATGAAAAGATTTACATTTGCAAAGCTCCCTGTCTGGCATTCCAGGGGTCCACTTCTGTGTCCGTTTCCTCTCAGTCTTCACTCATGTGCTCTTGTCTCTCCGTGTACCTACTTATCTTTGATTGTGTGTTGGAAATTGCTCTTGAAGCGTTGTTACGGATGTCACTTAGAGTCTACATTAGAGAGATGGAGCAGAGAGGAGGCTGGGGTGACAAGGATGAGCAAAAGGCTGCTCTGAGCTCTGAGAGGCCCTCAGTGAAGCATGCTTCAGAAAAAAACTACACGTTCCAAGACCACACAGAGCAGTGGCTCTAACATGTGGCCAGAGAAGCCAAAGGATGGGGTGTGAGAGACAACATCTCCCTGGCCAAGCAAGAGTGGTAGGTGAGGCAGAGGATGAAGCCTCCTGGGGCCGTCAGGCCGTGGTAGCAGTCCTTCTCCTAACAAGGAGAAGCCACTGGCAATTAGGCAGAGGGTGAATTGATAAGGCTGACCTCTACAGGAGCCGGATGAAATGGCTGTGTTCCCGATTGGAGGCAGAGGGCTGGGAATTGAGGTTGTAGATGTTCTGAGGGGAGCCACGTGACCTGGGGACTGACACCAGGGACAGGTGGAGAGACAGGCATGTCGGTGCTAATTCTGAGACCTGTGGTGGCGAGGCTGAAACTCAGTAGAGCCAAGAAAAGAAACGGGTGTGGGTGGCATGATTTCCACAAAATGAGATCAAGGACTGTGAGGTTCTGAGTTAAGGGGTCCCTGTACTTAAGGCCACACCTGTGCTGAGGAGCTACCCTGATAGAGGGTCACTGTGGTCTTGTGAGGGGTCCTTCCTCTTCAACTTGGCCACCCAGACCTTCCAAGCAGTCAGAAAAGAATGCCAGGCTGAGAAGATGCTAGGTACAACCTCTCTGGGCCATGAAAAACACAAGCCACACAGTCCACACTGAAAACTGGTGACTGACCTGAATAGACATTAGGACATTAGACATTAGGCTGGTGACAGCCTGGCTTCTACCTATAAGCCTTCTCCTGGACTATACATGGAAGTGAGAGAGGAGAGGAGGCGTGCCTATGGAAGAGAGGGTCTCAGGAAGCATTTCCCACAGTCACAGCTATGAGCTCACATCTGGGCCTGTCTATGCATCTAGTAGCTGCTGGGGGATTTTTGATGTTCGGGGCAGACCATCCCCAAGGGATGATAGGAGCTAAGGCATTCATGGGTGGTCAGTTTCTGAGAAGCAGTGGTTTCTGAGGGACCCTGGTGTTCACAGAAACTCTGAGGGACCCAAGAGTTTGTGAGTAATCAAATTTCCAAGGGGCAGCGATTGTGGAAGGACTCATATTTATAGGAAGCCTGTCTCTGAAGAGCAGCAAGGGCTGAGAGGCCTGAGTGTTCCCAGACAATCTGTCTTAAAGTAGCAGTGGGCTGCCCCTGTGGCCCCATTGTGTGTGTTCTACAGTGTCTAGGCAATGCTGTGTCATGCCTAACTTGAGCCAGGACCCCTCAGAGCAGCTACCCAACTTGCTCCCACCTGGCAGCCTTCATTTGGAGTGTGCTGGCAGCCACAGCCACCTTTCTGTGGGCTGGCTGCCATCAGCAGATGGACCTCCAGCAGAATGCCAGCATCCCTGCGAAACAGCCTCCGTGGGTGGCATGGGAGAATGCTAGGCCCTGTACGTCCTGAGCTAGCTGCTGTAGCTGAGGCTTTGGAGATCTGTTAGGTGAAGACTGACACTAATGTGACCTTTGCCCAACGCCTCCTCCTTCCCTCAGAGCCCTTCCTCATACCCATACACAATGGGCTCTGTGTCCTCCAGGTTCAGACTGGAGCCTATAAGCAACGTCACCCCTCATCTATTTTTGCAGGGAAGTGGCATGTGGAGTAAAAGTCTGTGAAGTCACTGGGTTCCCAGGAAAAGTGATTGCCTGCCATAGACCCTGCTTCGTCAGGTGTACAACCTGTGGCCTTAAAGCTTCCATGCTGTTAGAATTACTTTGCTGGAGTGAGAACTTCCAGTTCAAAGTTAAACCTTGCTTGGCTGCGGAAGTTTCTGGAAGGTGTTTGGCCACAATGAGGATAAGAAAAACTAACACAGTTGCATCTCAAGTGCTATGGCGCATGAGGAGGAGCCAACAGGTGCGGCTCTTGATGTCTATGGGGCACCTTCACTTCAGTGAGCACCCTGAATGCCACAAAATTAGACACCCAAATATTCATCTTAGGCTAGTTCACACGAGAGTCTGTAGCTTCATTAGCTAATATGTATGCATTTGCCGACTGTGCTCATATTGTAACAGAGGAGAAGACAAAAGGCAGGTCTCCATGGTGGCCTTGATGTGACAAACCATGGAATTTATGTCACAGGGATTGTCTGGCTCAAACCACATAGTGTGACTCCTCAGTGAATTTCCCTGGAGTCAGGGCCTCTTTCCTCAGCCCCATGCTTCACACCCTGTGTCTTTGTCCACCCAGGTGCCTCCTCAGGCTTCAGGCCCATCCCCAGGCTTCAGCAGTCCCTGCCTCTGGGGCTGCTAGTGGGAAGTGAGGAGGCCTCTACGCAAGCTTGCAGATGCTGTCTCACCTGTGCAGGGTCGGCTCTTCCTAGTTTTTTCACAGGGAAGAAAAGCTGTAGACAGAAAGTGCAAAAAGCTACGTTCTGTTTGTTTTTTCTTTGTTGGTTTTTGGTTTTTGGTTTTGGTTGACTGACTTGGGTACTATTTAATTTTAAACCTTTCTCTATTTTCCATGATGCGCATGTGCTGATCTTATAGTTAGAGACAAAATGCCCTGAAATACAAGAAGAAGCTGCCCCAGGACGAGCTTGCTGCAGCCTTCCAGGCAGGGAGCAGCCTTACCCCACCCCCTCCACCCACCACCCATGGGAGGAAGATGCACTCAGTATCTCAGTACACATGGCCTCTCTCTCCTTCTTTCCTCCTTACATGAAGTCTGCGGGGCTATGGTCATCTGAAGGAGCGAGCATCCCTCTTCTTCAGTTAAATCCACTCCAAGCCACTCTAACCTTGTCCTTGAGAACTGATTGCAGGCTAGATGGAGCTGTGAGCACTTGCCAGCTCCTCCAACACCTTTTAGAACAAACACACCTTGGTTTGGATCCAGGAGCCGCTTGACTGATGGGCTTTCCCTCCCGATGTCTGAGGCTCTTTTCCCTTGTTTTATTAAGCCTAACAAGACTGCTTTCTGCCATGTGTGCTCTGATCACTACTCTCCCGGGTTATTGTGCCTCTGCCTTGTTAAGCGGACCATCTCCTTCTTAGAACCCCTACAGTTTAGCTCTTCCTGGTCTTCACACTTGCTGCCAGGGACCTGACAATCAGATACAACTGTCCATTATCCTGTAGCCTTGGCACAAACCTGGAGAATCCAGTTCCGGGTTCAGCCTTGTGGTCTTCCCTATTGTGTTCTGGGGAAATCAGTGCAATGCTGGTCTCCACCAACAGCCCCTGATGGCAAGGACTGCTTCATGTTGCCTTCTCCTGGCTTGCTAGTGGTGGCATCTGCCTCTGGTGCCTGACCCCTGCCTGGGTGCTTCTGACTGCTTAGTCTCCAGGTATAGTACAGGCCCTGCTGGGCACCACCCACTACCCTCTAGGTACCAGCACAGGTGGCTCCAGGATAATATAGTCCTCTTGGTTTCCAGTGTTCTCTCTTCAGAGTCTCATGAGGTCTGCTCCAGGCACCATTCCACTGTCTCCCCTCCAGTGCTGCCCAGGTGTACCCTCGGTGCTATCCAGTCCCCTCCAGTTCCCTCCAGTGCTGCCCAGGTGTACCCTCGGTGCTATCCAGTCCCCTCCATTTCCCTCCAGGGCTGCCCAGGTGTACCCTCGGTGCTATCCAGTCCCCTCCATTTCCCTCCAGGGCTGCCCAGGTGTACCCCCGGTGCTATCCAGTCCCCTCCAGTGCTGCCCAGGTGTACCCTCGGTGCTATCCAGTCCCCTCCAGTGCTGCCCAGGTGTACCCTCAGTGCTATCCAGTCCCCTCCAGTCCCCTCCAATGCTGCCCAGGTGTACCCTCGGTGCTATCCAGTCCCCTCCATTTCCCTCCAGTGCTGCCCAGGTGTACCCTCGGTGCTATCCAGTCCCCTCCATTTCCCTCCAGTGCTGCCCAGGTGTACCCTCAGTGCTATCCAGTCCCCTCCAGTCCCCTCCAGTGCTGCCCAGGTGTACCCTTGGTGCTATCCAGTCCTCTCCAGTGCTGCCCAGGTGTACCCTTGGTGCTATCCAGTCCCCTGCAGTGCTGTCCTGTTCTCTCTGCATCACTTGTCCCCATTATGCAAAGGTTGAGAGGTAAATACAAACAAGGTCAAGGGACTTTGCTGGGACTTGCTGTAGGAGGGGAGATATCCACTGAGAACATTTATTTTATTGAATTCTGTGTCACCTGTAAGTGACAGAGTACCCACGACTATCTGATATGTCATTCAAAAGGAGAGATACCATCCAAAAGGACACTATCATGAGACTGGAGCTGGACCACCCTAAGGGGAGAGATTCTCTTGTGAGTCATTCCAGGTGCCTGTCACTGCCATGAGACAGCATGTTAACCCAGGAAGGACATGGGTGACGTGGACACTAGATGCTGTTATTGGTGGTGATGACACTTCAGACTGATGCCATTAACACCGGATGAGACTGAATACTTGGATGAGGGATCATGGGAGCAAGCTCAGAAGCAGGTGAATGAGGGAGTCTCACCTCTGCTCAGCCTACAGGGACTTAGCTACTCTAGGAGAGGCTCTGAGAAGTCTTCTAGGAGGTCACCACAGTGCTAGGTGTCTGTGGTCTAGAGGCTCCATCTTTTATGAAGAAAGTGTCCTGCCAGGGGAACATTGTGACCTCCAGGACTCAGGTAGCCCTTTTGTGGATAATGGTTAAGAACTATTTTCCATAAGGTATCAAGAGAGAAAACCCTTCTACTCTTTGTCATCATGCCTCAGAATGGGGCTCTTTGCAAATGGCCACCACTGGAGTCTGCTCCGAGCTCATGCTGTCCCATTGCTGTGAACACAGACTCACAGGGCACAGCCACACAGGAGGAAGGTGGATGTTGTGTGCCTGACCAAGATCCCCAGGGCCGTTGCAGCATCCTTGCCTGATAAAATTAAAATAACCAGACAGATCCCATGTCCCCAGGCACTGGTAAGCTAACACAACACAGGAAGAGCAAATGAGGCACAGAGAGGCTGAGGGACTCCAACCCAGGCTCCATATCTAAGCAATCTATTCCTACAGAGGGGACTGCCGCAGTCTGTGGGAGTTACAACCCCATTCCCTGGGCATTGCCTATCTGGTCAGATAAACTTAGAAATCAAGGTGGGTTACCCCAGGAAAGTGAGTTCCTGTTGTGTTTCCTCCCACACCAATACAGGCTGGGACACTAGCAAGGATGGCCTGAGAGCTTCTCATTGCCATCGGGTCATAGGTGGGTGACACAAACTCATTTTAAGAGTGAGTCAACTGGAACATGAAGGGTCAGAAACTGGTGTCAGTTGACACTTGTCTTTCTGGCAGAGGCCTGCTTTCCAGGGGAAACATCCGAGTCTGGGGAGGCTTAATCATTGCTGTCGCTAAGATGTAGAAGCTGAGAGAGTTTGGGACACTGGTCCAGGATCACACAGCAAGCAGCCAGTGCCTCCAAAACCACTAACAGCCACCCTAGCTGCTCTACACAGATGCCCAACTTCAGTGGAGCCATGACCAGCTTTTCATTGATGGCTGGGCTTAATTTTGTATTGTGTCCCAAGGCAGCAAAAGCACAGATAGAACAAAAGAACATGGGTCAAAAGGAAGGTGACTGTGTAGGATGCTGTGGTCCTGAGCACAAAGTCCAGACCAAGGACTACTGTGTCCTAGCCACCCATCCAGCATGTGACCAGGAGGGTCCTGGAGTCTCTTGCCATCATTGCTGGAGGGGAGAGGAGGAGGGAAAGGAAGGGACTCTGTGAGGGTACACCATCCCACAGATCCAGTCCTCACACTTGGTGCCCCTTCCATGGTCTGGTGCAGACCTGATGAGGCATCCCCTCCCTCTAGATCTTTTCACTCTTATGACTCCAGACATGAGGTACTAGGAAGCCTAGAAAAGCCCTTGGTTGTTCCTGGTTGCAGGACCAACAGGGAAGCTGTTAGAGCCTGGGCCACTGACAGCCGTAAACAGCGCTGCTACTATTGGAGGTAAGAGAGGAAGAAAAATTTGGAAATCGCCCCCCCCACACACTCTGCCTTTTGAACACTCCCTGACACTCAACCACTCTTTAGCTTAAGGGATAATGATGGGCAGGACAGGCACAGCGAGGCAGTGGGGTGCAGCTTGGCAGATCATGAGTCTCACAGCACCCCAAAACTCCTTCCACTCATGAGAAACTCTAGGATGAGCTTCATCAGTATCTGTGTGTTGTCTTTGTCTTTCTCTAGGAGTATCCCATGGCTTCTTCCCTCCCTGGAGTCCTTGGGCAAGGAGGGTGGACTGAAAGCTACCAGGCAGGATGGATTCCCCAAGGGCCACGTGGGCACCTGAAGGCCGAGGATGTCTGCAGGAGGAATGAGCAGTCCTGGATTAAAACCCGACAATGGAATTGGAAATGATGTTTCCCTGCAAACGGATTCTAAAATAAACACTCTAGAGCTGGCACGCATTTGCTGTGCCCTGCTTCTCAACACAGCCGAGATTCACTTACGATCGTGTTGGTTATAAATTGCAGCCTGCATTTCTCATATCAAAATGCACAGCCAGTGATATTTAACGCTAAAGAAATATATCCTCCAGCAATGAATACAGTCAGAAATTACTCACCGAATTTAACCAAGGAGAGAGTGATGCCATGGAGATGTACTGCATAAATTCGGGCATGTGGGACAATGGCCACCGTTTATTAACATTTTATCTCCTCCTGGAACTGTTTGACCTTGCTTCAGCAGTTTTATTGGGAGCAAGATCTCTGGACGCTCCCATTTTCCCCTTTTCCAAAGCAGCCCGAGTTGCTCTGAGCAATAAATACTACTGAAGGTGTTCATTTACTGATGTCTCTTTTAACCCAGAAGAAAAAAAATATGGAGAAAGTCCAGTGGACCCCCCCACACACACACACACAAGAAAAATAAAATCAACCCTGCCTTTAAATACACAGCAATTCAGGCCACTTAGCCATGCTGCAGTTCATAAAGGGAAAATGAAAGCAAATTACCTATGAGGAGCCAGGGTTTCCAACACATGCACGGGGCTCAGGGGCGTTGCATATTGGAGAGGGGACTTGGGGGTCTCTATTGATGAATGCCACCAAATTAAATCCATTCATACAAGCCAGGATCGTGTGCTAAGCACCAGATCTTACTCTGGCCTTGGGCCACTGAGAAGCCATCAAAGATAGTGGTGTGACAAGAGCCTGTGACAAAAACCTCTAGCAACAGAGGACTGCATGATTGACAGCCAGAAGACAGAAGATAAACACCAGGATGGAGGAGATAGGTGAGGTACTGCACAGCAAGGAACACTTCTTTCTCCTTGGCATGCTTCCCTGGACACTGCATGGCTTTCTCTCACCTCCCACTTCAATGGCCACACTCAGGAGAACTTGAGACCCTCCCCAAACAGTACTGTCATATGCACAGGTGTACATTAACCATAGGGAGGTCCACAGACCACCTGTCCAAGACCCAATACCATATCTCACCCTTAAAAGCTCTGCTAGGTGAAGAAAGGGGGAGAATTTTACCACAGTTGTCCAAAACCTCCTCTACATCTATCTAAAGCTCCATGGATGCTGTCCAATTGCTGAGCAGGATTCCAGACATAGGCCCCCTTCTCCAGACACACCAAATCTAAAAGAAAAACCAACTTTATATGTGTTTTCTTAGTGCAGCTATGACATGTGAACTACACACCACACCCACACACACACACACACATACCACAAGATATGAAGAGAAGAATGACAGAGAGCCTAACCCTTCAACTCAGAAATGTATTATTGCATGGAGAATCCCAGTTATCTCTCGATAGATATAAAGGTTTAAGAAGAAGAAGAGGGGCAGAGATTAATAGAGAAACAATTATAATAACTACATTAAAAGAGAGCTCTACATGTGATGTTTGGTTTCATTCTTTTTTAAAAGGCATTAAAAAAGAAATGATGTGAAATTTGAGGACTCATTATGCTTTAAATGGGTTTTAAAATTGTGTGTGTGTGTGTGTGTGTGTGTGTGTGTGTGTGTGTGTGTGTGTACATCTGCATGTTTATCTATGCACCACCACATGAATGTAGTACCTTCAGGGACCAGAAGAGGACACCAGATCCCTTGATGTCAGATGGTCTGGAACTGGAGTTACAGGTGATTTTGAGCTGCCCTGTGGGTTTTGGGAGTGGACCCCAGGTCCTCTGCATGACCAGTCAGTACTCTTAACCATCAAGGTACCTTTCCAGTCCCCTTAACCTATTTTTGACCATGAGGTCAAAGAGCCCTTTCTGGCAATAATTGTATTAAAATTTGCTTGAAGTTATTTTTTGTTGGTGTATCTTATGTTCTGCATTGTGTCTGATGACCCACCTGAGTGGAAAATGAGGGGACCCCTGCCCCTGTGGCCTGTCCCCATCCTCTGGGTCTCTAAACCTTCCAGTTGGGGACACATGGCTCTTTACGATTGTACATTATTTCTGGGAAGAGCATTGTTGATTGACATTCGTGGGGGGTTGTTAGTGGCATGTGCCTGCACATGTCTACATGGCAGAGTTTGCTGTGTGCTCAATCTATGTGGCGTACATGGGGAACACGAGACACAACCCCTTGTTCCCAGAGCTGTGATGAGCAAAGTGACAGAAGACTGAGTCAAGCAAAGAGGACAGGATGCAATCTAGAGACATGGTGAGCTTGGGTGTTGTGAGGCTGCTGCCAGGGTAGCAAGCTAAGCTCGGCAAGGGCACCCTATATAGAGGAGCACATGAAAAAATGGTGACAATGAGCCCCTAGAGATGAAGCCTCACAGTGAGTACCCCTTTGATGTCTTCATGTTCTGTGACTAATGTGTGTGCTGTCTTCAGAGAAGCTTCTTTGGAAGATGTTGGTGATTGACACAGAGACCCACAACTGATCAAGATTCAGAGAATAAGACACTTAAAGATGCTCAGTCCTAAATGGAACATCTTTGCCACACGCTCCTCACCCAAGCCTCAGGGGTCATTGCAGAAGAGAGAGCAGAAAGATTTTAAGAGTTAAAGGGGATAGATGACTACAAGGAATCAGTCCAAATAGCTGCCCATAAGAATTCACACTGGTTGTGACATCATGCAGAAGACTTGTGAAACTCAAGCCAGATAAAAACCCAACATAAAAAGGGAAGGTGGGCAGAAAGTCCCACCCCCTGGATGAGGAGCTATTAGCAATTCATAGCTGTTGGGAGAGGGAGAGTCAGTTTTCTTTAAGGGTGTGGTCCCAGGTAGATGGACTGTGCGCTAGCGGCTGACATATCCAAGAGTATGTGAGTAGAACAAACTGCAATTGATGGGCTGAAAAACAAAACACAGGACACAAAGTTGGGTGTGTAGGGATCTGGGTTCAGTTCTGGGCAGAGGTGGGGGAAAGGCATGATTAGGATTGAAATACATTGCATGAAACTATCAAAGAACTAGCAAGAACTGGTGAGAGGTGCAACATAGTCTCAGCACAATCCAGGAACGTATACATTCTCCCTGCCAGGAATTGCTACTGTGTCTGCTTATCAGGAAAGCCACTCATATCCCTGGCTGGGAGAGTTTCCATTTTATTTTAACTGTCAACTTGACATACTCTAGAATCAGCTAGTGGGGGGCAGGAAAGACTCAATGAAGGCTTGTCTAGATTAAGTAGGCCTGTGGTTGCATTAACTGATTAACTGAGGTGGAAAGACCCACACACTGTGAATGGCAGCCTTCTCTGGTTCTGGACCATGGACTATATGATTCTCTTCTTTGTCCCCTAATTTCACAAGACCTGACTTTTTTCAGCACCCACTGAGGCCAGACTTAAGCTCCCAGATGCACAGTGACCCTCTCTCCACTTTCTAGAATCTATTGGACAAAGTCCTAACTCACAGTGATCTATGTCAAATGGATCACCACAGCTCCCTCCTTTCCTCACTTCCTGCAATGATAACTGCCCCCTCCCCATTATTTCTTCCTTGACAAAGGCCAAGTCACCATGGTGCATGTTCAACAGGGATTCCCCCTGGACAGTTGGTCATCCAGAAGAGAAATCAGGACCAACTTTGCTCTATAGGAGCATTGGGGGCCAGGGAGCTTATGTGAGTGATTGAGAGGTGAAGCAGGAAGTGAAATTAAGCAGACATAGCTCCCATAATGCATTGCTGACTCAGGGCCACATCAGAGAATCCAGTGCTGGAATGGGCAGAAAACAGCCAGGCCTCATCCTATAGGAAATGTCTTGGATTGGCTGATGGAGATGTCCCTCAAAGGCTGGGGTGCATCCTGAAGTTTCTGCCATGAGCTGAAACTTTCTTCCCATGAGGCTGCAAAGTGGATCCTCTCCAGGTAAGAGTTCTGGGCTGTGTGTGTCATTTGCCTCACTATCCCAATAGCTTGCTGATATTCCTGTCCATCATTCTTCTCACTGGCCCCTACACTAGTTCATAAAGCCAGGCTAGAAGCCACTGCCCCAGCTCAGAAGCCACAGCTCTCATGTTTCAATTCAGCCAGAGCTTAGACATCAAACACCCAGGGAACTTAAAGAAGTTGACACAGACAACACATGCCCAGCCACTGTGATCCTCCAAATTTGATACCCCAAGATCAGCATGGCCCCCATACTGGGGATATTGAGTGTACATATGTGACCCCACTCTCTGCCATTGAGGAGGCCTCTTACCAGATTGAGCACCTAAATGGATTAGTACTTATGAGACTGGGAGAGTCATTTGCCAGAATACAAAGCTTTGTCCTTATGCCCACAAAGCATTTATATCCCTCACTTTAAACCCACACAGGCCTGACCTATACCCCTCCAGATGTTGGGTCACTCTGGCACCCTCTTTCTATGTCCTCCATAGTCTTGCTAAGGGAAGAAACCCTCCTTTCCAAGGGAACCACGCTCAGAACCAGAGCCAGCCAGAGCCCCACAGGGCTCAGGTTCATCTTAGATAAGACCATGTAATAAACCAATTTTCTTACCATCCTCCAGGCAGTGAATCAATTCTGAAAGAGCAAAGGCTTTGAAACCAGACAGACACAGGGCCAGGTTGGGGAGGGGGGGACACAGCAGAACAGCAGCTAGTCCCCAGGAGCATAGGTCTCCACAGGATCCTATGCCTCTTGACCAAACTGGGCCATGACCCAGGAACAAGTTCACTGGGAGAAGTCCAGAAGATTCCAGACCCTTCCACCTGAACCACGCTAAGGATAAGATGAGCTGATCTCACCCTATTCCCTCTCCACAGCCTTGTAACTCTTTACCCCAGATCTCTGTGGGACCTGGCACACTGGCTGAGCTCAAGGTGGCCCCTGGAGGGCTTAATCAGTGAAGGCATCACACATCTATTCATGAGTGAGTATGACAAATATTTCCCTCCTCCTCTGGTACTGTCTTCCCCAGATCTGACAGATTTGAGAGACAGACTGGTTCAAGAGAAAGGATTTCTCCAGGCTCCATCCTCTGCCCAGAGCCAGAGTTCACCTCTCCACTAAGGTATGTTCTAACCCTCACTCCTCCCTGATAACCCTGTACATTACCTTGTCTGTCCAGCTTGGGTCCCAGAAAACTGGCTAGGGGCTTCAGGGGAATGAAAAAGGACAGACACACAAAACACATGTGTAGGGAGGCCATGATCAAGTGGGCTGTGCACACTCTGATGGAGTGGCACCTCCTACCACAACTGCCTGGAAACTCAGCATGTTTATTACACACAGCACAGGAAGCGGGGTTAGCTGGTTTCAGTGACGGGTCTCTGATGGCAGCCTCAGGCTGTAAACATGGGGGGGGGGGGCTGCAGTTCTGCAGTTGCTAGTGTTTGCACACATTGGTCAAGCATTTGTAAACACTTGTACTTCCACATGCTGTCAACATTCTTTCACACTCTGACCAGAAGAAGGCTTTGCCATGAGTCTGAGGCATTAGATCCCGGATATGGCTGTGCCCATTGTCAAACAATAAACATCCATTACATGTTCGCTAGGAGCTTCTTGGGGTCCCCACAGTACTTCAGCTGAAACAGAGCCGTCCCCTAGTCTGTAGTCCAAAGAGGCTGATGATGGAGCTCCCAGATCTTCATTCAGGGTCCACAGTGGTGGTCCAGGCTGCTCTCTGTACCAGGAATGATCAGTAGGCCCAAGGAGCCAGATAAGTGAAGGGATGGATGTGGAGGTCCTGCACTGCCCTGTACTGTACGTTGTATGTGTGTGTTGGGGTGAGGGCATCAGTGCAGAACTCCAGGGTGTGTTGTCTCTCCAGCAGTGACTCAAACCACTCTGAATAAAGTCTGTCATTGCAGAGAAGGTGTTTTGTGTGGGCCTAGCTGAGGGCCAGCCTCCTCTCAGATCTTCACCTCGGCTGGCCCAGAAGATTCCAAACACTCACATGTGGGTACATACAATGGAGACGGACTCAGAGGTGAATGGCCTCCTCTTCTGGCCATGCTCTCCACCCTCTCCTCTCTTCTATGAGCACCCATCATTCAAGTGGGCTCCTGTTCCTCATGTACTTAAGGTCAAGCCCCTTCACAGCAACCCGCCCTCCCCTCACCCTCACCATGCCATGTTTTCCACCTGAAAGCTGCCCTGCCCTGATGATCTCTATGGCAGTTTCTCCCAGTCTAGCCTCTGTGTGGAAGAGAAAGGAGGCCTGGTAGAGAAACAGCCCCTGGCAGAGTTGCATGTATGTCTTTGAGAAATCTAAATAGGTCATTTCCCTGCCCTGGTCCCAAGACTTCCCAGCTTTATGAATGGCTTGTGCTGAGTCCTCCAGGAGCCCAACTCATTCTGGGAGCATGTTGTACCCCCTTGCTTCCCACAGAAGTACCCTCTGAGTATACCTTAATCCTCCATAGCCCCTGGGCTCCTGATGTGACGACCTGCACACTGTGGATACTGACCATTTTGAATCAGATTGTCACAAGACCAAAAGGGTAGTTTGTAGGATCAGCATCTGTGAGGGCCCTTCATGATACCCTTTCATACTTAGTTTGTAGATTGTCAGGAACTGTCTTACACACAGGACAGCAGGCTTGGGAAAAGATGAAGGAATAAATTAACAAACAAATGAATGAGTTGTCTGTTTCCCTCGCAGATCAAACAAGAAAGAAGAGCTCCTTCAGCAGCCAGGATACAGTCTGGGCTGGAAGGGATGCTCTCCAGTGCACCCCAAATGGAATCTTTCCCTGTTATCAGGGAAAGAAGGCCAGGGGTGCAGGCAGCAAATCTCTACAGCAATACAGGCAGGGTACCCCAAGCCCCAAGCTTGCTGGAGTGATAGCGCAGAGGCAACATGGTCCCTACAAGTAACATGGGTGACTTTGACTTGGTGGCACTGCAGACACCCTGCCTGCCATGGGACAAGTCATTCACAGATGTCAGGTAATGGCCCAGGAGTCAGACTGAGCAACTCACCACGCTAATGACAGGATCTGGAGGAAACGCACCTTCCTGGCGCCAACCTCAGTGGATGAGGTTGCTGACTGCACATGGGAGGGGAGGCATTTTCAGATTCTGACCACCATCTGGTCACAATCCGCATCTGACTGTGTGCCATCTCTTCTTTCCAACCTCATTAGAGGCTATTATTTATCTCCCTTCACTGTTTCTGGGTTTCACATGGGACCCTCAGAGACTTCTATCTCTTATCTCCAAAGACCTATAATTCACTCTTTGCCTTCCCCTAGTGTGCTCCAGAGGTCTATCTAAGCCCCACTACCCAGTTGGGAGGGCTGATTAATTATCCCTCCCTTCTGCTGCTGGCCCGGCAGCCTTGGGTGAGGTGTCTGGAGTGATCTCTCACTATTGACCCTCGTTTGTCACATTTAACTCCGCAAATTTCCAGAGGACTCTGGTTTCAGCGCTACGCTTAACAGAGTTTCTACATAATCAATCCCTGTCTTTTTATTTTCAATTTTATCGGGTGGGGAAGGACAAATTAGATCTCATTTACTGATACCTGCCTCTGAGATGGCAGACAGGCCAATGGCATGGCTTTTGTTCTGGCTTGGGTGACCATTTACACGGCAGGGGGCTCCCCAAAAAAGGAAGCTCATGTATCAAAGTGGGAGCAGGGGTGGGGGAAGTGGAGGATTTGAGCCAAGCCATCTGTTAAAAGCCACAAACACTGGGCTCCCATGAGCAAGGAAAGGGAATGTGTTATTTTTAAGAAAACTATGTGTTAGAAAATACCTTTTCCCCTAATTGTAGATGAAAACGTAATTCAGACAGTAGGGATGACACCTGTAAAGTATCTCTCCATTGCCTAATTTTGCTGTTTAGATGTGTCACTGAGTGGCTCTGAGTCTGAGGATGAATACAAATTGAACCATGGATGGCTGTACTTTAAGGATGGTCCCCAGCAGGAGCTGGCTTCACTGCATGAAGCAGCCCCAGAACCAATTATGTCTGCAGTGGCACACAGTGCAGGGGTGTCACAAGATGCATTTTGCTATTGTTTTCATTGTATGAAAATACATGTATACACAATAGATCATTTTAAGCTTGTAGCTCAGTAGCACTGGGCACCATCTCATGTTTCCACAAAGCCAACATTGCCATGCTAGTGGCTTTTTGTGGCGCTGTGGCAGAGTCCCTAACAGAAGCAACCTAATGGGGGAAAGATTGCTTTTGACTCACCATGGGCTTGCCACGGTGTGTTAGCATGTTCCGTTGACAGACACTATGGTGGGTCCTATGTTTCAGCTACTAAACGATGTTGGTGTGAACACAGGTGAACAACTACCATTTGAGTTTCTGCTTTCAACTCCAACTTCAGAAATTCTAGCCCATGGCAGCAGAGAAGATACAGTAGTACTAGGGGCTCTATCCAGGAGGGACGGAACCTGAGACCGAGCATCGGAGCATCTCAGTGGGTCAAGCAGAGGCCACAGCCAGAGCCAGGAGTGGATAATCTCCAAAGGCTTAGCCCCAGCCACCAGCTTTTGCCGGTTGAGACCTGCCCCCACTAAAAGGTCCACAGCCTTCAAAATGGTGTCAAAACTGGGTACTAAATGCTCAAAATGTGAGATTCAGGCTATGACAACCACTATCCATTTCCAGAGTACCGTTGACCCTGCAGAACCAAACCTCTATCTTCATTAAATTCCCCATCCTCCCTCCCCCAGGCCTTGGAAACTTCCATCCAATTTTACACTTCTGTGGATTTGACTACTCTAGGGAAATCCTGCTGTCCTTGTCTGACTGACTATGTCATCAAGCATAAGTCCTCAAGGTCCACCCTGGTGTTAGCACACTTCAGAATTCTTTTCCCTTGTAAGGGTGACTAATACACCTGTGCATAGACTCATCACGGTGTCTGTGTGGTCTTCTGTTGATGGCCTCTTGGATAGCTCCTACATTTTTAGCTGGTTATGTGGGTGGTAAACAAGGACCAGTTGAGTTCCTGCTTTCAACACCATACACCCCAAAAGAAAAGTGCTGAATGTGTGTGTGCACACACACGCATGTGCTTGGGAGGTTCACACATGTGGGGAAACTGTTTTGCATTCACATGTTTTGCATATGTGCGTGGAAGCCAGAAGTCAACCATAGATATCTTCTTCGTCACTTCCCACCTTGCTTTTTCAGGGCAGTGGGGGTAGCACACACATGCCATGACTTGAGTGTGACAGGAATCACTTCTGTTTCTCTACCATGTGGGTCTCTGGGAGCAGTCTCAGGTCCTCAGCCTTGGCAGCAAGTGCTTCCTTTATTCTGTTGAACCATCTTGCCCCCCTCTCCACCCTCTTTTGGAGTCGGGCTCTTCCATTGAACCTGGAGCTCACCAACTGGATACATTTGCTGGCCAGCAAACTCCATGAATCAATCTGTTTCCTCCCCATCCAGACCCCCCAGCACTAGAGTTATAGACATATGGTACGTTTTATGTGGGTGCTTGTTATCAAAGTCAGCTCTTCATGCCTGCAGCCTTTTATCAACTGAACCTTTCCCCAGTCCCTGTACTGAACTTCTGGAGGATCCCCCATACTGTGCTCCACAGAGGCTGCTCCACTCTGCCTGCCCAGCAGGGCTGCACAGTCTCTGATTTTTCCAGAGAGCATTATCTTAGGACTAAGTCAAACAGCCCCAGCACCAAAGTCACACTCAGTGCAGATGCAACAGGAAGGGCCCCACATTATGACTCCCACAAAGCCACTCAGAGCATGAAGCAACTGGGAGCTAAGAATGCTAAGCTGTTCTTCCTATCACCAGAGTAAGGCAGTTCTGGAAATAGCATTAGGTGACAAATTATGCCCCACAGTCCCCAAACCCACTTCCTGGAACCACACCCTTAACCCTCCATTCCTGTTCACCTACTCACTGTTGGGACCACTTAGGAAGAGGTCTGTCCTTACAAAGCAGCACATCATTCTGAACTCCTACCCTGGGCTCCCTTTATACTGGTTAACTTTTGACTCAGCTTCACAGATCTACCCTTTCTCCTCACCTAGGGACTGTGGTCCTTGGGCACCACTGTTCATCCCAGTTGAGCCCAGCAGCATGGGCCCAGCAAACACAAGCTATACAGGTTACCTGGCCTCTCATGGCCATTTGGAGCTGCTGGCGTGAGTTTTGGTATGAAGAACAGGCCGCTGAGTCCCCACATGGTCTGATGGCTGAGCAGGCACACAGTCCTCCAAGCTGGCAGGGATTTCCTCCCTTCTCCAGTACATTCCTCCCTGTGCCCACGGCCTGAGGCATCCGGCATTCCGTGGGTTGTAGTTCATTGACTAATTGGCAAGAACAGACGGGACTGGGGTAACAGGGCCCTGAAGTGAGAATCTGGCTCAGTTCCTGCTAACACCACCTTTTACTCTTTCTGCCAAGCCCTGCAGAGCCGTTTTTTCAGGCAGATTCCATATTGTCTGTGCTCGGTCCACATGGCCGAACAGACAGCTTTCCTCTCTGCATATTCTAGGACAAGTGGTGGACATGCTCCTCTTGGAAGAGAACATGGAACAGGTGGCCTGGACAGTGGGGGCAGGCTGCTGAAGGGACAGGGAGGTGGTCCTTGGCAAGCCTACGTCCTTTGTCCATCCATGCACCAGGCTGGTACATAACTAGTCAGTGAGACTGGGGTGGACACAGTCACTTGAGGCCTGAGGTCAGGCTAGACACTCGGTCCACAGGAGGCTGGCTGGATCAAGCGTCAGTCAGAAGTTACAAAGGCCAAGGTGGACTTCTGCCACCTGTCATTCATGCAGAAAGGACTACAGGAGTCCGGCCTTCCCCTTCTCCAACTGAAAAAGCCATAGAATGGGAGTCTCTGAGATCCTGTATACATGGTGGTCTTGCAGCATGTCAGCCCAGCTACAGGATGACTCAGTGCCTAAATCAGACCAGCCTCTGAAAGAAACTACAGCTCATTCCTGAGCCCGGCCCCAAGGAGAGAGACAGGCAGGACAAGGCAGAAAGTTGAATGGAAGAAGTCAAGACTAAAAGAGGCAGAGCCACACTACATGGAAAGAGTGTGTATGGGCAACTCCAGAGATCTAGGCAGAGAGAAAGTCACAGTAGCGCAAGGCTCAGGCACTTCTGGGAGTGCAGTGGGGCACAGCTGAGGGAAACAGACTCTGGGGATGGAAAATAGGGGTGCACAGGCCCCAAGCCTCCCTGTGTGCTCACAGCCTTCTGTGGCAGATAGCAATGCAACTGAAAAGCCTTTCTGCCACCTCTGGTATCCCTCAGAGTACTGGGTTTGGGGACATAAACCAGAACGGAAGGTCTGGGGAAAGAGAGTGTCTCCCTGAAACAGGACAAGCCCACCTCCCTCTGTAAGGCTGTCTAGGGAGAGATATCCACATAAGCCATAGCCGGTAGTCACCCCAAATTCTGGGCCCTTCTGTAAGACATGACTCCTGAGTGAGCACTTGAACTCTCATTTTTATTTGACCTCTCATTTTTATTTCTTCCTCTACCGAGCAAGGACATTCTGCAGCTGGAGCGTCATGAGGCTTAGAGGTGGTCACATGAAAAGCTTGAGCTTTGGAAATGTTGAACTGCCCTCTCTGAATGTCAGACAATATTATTTTTAAATCAGCTTCAAGACATCGCTTGAAGAAAACGTATTGGGAAATTGATTTTTTCCCCCCAAAGTGTTGTTGCACCTTGATCCGTGTGTGTGCTGTCGCTTGCTTACAGGTACAATGTCCCCTGTGACTCGGGGAATCTGGAGCCACAGTTGCCCTCAAAAGAGGATTTTGTAGATGATCTGTGGGATGACATTGAACGGAAGGTGGCTGGGATATGCCTTTGGCTCTCCTTCATCCCCATCCTACCCCTCATCTCTCTGAGCCTTCTATCTAGATCCTCAAGGGAGCTACCTGAATGTGGTGTCATAGTGGCTTCTTGGTCTGGAGGGTTCCTGAGAACATTTGAGTCACTGTTGTTCTGTCCAAGCCCCAACCTGGAGCAATCTTCTGTGCTGGCCAATGACAGAATCTTTATAGACCATCCTCCATAGAGAGCCACAATGTACACCACCCACCTGGGGCCCTATCTATGCCCAGCTTCTTGGAAGCTGTTATGCAAGATTATTCCCAGATAGGAAATCAACACCAAACCAAAGTAATGGTACCACCAATGGTAAACTTGGTGAATGAATTGACTGGGATTTATTGGCGTTATACTAATATTATAGGTGAGAGGTAACATGGATGACTTAAAGACAGCTACAACACAAAAATTCCCCTTGATCTTGAGTAAATATTCATGAAAGCTGGAAGCCTGGAGCTCTCTGCAGGGCTTACAGCTCAGTAATTCAGAGAGACTCCTCTCCTTGTGTAGCCTTGGGTGGAGGAGGACTTGTGAATCTCATAGGATTCAGGGACTTCTGAGACTTGCGTGTTATTAACTTAAGGAGCCCCCTTTCATGATGGATTTTCAGTTTTGAGGAAAGTGCTTCACAACATGGACACGTTCAATCTCCAGTCATGTGGATGGAGTCCCGGGTCTTCTTCAACTTTTCTAGGCTTGTTTTTCATTTACTAAATTCATTTCAGCCTCAGATTCCTGACCTTCTCTGGCTCTTCTTCCCAGGACATGATAAAAGGTTATTTCATGATTCTTCTTTGGAAACAGATAAAATACACAGCACATAAACTGTGCATCAGGACTGTTTCAATCATGCCCTTCAGCAGCATTAAGCATGCCCCCAATGCTGCATAGCGTCACCACCATCGTTCACCGTACCCTGTTCATCTCCCACAACTGAAGCCCCATCATCCTGAAACACCAATCCCAAGCCTGGCCCCTGGCAAGTCCATTCTTTCTGTCTCTGTGGATCTCATACCTGTCTCCTCTGGGGGTCTTCTATTGGCCTCAAGCAAGATAGTCCTTCTGTGACTGGCAATCCTACCCAGAATGGTGTCGGCAAGACTCAGCCACATTAGGGCAGGCACCGGAATCTCCTTCTCTGTCAGCCATCCAGCAGCCTGTAAGATGAGGTCAGGATGTAATATGACCACACCAGCTGAGTAGTTAGCCTCTGTGGAACAGGACCTCCTTGTCAAGATTCCCCCCCCCCAACCCCCAAGCCATCCCTACATGTAGACCTGGCAAAAAGGACATCTAAGCCACTGACCCTGCAGACTAACAGCAAAGCTGGACCCTGCTTAACCTTTCATCCCACAGGCTGGAACCACGAATTTATGGTGAGTTTTCCATACACAAACATCTCACCTGGTGATAGGAGGAGGATAAGCTTCCTTCTAAATATGGCCAAGTGGAGGGCCATTGTGTCCTCTCTATTTTCCCCTGAGATAGAAAAGTCCTTAGGTGAGATTCAGGGGTCAAACCCTGAGTAGGAAGCAGGTCCTAGCCTAGATTGAACCATTCACCCTGCCTCCTGGGGAACCAGAACCATTCCTGACCAGCCATCTTGCTTACTCCAGCTGTAACAACAGAATTGGAATTGATAGAAGTCGTCAGAACAGCCAGACCATAGCTCTCAGGCAGGGAAAGCCTTGGTAGCCCCAAGACTCAAGAGTTACTTTGCTGGACAGAGGCACAAGTAAGGTAAGTCCTCCATAGTACTAGGTTGTTATTGACTCTTCTGAGGGTAACTGCCCAGGGCTTAGAAGAGCACAGGCCAGTTCTTCAGTTCTCTCAGTGACTTGTAGGTACCATGCGCTATGCTAACTGTCTGTATCCAGGGGCCTGAGAGGTAGTTACTAAAAGGCCAGAGACCCTTCCTTCTGCCAGTCACTGGCCTCTCCCACTTCAGATGATGAAAGTTTTCTCTGTACATGTCACCACAATAAATGACCATTGTAAATGCCTCCTCCTGATTCTATGCTTTCTGCAGTTCCTCTGAGCACCTGTTGTGCAGGAGACCCCCATTTCAGCGGTCACAAGTTCCCCTTTTTGCATTCTTTGTAGGATCTCCCTACCTGTTGTTGCTCAGAGCCCAGCTCTCATTTGTGCCACGCAGTATATCTCTGGATTCCAGAGCTGGGATGACTACCCAAGCCACGAGTAGCTGCAGAGGAGGCACCATAAAAGGCCTTCACAGAACTGTGTCCATGAGCACTTGTGTCTAGTCCCTTAGGGACATATCGGAGGACAGTGAGAGAGAGAGAGAGAGATTAACAGTCCCAAGGGACCATTCTGTGCCTCTGTTTCCTGGACTCTTACTACTGATACTTCAAGCAAATCCAAGAGGATCTAGGTGGGGTTAGCCAGCTTCAGGCAATGCTGTGACCCTGGCTTATGTTGGGGTGCCCCAGAGTGTAAGACAGGTCACACAGTTTAACTACAATGTCTGCACAAGGTCTTACCCATGTGGGAATGTGAATATGTTCTGCCCACAAAGTGTGTGAAAATGTTCCTATCCACAAAAAAAAAAGGCATCCCCAGCAAGTTCTTGCACTCTCCCTGCTTCTGCTCCCCAGGGGCTCAGGCTGCCAACAGCAGGATGCGCTGGGCCACACTTCACATTAAACAAACATAATTTCTCACAGTGGCTTCTCTCAGCTAGGCCACTTCGGGCCATGCAGGGAAGGACTGGATCTGCAGGTCCTGGAAAGAATGCAAAACAGTGAATGGTTTTCTTCCTGGACCCCACACAGCAAGGCGTCCATAAATACCGAGTGCCAGTTTCATGAATTCTTTATGCTATTTACTTAGAGCTGTGTTTATTAAACTGGTCGCCTTCCAAAACCTCCTCGTAGATTTCTTTCTCTCTCTCTCTCAAAAAAAGTAAGTTTTATTTCTCCAACCCACTCTGAATTAAAAATGGGTCTTGGATGCGTCCAGCAGATCTTACCCCCTTGAAATCTGCCCTGGACTTACATAAGGAGTAGAACAAATAGTATCCAGCTGTGGGTCCCACACCGTGCCTGCAGTGGTGAAAACCAAAAGCATCCTCAGATGGACTTTCTCCATGCTGTGTCTTTTTCTATCTTTGTGAGGGTGTTTGAGACCCTCATGCATGAAAATGGCTTCACGTCCTTCAAACCCACTCATACTGAGCCCACATGGTTCTGAAGAGCCACTGAATATGAAGTAAAGCACCCAGGGCCCAGAGTTTTCCAGGACACAGATGGAGGCAGCTCTGAGCTGACTCTCTTGAATCTTATTTCAAAGGCTAGCGGAAGCATCCTGATGCAGGGTGTCAGCGACCACTCAGGTGTCTGGGTCTCCATGCTCATGAACAAAGTATCCAGAATGTGGAAACCAGGCACTACCTTTTCGTATAATTTTTTTAAATGTTTAATTATGTGGGGGCTGTGCAAATTTGAGTGCAGATCAGAGGCAAGATGAGTGTATTGGAGTTAGAGGTGATAGGAGCCACCTAACGTTGGTGATGGGGACCCAACTCAGATCCTCTGCAAGAGCAGTACACACTCTTAACTACTGAACCATCTCTCCAGCCCCCTGATGACCTTCTTACTTACTTCTGCTTCTTAAAAGTTTGCTTTTCTATTTCTATTCTGAGCATCGAGGAATCTTACTTTTAAGGAACCTCACAATCAGGTCCAATACATATTTTACCAAGCCAGTAAAAAAGGTAAATGAAAGGCCCTTCATTGAAAAAGCCAAGAGTGCTAATAATGCTTAGCATAAAGCCCCCTTTGAAAGTGTTTCCTTCTGTGTAATGGAGACTAGAGTGACAGGGAGCTGGCAGCAGGAACTTGCACATTGCAAACTGGTATTTGTGGAATGGTATTTAATTTCCTGTAAGGTAATAACAAGCAAGGTCTTATTAATAGCATCTTGGCTGTTGTAACATTTTCTGACTGCAAATTTATCATTAAGTCAATAAAATCCATACTTTCAGCAGCCACACTTCAATTGAAAACAGTGCCAGTTGCTCCTGGAAGACTCAACTTTTCAGACACCTTCTTGCCCATTTTTGCTAATGAAAGGGATTTTCCCACTGATATGATGTCACCAAACACACTTCCTTTTGTATTCACAGCCTGGGACATATCTCTGGTCTCCACCCTGAGCATATCATCAGTGTTAATACTTAATTATTTTAAAAACACTCTGTATCAATGTATGATTATTGTTCAGAAATGGTGTGCTTCTGATATCCGACTGTATAATGGACTTTGGCCACAATCTCTCCCAACCATCTCCTGTTCCCCCATCTTCTGTGGGATGCCTTCCTGTTCCCAAATAGCTCCCCTTCCACTGTATGCCATATGTGTTTTCATGTGAATAGGCTTGCCTATGCACATGTGTCTTTGTGTGCATCTGTGTATGATGCACATATGGATCCTATGAGTGTGTGTGTGTGTATTCCCACATGTGCATGCAACTATACATATTTGTATATGTTATGCATATTCATGGACCTGTGTGTGTGTGTTTGCATGCCTAAATGTGCATGTGGACATACATGGACATGTGCATTCATGTGTATAATATAGATTCTACCTATAGGAGAAATGTGCATCATAGTTCTCCAGAATCTGCCTTGTTCAGCTCAATGTGATGACCTTGTGAAATCACAGATTCATTTCAAATGTATTGCTCATAAGAGCAGCTCACTGTCTCCCCTGGCTTGCCCTATAACTGGTGGAATTCCAGAAGATCTCCAACATGGCTTTGTGGTTTTTCTACAATTCCACTGCCTATGTCTGCATCCCAGAGCAACACCTTGATCTGAGAGAATAAATGTAATTTACAAATGGTCTTAATCATAGAATCACCTAAAGCTTCATATGAAAACAGCCCTCTTTTCATCAAATGGGATAATTTTTAAATTTAATTTCTATTTCTAAGCCTCTGGATATTTTCTCTGTTATGGCAGCTTTCAAAGCTGCTGATTCTAAATTCTGTGATGAACGTATGTAACTCCAATCTATTTTACTACAATAAATGAATACTTTTTCACTGCAGTAATTTACTGGAAAATGACTGCTGAGCCCTGTAATTCCAGACACACACACAGATAAATGCATGATACACACATACACACACACACACACACACACACACACACACACACACACATATATACAGATTTACACAAATGTATACATGCATATATACACACATAAATACATACACATCTAAATACATGCATCACATATACACATGCAGACATACACAAATGTATATACTTATATACATGTAGATGCATACACAGATTCATGCATATATACACACATTAAAGTATACACACATAAATGTGTGTACATACATAGATATATGCACACAAATATATGCACATATGTATACACATAGCTATACACACAATTACATACATAATATCTTAGTTACTGTTCTTTTACTGTGATAAGACAGTGATCAAGGCAACTTATAAAAGAAAGCATTTAATTGAGGTATTGCTTTCTTTTAAGAGAGTTAGTCTATGAGTATCATGGTGGGGAGTATGGCAGCTAGTGGTTAGGCGTGGCACTGCAACAGTAGTAGAGAATTTACACCTTGATTCTGGAGCAAAAGGCAGAGAGAGAGAGAGACAGAGACAGAGACAGAGACAGAGAGACAAAGACAGAGAGACAGAGAGACAGAGAGCCTGGACCTGTCATGGGCTTTTTAAATCCCAAAGCACACCCCCAGTGACACATCTTTTCCAACAAGGCCACACCTCCTAATCTTTCCCAAATAGTTCCCATACATGTACATACAACATAGATACCTACACAAATTCATACATACCACATATACATAGATACATATAAAAATGCCTGCATGCACACACATATACATGCAAATGGAGAGAGAGAGAGAGAGAGAGAGAGAGAGAGAGAGAGAGAGATGTGCACACAATATATAGATGAGTAGACAAAAAAACACAAAAAACTTGCTTCTCCTGTAGGATGACATTTTAATGGAAGAGGCAAGGTTTCTGGCAGCCCCATAGCTATTCATCCTATAGAGAGTGCACCAAACAGTGTCCACCCCAAGTGGTGGGTCCTGGCTTCATCTCTGTAAACTGTGAGTGTGAACTTACCTGGAAGAAATCTTTAAGACTGTGATTAGGTAACAAATATCAAAATGGAGTCTAGAGAGATGGCTAAGTAATTAAGAGTGCTTACTGTTCTTTCAGAGGACTTGAGTCTGTTTCCCAGCAGCCACATGATGGTTGAGAACCACCCATAATTCCAGTGTTAGTGGATCCAACACTCTCTTGCATACATGTGGTGTACTTACAACAGCCAAAACACACATAAACATAAAATTTATACTTTAAAAGAATGTCAGAACAAACTGGTGAATTATTCCAACCTCTATGAAAATTGGTATGGATGTTTCAAAAAAAAAAAAAAAACTAACTAAAAATAGCTCTAAAATATGACCCAGCCATACCACACCTGGGTATTGACCCAGAGGCCTCCAAATCAGCACCCCACAGAGACACTTGCACACTAGTGTTTACTGTAGTACTATTCACAATAGCTAACTTATGGGACCAACCTGAGTGTCCATCAACAGAGGACTGGGGAAAGAAAATGTGGTTTACATACACAGTGGAATTTTTTTTTTTTTTTTAGCCATAAAGAAAAATGAAGTCATGTCATTTGCAGAAAAAGGGATATGACTCAGAGATAAGCACATTAAGCCACTTTTTCTCATTTGTGGTTCCTAGAGATGATGGGTTGATGGTTAAATAAGAATGTTACCCATGTGCTCATATATTTGAATGCTTAGTCACCAGGAGTGGTATTATTTGAAAGGATTAGGAGATGTGGCCTTATTGGAGGAAGCATGTCCCTGAGGGTGGGATTTGGTGTTTCAGAAGCCCAAGTCAGGCCCAGTCTCTCTCTCTCTCTCTCTCTCTCTCTCTCTCTCTCTCTCTCTCTCTCTCTCTCTCTCTCAGATCTGGATATAGAACTCTCAGCTACCATGTCTGCCTCCATGCATGCTCCCTGCTATGATGATAATGGGCTGAACCTCTGAAACTGTAAGCCAGCTCCAATTAAATGCTTTCTTTATAAGACTTGCAGTGGTCATGGTGTCTCTTTACAGCAATAGAACACCAAGACACTATATTTTAAGATACATAAAAATCGTATCAGTGTACCTACACATTTGTCATCTATCATTTATATCTATCCATCTACATGACACAAAAGAAGAAAACAGAGGGACAAAGGGACTAGCAGGAAGGAAGAAAGGAAAATAGAAATTAAAGAGAATGAGGGGGGAAATATGCTCAACATACAACTATATACTTGTATGAAAATTTTGAAAAATAAAGCAAATATTGAAATGAGACAACCTGGAGCTATTCAAGTGGCTTCAAACACAATGACACACATCTGTATGGAACACACAGGGGAGAAATACAGACGAAAAGAAAGTACAGGCAAACCACTTAAATACAGCAGCAAGGAAGGGAGTGATGGGGCCTCTGGTGGTCTGAAGGAGAAAGGCCTGGTAGGTTCATATGTTTCAATGCTTGTTCCACAGTTGGTAGAACTGTTTGGGAAGGAAGAAGTGGTGTACCCTTGTTGGAGGAGTTGTGTCACTGGGGGTGGGCTTTGAGGTTTAAAAAGTCTATGTCATGGTTGTAGACCTAATATGTAAGCTTGCTCCTCTCAACTGCTACTCCAGCACCACGACTGCTTGTCTGCTGGCATGCTCCCCACCATGATGGTCATGGACTCACCCTCTGAAACTGTAAGCAAGCCCCCAATTAAATGTTTTCTTCTACAAGTTGCCTTGATCATGGTGCCTCCTCACAGGAACAGAAAGGTCACTAAGACAGCCCCTCAAACCAAGGAGGCTTGGAGCTGCCAGGAGCAGGGAGATTTGCAAAGGAGCTTCCCCTAGGAATATGTCCTGAGAGGGAGCATAGCCTTGCATTCTAGAGATGGAGGAGAATTGCCTCATGTGGGAAGCTCCACTAGTCTATGCATGTTTGTCACTACCTTGCTGGACCTGGCAGCCATATTTAACTCACAAATGATCTCCCTGCAGAGAAGAAGGCAATGGGTATGGGAAAAGGCTGAAGTAGCTAAGCCCTCCGAAGGAAAGCAAACCCCTCTGGCAGCCCACATTCTCTAGAATAGAGAATCATCCATACACAACCCCACCCTGGCTTTTGCCTGCTCCAGCATCCAAAGCACACTGAGCACTGACTGGACTCTTCCCAGGTCCCTAACCATCTCTTGGGTAACTCGTCCCTTTATTCTTTGCTGGAGATGAAATAAATTGAATTTCCTGTTTGTAACTTCAGATTTAGCTCCCTTTGTACCATTCTTTTTTTAATCCTTTGGTATGCTCCTGTGGGGCCACCACAGTTGGGTTTAACTTGATGTTGTGGTCACATCTGCTACAAAAATAGGTTTCCCCTTGGGTACACGTCCAAGCAGGTAGGGGTTTAAATGTGAGTGGGATGTCTCTGTGGAGTTTTTAAAGGGAAGCTACACCCACTCCATTCAAGGTCAAAGGCTCTTAGCTGGTAGTGCTGGAGGGGAGGACTCTGGGTCTGAGTATTTACATCCCTGGAAAACAAAGCTGAAGGAAGGCTGTAGAAAAGATCTCTACTCTAGGAGAGTGCACTTTGACCTCCCCCACCCTGCAAAGCACATAATGGCCTCCTGATTTTTCCTGTTTATCTAGCCGCATTTTCATATTTACACTTAGATTTCCATGAGAAGCTTGACCCTGTATGTAGGTGGGGCAGAACCAGTTAAGAAACCTGACCTCCAAGGTCAAAGGCAGCATTCACTTCCTGCTGTCACCCTTAATTGGGAAAAGTCTCTGCTTTTCCTTTGTCCATTGAGTCAAGGCTGAGCATCGAAGAGGCTCAGAACCTGGTCTTGATGGCTTTTGTCATTCACAGTAGAACACACTGCCCCCAAACCCAGGCTGGATAGATGTGTCCCCCAGTGCAGGAGGTGGCCTCCTTGTCACACAAGTTTCTGCCCCTTCTCTGATAGTTTGATGTTGCACGTATTGCTAATCCAGGCCCTGGGTGCTGAGATTTTCATTTTGCCCACCTTTGTTGGGTGTACCTCTGAACTGTACAACCAGCACCCCTGGGCACCCTATATCTGAAAACACCAGAAACTTTTACAGGAACAAAGACCTGCCCAGCAGGATCTGCAAAACAGTGTTATGTCTTTTCTACTATGGCTTTGAGCCACCATGTGAGTTCTGGGTATGGAATCTCTGTCCTCTACAAGAACAGCCATTGCTCTAACCACTGAGCAATCTCTCCAGCCCCCAATGCTCTAACCACTGAGCAATTTCTCTAGCCCCCTAGTATCCTAATATGTTAAAAGCTTTCTATGGTTACCACTTGAACAAACAGAGTTGTGTGTAGACACATAAATTCTTACACACACATGTATGCATGATCACCCATTCTCGTGTACATATGCACATGCACACATATGCATGCAACCCAGTGTCACACGTGCACACACAGGCACAATCACGGGTGTGCTGAAATTGCCCACTCCACCTTTGGGGTACCATTGTTAGTTATAATATTTATATAGCCTTTTGGGATTGCCTGGCCCCTTACTCAGGAAGCAGTGGATTCCTTGGGGAGATCCCCCTCTGCTCTAGACAGTTTCCAGTGCTCCTGAGACCTCGTACCTGATGCTCAACCTATGTTCTGAAAGTCTTTGAGGGGTTCCCCACATGGCAGCACAAGTTAGGGAGCTAACCTTCCAGCTCCAGATGCAGCATCAGATGCAGCAGCTCCGATTAGCTCCTAATAGCATCTCTGGGCGACTGCAGGGCAGGCTTGCTCAGCTCAGCCCTCCCAAATCCCTGGGCAGAAAAGAGCATGGAAGAGAATAGATGTTAGCTGTTTATGCTGAATGGTGAAAAAACGAGGGGTAATTTTTATTTTCAACTTGTTTGAAACACTTAGGGTACTAGTGAGACGTGTGTGTGTGTGTGTGTGTGTGTGTGTGTGTGTGTGTGTGTGCGTGTGTGTGTGTGTGTGTGTGTGTGTGTGTGTGTGTGCACACGCACGCGCGCGCACGCATGCACAGGGGTGATTTCACAGAGAATTCAGTAGAGAAGACTGTCTCTGAAATACAGAGTATCATCCAAATAGCTACTGTACCAGGCTGAATAAAAAGGGAAGAGGAGAAGGCCAGCCAAACACCCTTCTCTCTGCTTCCTTATTTTCTGAGATATAGCCAGGCTCCTGCCACCACAGTCTCAAGTTGTTTCTGCCATTGTGATTGGCTATATCCTCAAGTCCTGAGCCCAAACTCACACTGCCATCTTGGAGTTGTATATCAATCTTCTGTTTGTTCACAAAGGAACAAACTCAAAGCCTACAGAGAGGCAAGTATGTGGTAGTGTTAAGGGGTATGGCCGCAAGTACCCAGTGAAGAACTTAGGTCTTCCACCGACCAGCCTTGAAGAAACTCACCCTCATGCTAGCAACATGGATAAGCAGGCAGCCAGGACATTTCTCAGTCTGGCCTTCACATGGACGGCAGCAACAGCAGAGTCTCAGCAGCAGCTTCCTCAGGGATCTGGAACCAGAGGGTCCATCCTAACTACCTGCTTCCATTTCTCAGATACTGTAAGGTCGTGAAGGTCCATGTGGGCTAAAACCCTGTGCTACGGAGTGATAACTCCACTTCATTCTCAACCACTCTGCTGAGTTACTCATTAACACTCATCCCTGGCTCCAAAAAGGAAGTACAGACGGTGTGCAGACATTTCCATAGCGAAATATGACAGAGACTCACAAGGAATTCCATAACAGAATGCTACAGGCCTATGGAGCCATGACACAGGAATACAAACCCTCCACAATTATGAACATGCCAGGGAGGAACTCATTCTAAAGATGAGATCTCCTTGCAAAGAAAAGTTCAAAGACATTAAAGCCCAAAGGGATCCAAGTACTTTCGCTCATGTTAATAAACATTCAAAGACTCCTGCTCTCCTAGCTCCTTTTACTAATCCCCAACCAGGCCGCCCTTGATGCCAGGGTAGAGTCCAGGCTCTGTCCATCACCAGCTCGTGCCCGGGGCTGATTCTCTCTCAGAAGTGGTATTAGCTCAGCCAAGTGTCTCATTAGCTTAATGTCTGAATACTCCCAAGTGTTAATGGGCCGCGTTGCTGTAAAACCCGCCAGGCTCTAAAGGCGAGCCACATTTAGTTCCCCTGAGTGACTGTCCAACAAAATGAACTTGACAGAAGCCAGAATTTAGTGTTGATGAAGTCTCCTTTGATGTTTTAGCTATGAGAGAAGGAAGGTCAAAGTGGAACCCTCTCCTGTTTTGTTTTGGAGGCACTAGCCAGGTGAAAGGTGCTGTATGTCCACTCTCCATGACCAGGATCACAGACTGAATGGGCATCATCTCAAGAATGGACCTCTCCCGAGTACCAACCTTCCAGTGGGGCTCAGCACAGCCCCTAAATGGTGCCTCAGTCTTCACACCCTGTGAAGCAGCCCAGAAGCCCAGGTCCTGTCCACCCACTGACTGACTTCAGCTCTGATTACAGAGTTTTTCCAAGGTGAGAGATCTGCCTTCTAGGGAAGCCTTCTCTCACAGACTCACAGTGGGATTAAGATAACTGGAGACCAGGGCTTCGAGAATCTCTGGGTCTTGACAAGATCCCTGCATGTAGAACAGAGGACTGAGGTCCAAGGCAGCAGAGTACAGGGTATCCTGGATGACTCCCACACAGCACCATCTTGTCCTTTTCATCTTAGCCTAGGATGAAGGGTATGACATCACAAGGATACTCCCCTGGCTGACTAGAGGACTCCCTAACTCATCTCTGGGAGGAATCCAACAACGTGGCTAGCTACAGACTCTTTAGGAGCAGTGGGGAGTCACACATGGGCCGAACACTGCCATGTCCTCATACCAAGTGGGTGTATCAGAGTGAGTGAGCAATGCAGCTCACAACCCAGGTAAGCAAGCATCCTTGCTCTTGAAATGGATGCTTCTCCATCACACACACCACAGCATGTGCACTGACACTTAAGACACCCCGCAGTCCCCCAGGATGATATGTGGTCTTCTTCGTTACAATGGTTACTTGTCACAGTTTGGTGACAAAATAGCAGAGGAACTCTTCTTTCCTTCAGGTACCCTTTCAGTGGCCATCAGGAACCTAGACCAAGTCCCACAAATATGTCAGTTATGAAGGAAGAGGACCAGGATGACTGAGGATGGGAGGTGGCCTGTGGAGGCCTGGCCTGGAGAATGTCCACACCGTTCTTCTTAGGAAATAACAAAAGATTATGTGTGGCCCCAGAGCAGGTGGCTGAGGCCTTCTCCCTCCTGCCCACCCATCCACCTGGTGACAACTTACATCTGTGCCATGACTACCTTTGGCTGCCCAGGGAGGCTGAACAGGGATGTGGTCTGCCTAGGACTTAGCAAACTGCAAACACCAGAGCAGAAGCAGCAAGCCTCCTCATGTCCCAGCCTTCCCGCCCCACCACCACCACCTACATGTCAGGGTGTGTCTGTGCCCCACCTCATAATCCCACCCAGCCCTCTGCCTTTGAATCACTCTTCCCTCCCTTAGTCGGTCACCTGCCTCCGGTACCTTCCTAACACTCTACACTCCGCCTCCAGCTATCCTGGAGACGCCCAGGCCTGCTCAGGGTGACAGGTGATTATGTATGACAAACTGGCTGTCAAACACCATAGTTCAGCTTTGCTCCATCCACCTCCAGTGCCCTGGCTAGAAACCCATGGCACCCATCACCTCCTGTCTGCACCTCCAAGGGACTTTCATGCTTGTTCCTCTGAGGCTGATGCACACTGGCTGCTCAGAACAGCAGAGGCATCTCAGGTGGAGCAACAAGTGCAAATGAGGTATCCATGCTGAGAGGAGAGGAAAAGGACAGGGCGAAGTGCATATTGAGGGGCTAGCTCAGTCTCTCAGGAGACTGGAGACAGTAGTTAACCCAGTAGTTAAGGGAGAGCCTGATTTTGTTTGACCCCTTCTATAGAGCTCTCTGTGGCTAATGGCAGAACTGCTAGGTGGTGGAAAAGTGAAGGGGGCTTGGTGATCTTAGGGTCTGGCCATAGTGTTATGATCATGGTGTTGTCAACAGATATTGGGCAACAAAGTAAAAGGCCAGTGGGAAGATTATGAGCTCAACTCTGCCAACATCGAACTCAAAGTGCAGGTGGGTCTCAGGTTGCAGACACGCCTGGCAGCTGGACACATCTGCTAACTCTTCCTACCATGCCTGGCTCCCAAGCCTCAGGCATAGCCTGCTGCCTTGACCCAGGCTACCGATAGAACTGCCAAGGTAAAATGCTCTGAAACCTGTGGAGAGGTAGACCAGTAATCCTGAATCATGGGAAGCTGAAGAAACTACAAGGGCCCATCACAGACTAGTTCGGAACCCCTGTAGAAGTAACTGGGTCCCCCCTCATGGTGGCTCTCCTTGTCTCACCCCAGCACAATCCTCAAGGAAAAAGAGGACTGGGTTACCAGTCACCTCCTCCCCAGTACCATGGGTTTATGTCAAAGTTTTCCACAGGCTGACTCCACACTTGTCCTAAGGTCCCCCATCTCAAGGAGCTGGAGCTAACACCCCACAGTGTGGCCCATCTTTGTTGCAGGAGGAGCTTTTTGTTATGTCTAAACATCTACAGGGCTTGGCCTTGACTTTCATCAAGAAAGAGGTCTAGGGGCCAGGCAAAGGTAAATATCACCATGGAGGAGGCTTGGATGGCCGGAAAAGGTAGGGGATGTGCCAATAGCCAGAGCTCACCCCTCCAGGCTCAGTCAGTGTGCTTGTGCAGGATTCCACCCTTCAGATGTTTATTCTCCTCACTCTATGCTCCTGGGGAGCCTGTTGTCCCTCTGAGGTTTTTGGCCTGTCAAGCGCTTCTTCACACAGGACCTCCACAAGAAGCAGGTGGCATCTGGTCTGCACTCAGCCTGCCTTCATAGGAAGAATGAATCTCATGGTGTTCCCACTTTGAACACCACTCCTTGTTCCTCGCAGATGAACAAGTTAGGAAATGTCCACAGAGGTGTGAGTTCTGAGGCAGCAGTTGTACCTTCACAGTGTGTAGGTCTGATGCCCACCCATGTGATGCCCATGTAGCTTCCAGGGAAAATAATGACCCCTGGTCCACAAAAGAGCTCATTAGATCCTCTATCCTACAGCAGGCAGTTAGCTCAAGGCAGGCCTTGTCCCAGGTCAGGATTATCAAACACATCCTTCTGACCAGTACCTGCTGTCTACCCCCTTGGCTAGCTCCAGCCCTTGCTAAGCCTGCTCTGAACGGGACTCAGAGAGGAGCTTGGCTAGGGTGGAATCTGAGGACCAATCTATGCCATCCTATCACCAGTGCTTTTGTGCAGGGCCCTGACAACACGCTCACTCTCTCAGAAGTCACCCTTGCCAAGCAAAGATGTCCCCAAAATATCCTGGTTGCCCTTGGTAACCAGTCTTGCATCTGTCACCCATTCACTTATTTAAACCTTTACTGAGGGGTGCTGGCTGCTGTCTTCCCAGCCAGACTCACCTTCTGGGTCTATGCTTTGCATTGTTGGGTTCTGTAAGTGGGTGGGAGAAGCCTTCCCTTGACCCTCTTAGCTGCTGGCCGATCACAGAGAGACTCACAAGTCCCAGAGGAATCCTGTTGTCCTTTGCCACTTGGAATGGAATTGGACAAACAGAGAAAAAGCTAGGCTTTCTTTTACCTGGGTAGAAAGAGAGAGCAGTGCTGGGTCCCCCTGGGGCTGGCCTCCTTTATGAAAGGTTGCTCAGGAATTCTGAATTGCAACTAAAGCCCCAGGCTCTGTCTTTGCTCCTCAGTGGAATTGACTTCAGCCAAGACTTTCCTTTCCTTGTGACAGCATGGGGTACCTGAAGCCCTCAGGGAAAGTCCTGTAGAACCTGTAGGCTCCAAGTGGTTCTGGTTCTCTCTCTCCAGCCTCATCTCCTGCCCTTACATTGTGTTGCAAAGCTGGAGAAAGGCCAGCCTATGAGTATGGTACCACAGGAGGGGACCATGCCTATACCCTAAGGACTCAACTGACTCAGTCTGCAAGCCCAGACTGGAGGAGGCCTCAGTGATGCTTTGGGTCTTCTAGACTGTGTCAGTTTAGAGATAGCATCAAGCATTCCTCACTCTTCCCTGCCCTCATCATCCCAAAGGCTTGGGTATTTCTTATTCCTAGTGTGTGATGTCAACATGCCAGGTGCATGCTAGGCCCAGGACTCAGGGCATAAGGTCCAGGAAGAGCTGGACAGGGGCTTCTGCCAACAAGGGAGTGGGTCAGTGCCCACTGTGTAAACTGTAGACATGCCCTAAGCCTAGCCCTATGTGTTGGTCTCAGCTTTTCACACCTGCAAGGGATTCTGAGATCCAAAGGACCTAGGGCCAAATCAGGAGACCACAGATAAAGATGACCGAATGCTGAAGCCGTGACTGGGAAGCCAGCCCTATGCTGTAGTAAGTGTCTCTGCATCCCTCAATACAGACAAATACACATGTATGGACAGGCATACACACACACACACACACACACACACACACACACACGTATGTTGAGGGGCATTGCCTTGGCTCCTGACTCCTTCTTCCTGAGATACCCAAAGCCCTACATTTTTCTGTTCACCCCACAGGCTAAGGAAGACACCAGAAATCTTCAGAATATCCCAGACATCCAGCAGTGCTGATGGATTCCTCTTTGCTGAGAATTTTTCCATCTCACAGGAGAGGCAAACATAAAATAATAAAATGCTTTGGCCTGTAGCCCTGGAGAAGCAGGGTGCAAAGGATGTCACTACACCGTCCTGGTTAGGAGCCGTTGTTATGACCTCATGTTTTGGCCTAGACAAATCTATCAGAGAAGCCAAGGGAGATGAAGGCTTTGTTAATTGGCCTCTTCCAGTTCAGACCAATGACACTCAGCCTAGGTGGGAGACAGAGGCATAGATTTAGGCAGCACTCCATGGAGGGCTTGGCCCCATTTTCTGAGACTGGAGGCGTGGGGGTAGGGTTTCTCACTGGATCATCAGCCTGGAAGGCTCTGTCCTGACTGAGGTCTTCTCCAATCCAGTGAGTGCCATTCCCTCTGCATCTTGGCAGTCCCTGGGAAGCCTGACTGAAGGCTGGACATCTTGAAGCTTTGATTGCCCCTTCTAGCTGGGCAGAAGATTTTCATCTTCTGTTTGTGCTCAGTCCCCTCAAAGCCTGCAAACAGCAAATGTCAGATGGGAAAGTGTATACGATAAGTGAAGTGACTGTCCCACCAAGTGGGGGACAGCCAGAACTCAGCTGCCAGAACATAGCTAAGTGGTCCCATCTGTCCAACAAGCACAAATGGCCTCAGAGCCCTCATGGTCTCTGATCTCTCCCCACAGCACACTTGGGCCACTTTCTCATCACCTACCTTTCTAGAACCTCACTTCCTTGCATGAGGCATCCTGACCTTCCTCCCACCTGGAGGCGAGGCTGCTGAGCTGTGAAAAGTGGTGCTGTGAGCAGGGAACACAGAAGGTGTGCATGCTGAGCCACGCAGTTGGAGAGGAATGCCTCAAAATCCTTCTTGCCTCTGTTACAGAGTTAAGCCTAGGGGCAGCTTCAAGTCACCACGGCAGCCATGTGAGGCAGGGGTGTATGTGGATTTACACACGTGTGTGTCTGTGTGTGTGTGCATATGTGTGCAATGGGTGCATATGTGTGCATGCTGTGTTGGAGGAGGGAGAATGCAAAGATGGAGAGACAAAGACAAAGACAGGAGAAATGACTGAGAGAGACTAGGAAGAGGGCAAGGGGGTAACGAGGGAGGAGAGAGCACCCTGAAGGGCCATTCTTCTCATCAGCAACAGAAGGGCAAAGACAAACTCCTTTACTAGAACAACACTACCTTTAGCCCCAACAGTCCAGGACCCCACCCCCACCACCTTGGCTTGCACCCTCATGTCCTTACCATTGTGGGCCCCACCCCCATTATGCAGGACCCTGCCTCCAACACCCCTACCATCTAGAATCTCACAGGCATTATGCAGAGAGAAAACCTGGGAGATGCTGAGGTCAGGACCATGCAAAGGCAGCCCTAGGCTTGGGCCAAGCAAGAAGAGCTCCGACTCTTCTCTGCCAGGTCTGCCCTGGTGCGAGTGGAGAGGAGGTCCAAAGGAGCTCTGGTGCAGGTGACTATAGAGACTGTCCCCCAAAAGTCCCTACCAGAAAGCAAGCTAGGAGGAGCTGCCCCAGGAATCTCCATAGGTGCCTGTCAATCTATGCTCTGCAGCCACGGGTCCCAGCAGGCAGCAGGCAGCAACCTAGGTGGATCAGCATGTCCCCCAGGATAAGATATGGGGACTATTTCTTGTCAAAGAAAAAGGGAGCCTTGTTGTCCTTCCTTGGAGGAAAAGAGAGTCACTGCCCACAAGCTGCCTCCTTACTCAGCCTGGATAGCGAGCACTGTGCCTGGTGATGCTGGGCATACCTGGACCCTGTTCCCAGCAGCAGGGCTACTGCTCTACCTGGCTTCCAAAGAGAGAAAGGCAAAGGCTAAACAGAGCCCCAGGGCTGACCTCATCTGTGGCCAAACCTCCAGGAGGTCTCTACCTGTCTCTTTCAGACACAGCCAGGCTGACTCTTGAGAGAGGTTGCCTTGGAGATGGTGCAGGGAGTACTGGTGGTGGGTGGGTTAAAAAGGAGAGGCTGAGAATCAGAATATTCCAGAACAGGAATCCTAAGACAGCACATAGAATAGGGATCAGGAATCATTCGGCTAGGGTGGAGAGCTGAGGGGTTTTCCTATCCTCTTAAAGAATAGATGAACTTGGTGTGCGGCAGTGATGGTGTTGTCAAAAAAAACACAAAAAACAAACAAACAAACAAAAAAAAACTTCTTGGAAATGACTCCTGGCATCTGGCACAGACCCTATGCCCCTACACCTATCATTTCTTAGGCACCATGGCAACGCCACTGGCTACTACCAATCTCTGTGTACCATGAGTGATCTGGAGACCCAGGCCTTGGTGACTTCTGGGCCTAACCTATGGGCTGGCAGAATAGCTAATCCATTGCCCCGGGGATGGAACCCACCCACAGACCTCTCATCCCTTATCCATCCCAGGAAGGTCACTAAAAACCAGCTGCACAGTCAAGACAGCTCACCCAGGAAAGGGAAGAGCCTATTCTCCAGGCCACAGGTCTCAGGGCAGAGTGAACCCCCTGGGGTCAGACCCCTGCTGTGACTCTATGTTCTGTGCCCAGGGATCTCCCCTGTGCTCTCCCATGGTAGACTTCTCCCACAGGCTCTTTTTCTATTGCTCTATGGCCAACTGTCCTAATCCCAGTGCCCCGAATTGTGTCCCCAGTGTCTCAGGCCCCTCGCAGCAATGAGACAGCTGAGAGTGTAGAAGTGACATTGGTGACCCATCTCCAGACAGGTCCTGCAGCCCACAGATCTGAGGCACAACCAATTCAGTCCCAGGGGTCCATGGCATATTCGCAGCAGTCACTGGCTCTCCATAGAATCCTAGAAATCTTAAATAAGACAAAGCTCCAGTGTGAGACCTCAGCCATCCTCTACCAGCATGGCTGCTATCCATGATCACCTTACCTGACCCTCATGGAAGTCCTGCAGTATTACCAAGCTGCACGTTTCCACGGGGATGACCATCTATACCAGGAGACAGTCCCATGGTTCCCTGTACCCTCAGAACCCTGAATGCTAATTGCATTGAGGTCCATATTGTCCAAGGGACTTCCTCAGGGACACGTACTCCAGGCCAAGATGCTGGCTGGTCATATTCCTTCTTCCACTCAGACTCCTCTGCCCCAACAGGCTGGGTGCTTGACGGTAAGAAGATCTCATTTGACCTGACTGACAACCACAGCCTCCTCTTTCTCAGTCATCAAATGATATGCCGGAGAACCCTTGAAAGGTGACAAGTGGTTGACAGTAGCCTCGTCATACAAGCTGTCTGAGCTGTCTGGTCCCCCTAAGTTGGCAAGTAAGTCTGTTCAGACTAGACAGGAGTACACACTTCTTGAGTGATTTGAGATTCCTACACGTGGATTGAATCACACATGGCATGGTTGTAGGTCAGTTTGATAGGGGAAGTGCTATGGAACAATCCTTCTGTACACTGTGAAAATGTGTTGCTTTCATTGTTAATAAAAAGCTGATTGGCCGATAGCTAGGCAGGATTTTCAGGGCAGAGAGAATGCTGGGAAGGAGGGTGGAGTCAGAGGAGTCCAGAGTCAGATACAGATAAAGCAACATGAGACATTCATAAATGAGGTTAAACAATCCTCAGGACAGCACATAGATTAATAGAAATAGGTTAATTTAAGTTGTAAGAGTTGGCTGGAGACAAGCCTAGGCTATTGGCTGAGCATTTATAATTAATAATTAGTCTCTATGTGGTTATTTTGGGAAGTGGCTACCAAGACACAGAGAAACTCTGCCTACAGGGAAGGTGGGGCAGTGAGACATCAGGGTTCATCAGTTTTTGTCTCTGGCTCGGGAAATCCTGGGACCATGCCCTGGGGCAGCACTATGGGAGTTGTGTATCTCTGAGCCTGTTTTGGGGATAAGGAGTGGAGAATGCCCAGTGCACAGTTGACTATGTTTAAACTTACTTAGGTGGGGCTGGAGAAAGGGCTGAGTCAATCAATTGCTTTCCTTCTAAACGTGAGGTTCCAAGTTTGCCCACCAGAACCCAGTTACAAATAATAAATAAACAAACAAACAGCAATGGTGGTGTGCACTTGCAATTTTAACTCCAGTGAGGTGAGAACAGGTGGCTCACTGGCCATCCTATTTAATCTATTTACTGAGCCTAGACCAGTGAGAGATCCTGTCTCAAAAAATAAACAAATAGAATTAAATTTTTAAAAAAAAATTGGATTGGATGGTGCCTGAGAAATGATATCCACACAGCCCTGACAGCTATGTTCAGGTTCACCTTTGGCCTTGTGCCCTCAGCTGGCTCTTCCCCCTTGCAGAACCCAGGTCCCTTCCTTCTCTCCTACTCAAGTGGCACCCAGGGTCCTGCATGCACATGTGTGTTGAACCACTTTGCAAGAGTCTAGGGAATGCAACTTGAAAAAAAAATGTGTGCAAGCATGAATAAATGAATGAGAGAATTCATGAATGAATAGAGTTCACAAAGAGAGGCTTGTCACCATTTGACTAAATGGAATAAAAATGAGACTCGGGAAAGATCATTCATTTGGTCAAGGAATCACCTCAACGATTAAAGGAAGTCGTTAGCAGTTATCCTCCTAATTACACGATGACTTCAGCACACACAATGAAAAATTGGCCAAAAAGGGGATTTCAGGGTCCGGTGTTGGGTGAGCATCTGCAATAGAGGCAGGGCTGGGCTTTCCGAGCTGCTTTCTAGGGGACATGACCAGACCTTTCAAGAAGTAAGCCTGAATGGGTTTGCCCTCCCTCACACATAGAAAGCCCCAGTATAGCCTTCAGAAAGCTGCAGTAAGAATCACTACCTGCCCTCCACCCCCCCCCCCCACCATTTATCCTTCAACCCTACTTTCACCAAAATCATCAGAGCTGACAACAGGCTGGAAGTGTTCCATGCTTTCCCAAGTCACAGGCAGCCTCTCCCCTGACAATGCCTCCCACGGACAGACAGATCTCTCTTAGAACTTTTCTCCTCCGGGAGAGTGCTGCAGGTCCCTCGCTTGCCTTGCTTCCTCCTTCCTGTACTGAATGCACAGTTCATTAACATCCTTGGTAGTGGCGGAAATGTTACAGGGGAAGAAAAAGCCGTTGACAATTTTATTTTTAAAAGTAACTAAGAATAGGATGAACTTGGTAAAAATAGCAAGCCTGCAAACAGGATTGTGTTCGGGGCCAAGTTTTCTTCCTAAAAACCTGAATGTGGTATGGGGGAAAAATGGGGAGATGGCTTAGTCTCAAGTTTCTCTGCACAGTCATGGAGATTGAGAATGTGAATGAATCCTGGATGGCTGCTCTAATAACAATAATAATAAGTGGTTCAGACTACCCTGACCCCACTCAACAATGGACCCCCGACACACAAACACACACACACACACACACACACACACACACACACACACACACCTACCAGACACAAAGAACACCATGATATCCCCTGAATATGTCATATTACCTGGTGAAATGGGGGGGCTTGTCATTGAGGTCATTTGCTGTGGCCAGAGCACAGGAAATTTTCCAGGGCTACCACCAGTGGTTGAAAGCACATGGGTGCTCCCATGAGAGAGGAGGAGATATTATTGTTTTTGTGTTAGTCAGAGGAATGGTAGCTATAGGACAAAGACATGTACATAAGAGGCATTGAAACAAGAGACCAATGAAGAATAAAGACTGTGGCTCTAAAAGTAGGAGGATAGCAGACAAAAGGTCAGCTGGGTCTGCTATGACTCACTCTGACTCAGGTTGTCATGGCCTCTCAGAAGCTCTAGAGTCCCTGGTGTCTCCAGCATCATGTGCATGTGGTCTGTGGCTCCTGGTTCTTAAAGTTCCACAGCAGGGACTGCAGAGATGAGGAACTAGCCTAGGTGGGCTCCCATTAGAGGAGGAGACAGTCCTGGCTCATCCCTGACTCTTCAAAACAATGGCCAACACCGAGACTCCTGAATGAGCCACAAGGTCCTGGAGATTCCAAAAACCGGGACCAGGGATACAAGAGTGTCCTTGCTGTGATGGCACCCACCCCACAAGTGCGTATGGTGTGGAGACAGCCTGGCTTATAGCTTTGGGCACACAACTGTTGGGCCATGAGGGCTGGGTGGGGGACAGCTGGGAAGGAAGCGTTGGCTCACATACTAGAGTCTTTGAGGACTTGTATCACAGAGCTGAGAACAGGGAGACAGTGCCGCAGCTGAACGCCAAGAAAGGCAGCTTGAAAGGGGAGAGGAGGACAGAGGCTTTGCAAAAGGCAGCTTGCTCAGTACTAGTCTGATCCAAGGCCCTGAGCCCCTCCCAGAGCCCTGAACCCCCCTCATTCAGAACTCTGAGTCCTGACTCCAGTCCCTGAGCCCCAGACCAGGGCCCTGAGCCCCAACTCTGGGCCCTGAGCCATTGAGGCAAGTATGCAGCCTGTCTTTAGGGAGCATGCTGTCTAGATGGGGCACATACATGCATTCAGTGGCTGCAGACAAGGCGAAGGCCCAAGTGTTATCGGAAAGCACCTTCATAGCACTTGCTTGCTGGGCATCTGTTGAGCACCTGTTGTCCAGCAGGGTTCTGAAGCTACTGACCTGGAGAAAGACAAGGAGAGATGTACAGCAGCCAATGCAATGCCTTGTGTTCTAGGCTGTTAACCAGCCTGACCTCATGCCTGTGTGAGTTCCAGAGCAGAGTCACTTCTACCATCCCAGGACTCCAGATGCAAACAAAACAGTCTGCCCAGACCCCACAGTAGGCATCTCTAGCCTTGGCCAGGATAAGTCTGCCCTGGTGGACATTAACAAGAAATGGATGATAAACTCAAGTGGGCATGGCTTCCAGAACTGTCTAGAATAGCAGCCGTCCTCAGGGCTATTCTTGTGATTAGAGGAGTCTGTGATGTTAATGAAGCCAATTTCCAGGAGGCTAGGCATCTCTGCATTTTCACTCTGTCCTCTGATTTGGCATCTGTGCCCAGACATACTCGATCAGCTCTCCCCTCCCTACTCACCTCTGCAGAGCTGGCCTGAAATTTCCCTGCTCAGGTGCATCGTGAATTGCACTCAGTCAGCAGGTAGCACCCACTCTCTGTGAGCCTATGTGTACAGAACCATCTCTGCCTCTGGTCTGGCCAGAAGTTCTAAGATCTATTAAATTGGCAGACAGCTAAATCAATGGGGGTTCAGGGCAAACAAGCCTTTGGCCCCCTGCCCTTGATAGGAACAATCTTGAGGGATCTCTTTGTGTCTTTTAAAGTTCCCTAGCTCCAGCAGTGACTGAGGCAGCTGAATAGTCACTCATTTCTCCCGGATGCTCCTACATCCCTTGCCCCACACCTCTCTGCACTGTGTACCCTCACCCCCTTGCTCTTCATTCATTGTCTTTTCAATGTGTGGCTGTGTCTTAATCTCCTATGGCAGGTGGTGTGTGATAAGCAAGTGTGTGCTTTTCCACACTCCCTGAGACTCCATCCCTCATTAACAGACAGGGCATCTGCACACCAGACTATAGTTATACCAGAAAGAATATGCATTCAAGTTTTACCACATAATTCATGTGACCTCAGGCATACCTGAAGACCAGATATTTAAGATGGAAATGACTCCATCAGCACGTACCTGGGGTGGACAGGGAAGCTGGACCATGTCTGTTCAGTTTGCCAACCATACAGGAGTGCAATAAACAACTGTGTGAACCTCCTTGATAATCCATTCCAGTGTTGGTCTGGGGGGAAGGGGGAGTCCAGTGATAACTAGGCTTTCTCCAAGCAGTTAGCATAGCCATGAAGAAACACAGAAATCTCCAGTCACAAAGCTGATTACCTTTACTACCTGAACACAAGCACGGTGTACACTAGCTTTGTTTAGATGCTGGACAAAAGGTCCCTGTGGCAGGTATGGAACCAGCTTCATGTTACAGATAAGGAGGATAAGATTGGCACTGCTATCAGGAAGGAGAGCCTGGAGGCTCCTCAAAAGGCCAACTGGAGACTTGTCATAAACCCCTCACAATCCTTGTGGGTACCCCAAACAGAAATTCTGCCAGCCTCTTGTGGAGACTCCCACTTTTCATGCTCACTGCAGCTCTGCTTTCAAGAGCAAAGACATACCAATCCCAAGATATGCATTGACAGATGATCAAGTAAAGGAAATGTGATGTGGGTACTGTTATTCAGCTCTCAAATAAGATCCCACCATCCATGACAACATGGATCAACCCCGAGAACATTGTGCTAAGTGAAAGATGTAAAAAGCAAAGCTCCGTGTGAGCTGTCTTTACACAGACTCCTAAGGAAAAAACCCAAATACAGAGAAACAAACTTAGAAGTGAGGCAAGCCGTGTTGGGTAGGGCAGGTGGGGACATGTGTTCACCATTACAAAACGGCTCTTAAGTAAGGTGAATGGGTGCTGAGATTTCATGTGCAACAAGGAGCTATGGTGACTAGTATCTCACTGTAGGCTGAAGTTTCTGAGATGGGAATTTTAGATGTTCTTGCCAAGCAAGGCCATGCACACATGTGCACAAAATGTGGCTGAGGACATGAGCCTGCATGGCAAATGTGTAAACAACATGCAAATAAGAACATCAAAGCATCATCCACACAACTGCAATTCAAGTAACAACAAGAGAAAAACTGAGGCACCAAGAGCTTTCAGAACCTTCCTGAGATCACAGAGCTGAATATCAAGGCCATGGCTTGAACCCAGATGCTTTGTCAATGTGGCTCAAGGTCTTAGATGCCCTGCAAGGTGTCTGTGGGGTCCAGTTGTATACTTGCAGTTCAAAGAACAGTTGAGAGCCTGGTGACCAGGGGAAAGCAAGTTGATGGCAAGCAAGCTAATTCCTCTATTTATTGAGAGCACGTCTCAACCAGGGTATTTTTAGGCAGTCTGGCATTCCAACGTGCTAACATAGAGAACGTATTAAACACAGTCCTACTTTCCAAAAATAACCATTCTGTCCATATGGCCTCTCACACGGCAGCAGAAGACTATGGGGAGCAACAGGGTGAGATGCTAGCTTTTTAGGTAAGGACTCAGCCATGCAGAGATCCCCAGGTCTGGAACCCTAGAAGGGGGGTGTCCTGGCCACCCTTCCTATGTCATAAATCCAGGCTATTTTTCAAGCCCTGAGTTCAGGGATAATCTTGTCCTCTACGATCCAGAAGGAGACTACCACACAGGTTAGAGAAAAAGGAAATGGACACAGAATAAGAAAAGGAAGGAAATAAATGAGAGTCCCCGATGTCCTTAAGAAAATGAGAAAGTGGCAGATATGAACACCTAGGAAAGTTGTCCCACCAGGTTTCTATTCTGGACACAGACATCAAATCAGGAGGGACAGAAGTAAGACTGACAATGAAAAACAGGTTCAGTGTCCAGGCCAAGGCAGGATCAAGGATGAATGGGTGTCTGCAGTAGTACCTGTCACTTGTCTGGTGTGTACACGCTTACGTCATCCCTCTTCCACTATCTCTCTGCCCTGCTGGAGAAGGGGTAGCTGCAACTCCACCAGTCAGAGGAAGTATACACCTTCCAAACAATTGACGGAACCCTAGGAACAGGCACTGGAGCCACCACACCATAATATGGCCAAGACTAGTCCTACACTTGGGTGCCTCCTACACAAGGCTTCCCTCCTGAACAAAGCTGGACAGGGGTCCAGCTTCTGTAGGACTGTGATCCCATGGGAAAATGCCACCAGAAAGATTAAGTTCCAGAATGTGAAGACATCAACAAGCATAGAGCAGGGCAAGAATACCTGGCTGGATGCTGGACAGAATTGGGTACCGGATGCCTCTAAAGCATCGCTGGGAGCACAAGCCCTAGGACTCTTGCTCAAAGGACATCAGTCTTGTGTGGGCTGATGGTGGCTGTCCATGGTGCTGGAGCTGGAATTGAGCAAATGAGATGAATGAATTCCAGGCTGGATGCTGAAATGAAATGTGATTGTCTCATGCCTGGTGAGGAGGAAGAGGCTAGTCAAGAAGAGGCCATGCAGGAGAGGTGGCTCAGAGGTTAAGAGCACTGGCTGTTTTTCCAGAGGCCCCGAGTTCAATCCCCAGCAACCACATGTTGGCTCATAACCGTCTATAATGAGATCTGGTGCCCTCTTCTGGCATGTAAACAGAACACTGTGTGTGTAATAAATAAATAAATATTTTTTAAAAAAGAAGAGGACATGCAGGCCTGCCCTGGGCACCTCTAAGAGGCATACAGACTACCTTGGGTGGGAAGGCATAGAGATCTTGGTCCTTCTCTTGAGCACAACACTGCCACCATTGCAAAGCATTTCCAAATTTGGTGTCAACAGGGCCAACATCCCTCCTTCACAGTGGGGCTCAGGTAAGCAGGTAAACTCAGCAGAAACAAATGGCCACAAAGTCCAGGGACTCACATACTCTCATTTCTACAGGGATGTAACAGATAATTCAGGGTCAGGGTGAAAAGTTAATGCCAAAGACTGCCCACCTGGTAAAGATAAAAGACAGAAAGAATGGGGATGAGTCATCTATGGTCCCTTCACAAGGAAAATTCTGTCACAAATTTGGTAGACTTCACAAGCATTATAGTAAGTAGTGTGTCATTTTGGGGATAATTTTGGATAGATTCTAGTCCTTAAAGTTTCAGGTTTATAGAAAACTTGATCAGAAAGCACATAGTTCTATAGCATCACTCCTGATATCAGCATCACACATTTGTATGAGGTATCTGTGACAGCCTATGATTCAGCTTGATAGTGTTATTCTTTATGAGAATGTTACACATCCCATGGGTGTGACCAACCACATGACATATATCCACCACAACAATACCACACAGGGAAGTTCCCTGCCCCGATCTCTCTGCTGTCCCCAGAACTTTGTCTTTGTCAGGATGTCACTCAGTCTGTTGATTTCAGATGGGCTTAGAGATGTTTGTTGGTGATTCTCCTGCATGTTTCCTGGTCTGATAACATTTTTCATTCTTTCTTTCTTTCTTTCTTTCTTTCTTTCTTTCTTTCTTCCTTCCTTCCTTCCTTTCTTCCTTTCTTTCTTCCTTCCTTCCTTCTTCCTCTCTCTCTCTCTCTCTCTCTCTCTCTCTCTCTCTCTCTCTCTCTCTCCCTCTCTCTGTATGCCAGCAAGCTCCAGGGATCTGCCTGTCTCTGCCACCCCAGTGGTCATATAACAGACATGTGCCACCATAACCTGCCTTTTAAAATAAGGGCTGGAAATCAAAATTCAGTTCCCTATCTTTGTATGGAAGAGGTTTACTTACTGGGCTGTCTTGCTGGCCATCATGGTCCTTTTCATTGGTGAGTTGTATCCCACTGTCTGTGTGCACCATGGTTTTCATATCCACTCACCATCTTGCCTGCTTCCAGAGTTTGGCAGTTATAGATAAAGCTTCTATAAACCTTCTCAGACAAGCTGTTGAGGAGACTGGAGATTCCATTCATTTAGATAAGGGGAATGTTATTGCTGAGTCTCCTTTTTAATAACCCCTCACAAAGCCATCTTTCACAGCAGCCATGCCAGTCTATAGTCCATGCAATAATGGACACGAGCTCTTCCACACCCTCATCAGCATTTGTGAAGTCAGGATTTGGGGTTCAGGCTCTCTAATAACTGCCTGGTGATACTTTAGTCCTATTGTTTGTAAATGTATTATGTCATCAGTTCTCTGCATCCACATATCTTCCTTAGTGAGATGTACCCACAAACCTGCCCACTTCTTTATTTAAATAATATTTTATTAATTCATTAAGGGTTTTATGTATTTTGATTACATTCACCCTTCTACCATCTCCCATATCCATTCTCCACACCCTATTTTATACCCACTCAACTTTTAGTTTTCTTTTTTTTTTTTTTCATTTCTCTCTCTCCTCTCTTTCTCAAGCCTGGCTTGTGTTTCCAACTAGTCTTGGGAGTGGGGTCTGCCCTGGCAGGTGGTCTCCCTGCCAGGGGTCATGATAAAAAGAAACTGACTCTTTCTCTCCCAGCATCTATGAAATGCAAATAGCTCCTCAGCTGGGGGTAGAGGTTTTGTCCCCACTTCCCTTTCTCTATACTGGGATATTGGCTCCATCTTTAGCAGTTTTCGTGCATGGTGTTAGAATCATTGTGAGTTCATGGGCAGCTTCTCTGCTCTGTCCAGAGAAGCTGTCTCATTGGAGTCATCTACCACCTCTGACTTTTGCAATCTTTCTATCCCTTCTTCCTTGACTATCTCTGAGCCATAGGGGGATGGGTGTAGTATGGGAGCCTCACTTAGGAAGTGCCCACTTCTTAATGGAGTTGTTTCCTTGCTGTTATTTTTTGAGGGTTCTGGTTATGAGCCATTTATCAGATGTGTGTCTTACAAGCCTATCTCGTCTCTGTCTTGTCTTTTGTTCTCTGAGCAGAGTTCCACAGAGTGACTTTTAATTTTAATGAAGCCTAGCTTATCACTCTCCTCTTTTCTTTCTTCTTTCATGAACCATGCTTTTTGTAGTCTCTCAAAATCCTTGAGGCTGAGTCCAAGGTCACTTCTATCTTCCTCTGTGTCACCTGCTAGGAGGTTCACTGTTCTGCATGGTACATTCAGGTCTATGATCCACTTAGAGTTCATTTTTATGAAAGGTGTAAGGTCAGCATCTACATTCACATTTTTATGTTTTGGTAGCCTTGTGAATAATTCTGCAACCATTAAATGTTAATTATGAAAACTACAAAGAGGCTGGAAGATATTAGGATCAATGTTAAGTAGAAGGCAGTGGGTAATAGATTCCAGTGAAGAAGTTATATCTGGGTTGATAAGCAGGGAGGCTGAGGATGACAGAGAGAGGGCTGGAGAGAGAAGAAAGTTTCCTATTGGCCTAGAAGCAATGTGGCAAGACAGCCCTTACAGGCCCTTGGAAATGTCATGAGCAGATGTTAAGGGATACTTACCTGGATGGAGATCATAAGGGGACCCTCTGGAAGAGTTACAAAACCCCTGTATCTAGGGAAAAGACAGGTTCTCACAGACACCTCTGCTTAGAGAGGTCCATTCTCCTTCCCATTTCAGGACTGCCTGCAGATAGAAATGAGGACTCTTTGTAAAAGCAGGGATTGGGTAACCAAGATTCTCAGTAATCAAATTTCAGCCAGGGTCCTTGGATCTCTGCCCTTGTGGACCTCACTTTCAGTAAAACTGCTACTAGGATCAGTCTCTGATCACCCTCATTAAATGGCACATTCCTCTCCTACCACATGTAGGCGGCTCTGAGTCCTGGCTACCTTTGACAAGCATACTGCTGGGTTGGCTTGGCAAGAATTACACATCCCTGGTCATTACCACCCACAGAGCCCATGCTGCTCCTCAGCCCTGAGTCACCATACACTAGGAGTGCCCTGAATCTAGCCTGCCCTTTCTCTGCTGTTGCCAAACCTTAAAAGGATTGGAGGGATGAAGGTTGCCTGGCCAACTTGATAGGTTTTTTTTTTTTTTAAGCCTGAAAGTTACTCAGCAGGCACAGTCACCGGGGCTCTAATCCTCATCCTGAGGTCATACGCTGTTCCAGGCTTTTGAGCTTGGTATTCCCATCTGTTTGGGGGATGCAGTATTAGAGTTGAACCCCAGGACAGTAAGGGTGCTGCAGAAAGTGATGCCTCCTCAGTCAGTCCTTGACAGAGGCTGTCCTCTGATCTTGTGGTGAGCCAATGCCATACTGTCACACAACCTTGTTCATGACATCCTTTTGGGTGGTCAACATTGCTCCAACAGGGCAGACCCAGAACTGGGACCCAGCTTTCTTTTCTCTAGCCCCAAATGAATCTTAAAATCCCAGTGAGACAGAAAAACTATTCAAGACTGAAGACTTAACCCCAAACTCCTATCTGGAATGCTGTCTCTGGGAGTGTAGGGTACCACAATGATAACAATGACATTGCTGAGGATCCAGCAGACAAGACAGATGCCCCACCCAACCCTTCTTGCAGAATCGCATTAGCCTGTGTCTGAAGTCCAAAACCAGACACCAGCTGACTTTCTCTGGCCAGCTCTTTGATCTCCTTCCCTTCCCCAATGTGGGTTTTGTCCTCAGACTCTGATAGGAAGATTTATAGCAGCTGGGGTGAGGGCCTGAACACTGTCGCCCTCCTCTGTCTCCTGCATCTCACACCCCCACACCACAGCTCCCAGTGGAAAATCCTTCAGAAACCCTCCAAATCCATGTGCAATGGCAGTTTTCTTCCAAGACTTCTGATGCCCTGAATATCCACCCTCTATGAAACCTAAGTGAACTGTTAAAAATAAGAAGACACCAAGATATCATGCTGTGGGTTCAATGCAGCTAAACAGCTTCTTTAAAACAAAACCCCAAGTGGGGAAATAGAACTCAGCTACTTTCTTCCAGGCTCCCTAAAGAGCCCCAAGTCCCAGTGCTTGGCTTTCTGCCAAATGCAAACCCTGACACCCAGGTAAGACCCAGACTTCTACCCACAATTAGAGAGTCAAGGCGGGGTCCTACTTACTACCACATGGACTCAGCATTGTCTCATGTGCTCTTGGAACATAAAAAAGGAGTGAGGTCTAATCTCCAGCATCATTCAAAGCATGCCTAAGGACAGCAACACCTTTTCTCAAGGCTTACAGGAAATCCTAGCCTCCACAAGACTCTCAAGCACTTCAAAGCATCTCACAGATGCCCATCCCCATCCCCAAAGTCTCCCACAAACCTATGGATTCCCAGAATCCCCAGGACTCCCAACCCTTTGCCTATGAGCTGCACTCACAATGACAGCACTCTCTCTTACATACTAAGAATCGGTTGTCCTCCAGTTCCATCTGCCATCTCTGTGTCTGTCCCCTTCAGACAGTGACACAGAACAAATCTGCTCCTTCGTCCTTGGGAAAATAGACCTATCCTTGGCATTTAAAAATAGGCCCCAGCTCCCTTCTGCCTATCCACCATGCATGCCTGAACCATAGGAGGAGAGCAATGCTGCCTGGGCAGGGGTGAGGAAGGTGAGCACTGTTGATAGTTAAAACTCAAGGTGGCCTTTTGGAGGTAAAGAAACAATAGAGTTTAGGTACACCCAGAAGCATGGAGAGAAACACACACACACACACACACACACACACACACACACACACACAAAGACAAAACAAAAAGCCAGTTCTGTCTGGTCCTAAAAGCCACCTTGTCTCCAGGCTCTGGAGGGCCACAGCTTCAATGACTCTCAGCGACTTCTGACTTCAATCCAGTTTTACAATTCTGTCCCATTAGTCCCAGTCTCAATGGCGCCTCTCACACAGGTAAGCCTTCCCACACCCACTCTGTATCCACTAGGAATATGTCTGGGTCACGTAACATAGGTCGGATAGCAGCATCCTCAGCAGGGTTTTTCTAGATTCAGGATGAGTGGTCCAGGACTGGTGTGGGGCCCAGAAACCACCTTCTCGAACCCAGACCCTTTTGGTGCCTGTACCCCACTATCTTCAGCCAGAAGGTCTGCTGCCTGTACCATGGCTGACTCACTTCAGGAGTGGTTACCTTCAGGAAGCATGGAGAAAGACAAGGACTATGCCAAAGGCTGCTGGGTATTCTGGTGCCACTAGAGAATCACTGGTGTACATTCCTCCCATCTCTCAGCAGGGCCACTCCACAAGCCCTCTGCAGATTACTGCCACTGAGGACACAGGAAATGAATGTGACTGCTGGAGAGCAACTGTGTCTCTGAGGGAGACGGACAGGAACCTACCTGGTCTGCACATCCCAACAGCTCGCTATCTTGAGACTCCCAAGAGTCAAAGTAGGCATGTATACACTAACTATTCAGGAACCAAGGAACTGTTGGCTTACTCTTAAATGCAATCACTCTGAAACAGCAGGGCCTACGGATCTGTTGGAAGAATTTTATTATAAGAAGGATCAAAAGTTTCAGTAAATGTTAGGCAGGAAGGTAGCTCATTAGGTTAAATGTCTTCTGTACAAATATGATAATCTCGGTTAACATCACTAGAACCCACTCAAAGCCAAGCATGGTAACACTTGTCTGCAACCCCAGTGCTGGAGGTCCAGGCAGATCCCTGGGACTTATTGGAAGCCATTGTAGCTGAAATGGTGAGCTCCAGGCCCAATAAAAGGCTGTATCTAAAAAAACAAAGTACAGAGCAATAAAGGAAAATATCTGATATTGACCTCTAACCTCAAAATATGCAAGCACAGAGGGCTCATCCATGCACACATGTGCACACATGGACACACACACACACACACACACACACACACACACACAATTAACAAATATAACAACAAAACACTGGAATGTCAGGTATTATATAACAGGAAGCCATGGTGATCCATAGCAGGGTAGGTGAGTACATGTCACCCAAAGGGAATCCAATAAACAGGAGGAATGATTGAGTAGGTGGGGGACACAGAAAAGAGGATTCATGGAGGCATAGATAATGAATGGACAGATTTGTGGGTGGCTGGATGTCTGGATGGCCGACTGGATGGACTGTTGGATGGGTAGCTGAATAGAAATTTGGATGAGTGGATGATGGATGGACAGTTTGGTGGGTAGCTAGATAGAAAGATGGATGAGCAGGTGCTGGATGTATAGATGGATAGATGAGCAGATAGATGAGTGAGTAGGTGAATGCGTATATGGATATATGGACAGATGGATAGGTGAATGAGTGGAAGGATGGGTAGACAGGTAAGTGGATAAGGAGGTGGGTGAGTAGATGAATGTATAAATGAATGAATGATGAATGGAGGGATAGATGGACAAGTAATTGTGTAGGTGGATGGATGGATGAATGGGTGATCCAGTAGGTGGATGGAAGCATGGGTAGATGGATAAGTAGATAGGCAGGTGGGTGGGCAAATAAAAGCTATTTTAGGGCAATCCTTTATAAAAATGCTTGCAGTTTTTCTGAATTTCAGTGGAACTGGATGGGTTTGAAAGCCACTCCAGCAGAATGGCAACAGTTAGTGCTCACAGTCTGTCTTGATCTGATCCAGGGTTATCTATGCACAGCTCCCAGCGGAGGAGTGCAGGCTGGCAGAGTGCTTGTTCCTTTGTCATGCTAAGCAGGTGGGTGGACATTAGTGATCTCTGGAGTGGCCTTTTCTGCCCACTTGCACTTCCTTTGACTCCACCAATGAGGACCCTTCGCTTGTCACAGAGTTTCAATTGACCCTTCATCATCTTCCTGGCAGGTGTCAGAGTAGATGGCTCACAGAGAAGGCCTGAAGGCTAAAACATCTCAGAATGATGCTGCCTGTTCAGGGTCACATACACCACAAGCTCTGAAGAACGCTAGCACCCCATGCTTCCCATGCAAAGGCCCTGGGCTCCCAGCTTGTCATCCTTCACACTCTAGGAATCATCTGGGAAGGGATCTTGGAGATCCTTGCTCATGACAGCCTCAGGCATTAGGAAAGTAAAAACACAGGATGGAATATGGGAAACAGTGGCCAGAGCAGGCCTTTCATGGCCAGGAAAGGGAACTATCCCATGAAGGGAATTGAGCCTCTGTTCCTTAAAAGTGGGTGTCACTGTCTCACCCAGTCTCTGGAGCGGGAAGACAAGCAGCTAAGTAGAGCCAGGCCACCTGCCCCAGGCTGGGGGCGGGGATGTGGCAGATCAGCACACAGAGGCTCCAAGGTCGCCCTGTGCCCTCCCTGGCAGGCTGAGAGCAGAGTCTGCCTGTCGGGAGTGGGTCTATTTCTGGGTTGTGCACTGCCGTGCCTCTGTGGTTTTTCCTTTCTTATTCTCCCTCAGATCTCAGCGAAGCTCTTTTGGAAAATTCCAGCGTGGCTCAGCCATACTGAGAGGAGGGAAGGATGGGCTCCCACTAAAAGGCACCTGGTTTTCAGAATACCAGGAGTGAGGGGGAAGCAGCTAAGAGAAAGACTTCCTTTGGGGATGGAATCTAGAAGCCCGGGATGGGTTGTTCATATTCCTTCCCCTGAGCCCTCTGAGCACACACTGCAGAAACCCAGGAGGACCACTGATGTATGGGGTTGTACAGAAACCCACTCTGTAGGAAGCTGAGAAGGACCAGAGATTCCATGGGAACCCAGAGCTGAGTGGATGTGCACACTGTAGTCAGTACAATGTCATCTTGGTGGGAAATCAAGAGCCCACTGGGAATGAAAAGTTACTGCACTTTGCCCTAGCTAAGGCATGCACATGCGAACATACCTGTGTACACACATACAATACTCGGCACTGATGGTCAGAATTCACACTGCCTGCCACATACTGCAACTGTGTGTAATGATGAAGATGGAAATTCCCAGAATAAGCCACCAAACTGAGAATAGTCTGACCTAGAAGTCAAGGTCTGGGAGCAGGATAATGGGTGGGAGTTTTCGATGCAGTGAGTATCTGGGAGCAAGAGATACTCCTTCACCATCACAGTCAGTGAGACAACCAAGGACTTCACATCCCCTTCCTGCTAGACAGACTTACCCCTGCTAAGGGACAAAGGAGACAGGTAAGGGTGGATGCTATACTCTTCTTCGTAGCACTAAAGGCTTCACATTTCCAAACATGTGAAGGAATGGCTTTCCTTTCTCCACCTTCCTTGGAAGAGAGGGGATCTCTCAGTCTTTGGGCTTTCCCAAAATTACTGACGACAGGTGATTGAACCATCTATCACTGAGAGGAAGTAGAGCACAACTGAAATTGTACAATAGGGTGACATTTATGTGCTAGGCAGCTGATTCTGGGTCAGCTCTAACACCAGCCATGCAATAGGCTTTGTTATGACCTGTGTCCCACCTCCAGCAAGGAGCTACTGACAGAGACCCAGTTCTACCCTCTGCCCATCTATTCAGTTTATCTGTCCATGTGGTGAACCCTGAAATCACAGACCTAGAAGCTCCTAGATGTCATAGATTGGGACCTGGAGATAACGTGGGAGATTCCAAGACCCCTCATGTGTCTCTGTGTAGCTGGTTCTAACCTGTGTCCTTTGGCTCTAAGGCAACTAAAACAAAAGCTTGTTGCTTTCTTGAGTTTTGCCATGGCAGTTTATGGAAAACAGAAGTGAGGGAGTTCATGGGCCCCCGAATTTGTAACCTGTTGGTCAAAGTAGGATTGTATGGAAACCTCTGAATGAGTATTTAGTGTTTGATTTATATAAAGGGTGATACCCTAACCCCTGAAGTGTTTCCCTACACAGGTATTACAAACAATACAAAATGTACGAATATTACAAATGAAATGTTGGACAAGAATGAGCTAAGTGTTTCGACCATGAGCATGATATTTCCCAACAAGTCACCTAAGTGGAATAAGGTGTCACAACAAAATGACTAGCGTCTCAACTCCAGCCACCCTATAGTCCTGCAGTCTTGTCAAGAATCTACAGTTATTGGACAGTCCTAGAGAGCATGAAAGAAATGAGTTAGGTGTTACAAAATTCCTGCTGCATTTCCTGAATCCTCCTCCATCTTTAATGGGAGGCCAAGAGTGGGACCACAACTTGAGTCCACTGGAATGACACAATCAGAGAGCAAGCTGTTATCAGAGAGGAAGAGAGAGACCCAGTATCATCTCCAATATGTTGTGAACACCACAAACATGGCTATTCCTCTGTGGAACATACATTCCAGTGCCTTCTCAGTAAGTAGACTTGCATAGAACACACCCTCACACCGCAAGACACAGTCTTCTGTCTAGCACCAGGCCAGACTCTCCCCTGTGCCCACAGAGGCACATAACTTAACTTCCTCATGAAGAAGGAAGGAAAGAGGGAGAGAAGAGAGGAGGAAGGAGGGACATAAAAGAGGGGAGAAAAGAGAGGAAGAAGAAAGAGAGAAGGAAAGAGGGCTAAAAGAAGAGAGAAGAAAGGGAGGGAGAGGAGAAAGAAAGGAGGAAAAACTAAAGATGGGAGGAAGGTGGGGGGAAAGGAGGAAGGGAGGAAGGGAGGAAGGGAGGAAGGGAGGAGTAGAATAGAGAGGAGAGAGGAGTGTTCGGTTCCTGCCTCAGGACCACTGTGAATAGAGAACAGGAGGAGATGTGGTCATCATGTGTCCCACTTTCACACTGGCCTCTTTCTGGCAGTTTATTCACCCTTACCCTGCCATGCCTCCTTAAAGTGTCATGTGCCCCTTCACATATGTGTAGTTTGCACTGTTTGCTGGCCAGCATCTCTGCAGACCCCTGAGCCTTCTAAATGCACACATTTGATGTCTTCTTCGGGGCCCTCTTTCTGATCCCAGTACTCTGGGTGTCTTAAATGATACCCACTGGTATTATCTACAGACCTTGCTGGAGCATACCATGCAGCCTAGTGTGACCACCAGCCTGCCCTGAAGCTGGAATGACCACTGAAGGCCTATCCCTGCTTTATTTATGATTGTATCCCTTGTAGAGCATGAGCACCTGTACAGGTCAAATGCTCAGAGAATTACATCTAGTAAATTGAGGTCTAAACACACAAATAAATTAATTAGGATCATTAAATACAAGAGATCAATAAATCATTGAAGACTTGTTTCCTAGGACATTTAAAAAAAAATCAGTGCATAAAGTAGATGACTGTCTGTCTGCTGTAAGACACAAAAACCAAAGCACAAGGAAATGAACCCTCTAGGAGGAAGAGCGGGGGGGTACTGTGCTCACACGTATTTTGAAATATAGGAGGGATAGAATATTGATGCAATGTGGATCTAACCATGTCCCCGACACAGAGCCCTGCTGAAGTGCCAGTCAGCCCCATTGCTTTAGGAAGGAAGGAGCTGAAAGAAGCCAGCTGTAGTTTCAGCAGGAAGTGTCCCCAAATGGCTCTCATGTTGAGGGCTTGGTCCCAGCGGCTGGTGCTGTTTTAGTTGGTTCTGTGAGATTTAGAAGGTTATAGCTAGTCCCAGGTCCTTTCCTCTCTATTTCCTATCTGACATGGGGTGAGAAGCTATAGTAACATGCTCCCACAGCCACAAGGTTCTGCCTCAGTGGATCTAAGGATGGTCTACATAAATCTCTGTAACCAGGAACCAAAATCTCTCCCCACTGAAGTGTTTTACCAGGCATTTGGGCACAATGACAGTAAAAATAAGTGTCCAATGGTTGATGGAGCTGAGTCACTGGAATGGACATTTCCAGGTGCTCTTGGGAAAGTTTGTGCCTTATAAGCTTGAGGTCCTGAACCCAGGCATGGGGGGCTGTGCTTAGAATCCTAGAACAAATGAGACTCAGACAAGAAGATCCAGGAATTCTTGGCTAACCCATCTAGCTGAATCAGTGACACACACACCCCAAGTCAATGGGAGACCCTGTCTTCAAAAATGAGGTTGATGACCCTTAAAAGAACACAGAGGTCAACCTCTGGGGTCCACATACAGATGAATACAGGCATGTGTGCCTGCACACATAAAAACATGCACATGCAGGAACACAATCATTCACATCACATATACACATAAAAATCTGTACTAAAATTTTTAAAGAAACACTTCCAAAATAAGAGCGATTTTAGATGGAGCCTCTCTACCTTCAATGGGGTAAAATGTCCCCAGACTCCTGTAATGTGCAGACACTTTAGAATGTGGGGGAACACAAACCACTTCACATTTTCCCTAAGAATGGTCTTTCATAATTTCTGGTTTGTTTTATTTTAATTTTGAAATAGAGTCTCTCTGCATGGCCCAAGCTGGCTTCAAACTCCCTAGCCTCCTGCCTCAGCTTCCTGGGTGGCAGGACTCAACATCTTTGAGAAAGTCCTTAGACTTTTTACTCCAGGGTGACTTTGGCCCTGCTCCCTGGTGGGGAGTGTGGAACAGAACACATTCCAACCCATCTCAGTTACAGAATCAATACCACTGAAGCTCACGGAGATGGCAATGACGCGGACTGAACCTGGAAATAACTGCCCTTGGAAATTAAACCATAAAACCAGCCCATGATTAAATGACAGTTTAATTTCAGAGGAGAGATAATGAAGGAGACAGAGAAATTGGGCCTTTGACTTGTGGGAAGGTGGGAGGCCGTCCATGGGCCAAGGAGAGGAACGCTTGGGATGGGGATGGGACATAAAGAGGAAGGTGCCATTGCAGGCTGAAAGTGTGTGGGGCACAAATGGCATGAGGTTAGCTGAGATCAAACTTCAGCTAGATGGCCCAGGAAGGAGAGGGCCTTCTGGGTGACCTCAGATGTACAGCTTGGCCACTCTTGGCCTCTGAGCTTTCATCTATAGATTAACGCAGGGCTTCCTGCATTCCGGAGTAACTAGAAGAACGGGTTTCAATGGGGGCTTCCAACACTCTAAGCTCCAAGGCACATTGGTGCCTGTGATTTGAGAACACAGGAGTCTGATGCCCAGCCTGGCATCACCACCGAATCTGCCCAGGTTTTGATTGGTGAACAGCACTTAGCCTGCCTCCTGCTGCTGTTTCCAATTGTCACTCTGTGGGCTATGGGTCCTCTGCATAACCCATGGATATGTCAGCAAGCCTCCAGCTACCTTTCAGGCCTGAACATCTCTGGCTACAGGAAGTACCAATAGGAAGAAGCTAGAAGCAAATCTGTGGGACTGTGCCCCAAAGCCCAGGAACCCCATGTGTCAGCCCCTCTGCAGACCCTGTTCAGGCCATCCCACCTGGCTGCACTGGCTCTGTAGGTAGCACTACAAGAGCTGTTCACACTCCAAACAAGAGCATCACTCTCCTGAACACACTCGACACTGGCATCCCAAGGGGAGGATTCAAGAATCCACCACTCATGCGGGACCCATTTCCTACTGAGGTGATTCCGGATGGCTGCCTTTGCGCTCCCCAGAAGCTGGAAGGGGAAGTCACAGGAAGGACCTGGGGACAAACTGGCACTTTAAACAGAGACCCTAGGACAGTTCAGCTTTTGAGAGAGAATTGAGTCCTGGGGGAGGGGAGTACTGGGTTCAAGTTAAGGCTAACTTATTACCAAGGCCACTGACAGAAGTAATCACGCACCGGCTTCTGGGTTGAGCTTCATCACCGAGTTGTCTGGGGAGGCTACATAGAACCAGATTCCCAGAAGTTGGCTGCTGAATGCGCGGGTACAGATCCCAGCTGGGGAGGCCTTCACTCCCCATCTTCTCCCAGCTACTCATCCAAAAGCCTGGCAACTGAGACAGGGGCCTAGCCTCCTTCCTATGCTTTACAAAGAGCAAGTCTACAGCTTCAGAAGCCTGGCCACCACCCTGCACTCCCCAGCAGTGCGGGATGCTATGTGGACCTGTAATGAGACAAGGCTCTGAAAGAACAGCAGGGGGTATATGGTGCAATGTTCACCATACAGGAGAAATACTCACGGGTTCCCTGAGAGGGGTGAAGGGGAAAATTGGAAGCCAAAGCCAGGAGGACTACACAGGTTACCATGCCTCAGTAACCCTGGACTCCACCTTCCATAACAACAGTGTCTCTGCCCAAGGCGGTTTCAGAATGAATAGCTTTGGCCAGGTATTTTCTGTGGAACATCCCTGTGCCCCTTGTGAAAGGCTGTGGTTCTGACAGAGTCTCCTCTCACGGCTCTTACTTATTACCACTCACATGTGTGAGGTGCCGTGCTTAATTCACCCCCTTATTGTTAGGATTTGACGCAGTGACTTCACCTGGGTTCTGACAAGTTTCACACTAGCTCTGCAGTAACAGACTAGCCAGGGGCCCTGCCAGGCTCCTCTCCTGCCTTTGCCTCTCCTGAACCTCATCTTTAGGGCTCAGTGGGAGTGAGATGTCCCTCAGGCATCAGAGAGAATCTGTCCCGGAACTGTGGTGCCCAGCCAACCATGCAGACCTCCTTGGGTGGGTTTCTGTCATCCTCCATTTTTCCTCCTCCAAACCTTCACCTCATGCACTTACCCAACTTCGATGAAAAAAAAATAATAATAATATAATTGTTCTCACCCTCATTTTTCCAGTACTTGACAATTTAAGGAGCACTTTCAAATGTAATCATTTTCATTAAATAAAGCAACCTTTAAGGTAGAGATCCTTAGTCTATTCTTTAGAAATGCCAGGGCTCAAGGAGGCACTGTGATTTCATCAAAGTGACTTAATATTAAAGGAGAAATCAAACTTACAAAAGGCAGCCTTGGCCCCAGGCTGTTCCCCTACCCCTCTTCCCCAGTGCTTACTGTGTAGATCCCAAATGCTTTTTAAGGCAATGTTCAGACACCCAGCAGAGCTGGCCCAAATAAACTTCTTCTCTGTTCTTCAATGGCGTCACATTCCTCTTGGGGGTCAGCAAGGGCAGGAATAGAAACAGAATTAGGCTTAGTGTTTCTGACTATCGGGGACAGCATGCCACGTCTCATCTTGTTTCTTCTTTTACTTCGATGGCCAGGGAGCTCAGCCTTAATGTCAGTGAGGAAGTCCAGGCTCAATCATCGTAATGTCACTCTTTTTGCAGTGTGGTGTTTCAATCCTCATTTCCCCCTGTCCTAGCCCTTTACATGCAGATGATGGAGTCCATCTTATAGATGACTTCCAGAGCCCTGAGCTGGGGCAGATACAGAAAAGCTGGACACTAAAGGAATATGTCCAAGTTTGTCGTACTCCCCAGCAAAAGTGCTTAGGAACATGGCTGCAAGTAAGTGTGTAAGTGTATAAGCAGTAAGTGTGTGGGGGACATTGCTACCCAGGAGAGAAAGAAAGGCCCAGCTTCCAGTGAGGCAACTTCCAGCTCCCTCTGGTCAGGGCTGGGAGCCATGTGGGGCCCTCGCCTGGAGGGACATGCCCATATCTGGCCTCAGCAGCCTCAAGTCAGAGCCCGTCTCCATCCTCCACATGGACAGTAGGTCAATCCTGATAGGGTGAAGCAAGACAAAGTTGCTTTGCCATCCCAGCCAGATGAGGGTCGCAGATATAACATGTCAGACAGAGAGGCAAAAGGATCACTATTTTTGAAAGTCAAGCTGGCATGCTTAAAACCTGGGAATCATCACTATGAGGAGGATGTAGTTCAAAAAAAAAAAAAAAAATCATACCTATGACACGTAACTTCCTTATATGGGAAATATGAGAAGTCTCTGTCTCCCAGGAAAAGCCAGCCTCAGGTTCCCTGCAGTACTGTCATTGGCTGGAGCAGGTATTGAGACCAAGGCCTTATAAGAATATAGAGGGGCTGGAGAGATGGCTCAGCCGTTAAAGGCTAGGCTCACAACCAAAAATATAAGGAATATAGAGATGCATCAATGGGGTCATAGTAATGGATCCCAGTGTGCTTCTGAAAGCTGTGTGGCATTTGACCTTCCTGTGCTTCCAACCCTACATCTGTTTAGTGAGTAACTTCTCATTACAGCAAGGCACAACATTCAATCAGACTCAACAGCTCAGAACACTGCCCAACCCTGGCAATTGCTTCAGGTCAGAATGGTCAAAGAGGGAAGCCACAAACCTCTGGGGATCCACAGGATAGTGCCCTAGAGACCGGCTGCTGACCTGGAGGATGAGTGGAGATGCCTGGAAGCTTATGTAGCTATTTCCCTAATGGAACATATGGCTCCGAATGCATCCTGTGTATGTGGGGGTGGGGAGTGGTTGTGGTTTCCTTCTAGCCTCTGCCATTCCCCATTTGCTCACCACAAATATCTTTTCCTCACAGAGTTAAGAAGGCTTGAAGGAGCTAGGTGCTCATGTGGGTAGACACCCTTCAGCAGCTCACTGAGAAAGGGTCAAGACCCCTGAGGTTGGTGTGATTCAGCCAAGGATACTGCCTGCCTGCCCTGGATCTGACCTCCATTCTGAGGTCTCAACTCTGCAGACAGGCCTGCACTGGCTCCTGACAGGGAGGGGCGGGCCAAGAGGGCCATGAAGCCTGGAGCACTGGAATATGGTGAGGAGTTTCCTGTCCTAGTGACCACTGAGAAGCCAGGACTATATTGAGATGATACATACTTTACACCCAGACCTGGGAGCTGGCCGGAGCAGCAGGGGTGTCTCCAGAGGCTGAGGAGTCGCTGCTGCCTCATGGCCCTCTCTGCAGACAGGCAGGGGTGTGAAGAAGTCAGCCACACAGCTACCCAGCTCTACTTTGAAGGCTCCTGCAATAGAAAAGGTTAAAGTAGAGAAAGGGGGAGTCGCCGGAAGTTTAAAAAGAATAAACCCTGTGAATAGAGCACAGTTCCAACATTCCCCAAATTAGTCTCTGGGACAATGTGGCATTTCCATTGTTGTAGAAACAGTCATTTTAAAAAATATTTCAGGATATTAAAATCACTTACCGTGTGTCACAGAGCCCTAATTGCAGTGATTAGGCCTAATGAGGCTGAGTCACCGTGAAAGAAGAAACAGGAGCATGCTTCCCTGTGAAGACTGTCCTTGGAAGCCGACCCGACCCAACCCTACTACTACAGCAGTGTCTCCACACAGTGAGTGCTGCACCTAGTGAGCCAAAGGGGAGGAAAGGCCAATGGAGACAAAAGGCTGTCCAGTCCTAAGCAAGTGAGTGATGAGCAAGCGAGGGAGGGCTGTGACCCAAAGGGAAGACACAAGTACTGGGACTAGGCTGAAATAAATTTGCAAGCATAAGGACTTAAGTTCAATCCCCCAGAGTCCATGTTAATAACAAGAAAAAAAGCCAGGCTTGGGCTCAGAGGTAACAGCATTTACACACATTCACTGCACAAGCATGAGAACCTGAGTGTGGATCCAAGCACCCACATAAAAAGCCAGGGATGCCACCTGTGCCTGCAATCCCAGTGCTTTGGAGGTAGGGCCATCTATGGGGTATGTTGACCAGCAAGACTAGATATGGGTTCAGTGAGAGACTCTGTCTCCAGGGAATAGTTAGAGGGTGATAGAGTAGGACATCTGACATCTTCCTCTGGACTTCACAGACATACCTACAGACAGACAGCACATACACACACACACACACACACACACACACATGCTGCGAAATATTTTATTACACTGTGTAAAGATATGTCACTGTGGTGGGTTTAATAAAAAGCTAAACAGCCTATAGCTAGATAGGAGGTATAGCAGGGACTTCTCTGGGAAGTGCTCTGAGAAGAAGAAAGGCAGAGTTGCCAACCAGATGCAGAGAGCAAGACATGCAGGAGGAATTGTGAAAGCCACAAGTCATGTAGTAGCATGCAGATGAATAGAAATGGTTTAATTTGAGTTATAAGAGCTAATGGGACAAGCCTAAGCTACAGGCTGAGATTTAATAATGAGTAAGTCTCTGTGTCACTTTTTGTGAGCTGGTGGCCCAAAGAAAAAGCCATCTACACACACACACACACACACACACACACACACACACACACACACACACACTGTGCTAATATAAATGAGAAATGTCCCCCATAGGCTCAGGTGTTTGAACACTGGGTCTCCAGTTAGTGATTCTGTTTACAGATGTTATGGGATCTTTATGATGTGGATCCTTGCTGGAGGAAATTCTCCCCTGGGGTCTCTGTGTATGTTTGGTCTGTATGTATGTGTATGGTTGCAGACATTACGTTTTAGCTTTCTGTTTTCACCACCATGCCTACCACTTGCTTCACACCACAATGGGCTCTTAGCCTCTGGAACCTTAAATACAAATAAACTCTTTCTTTTATAAGTTGCTTCTGGTCATGGTATTTTATCATAAAAACAGAAAAGTAACTAATGCAGAGGCCCCAAGTCCATGCTATCTGGTTGAGACTGACTTGAATTATCAATGTGACTCATAAATGTCTTATTGTGATGTGGTAGAAATGTGGACTTTGGATCACCTGCTACCTTCATTAAAAGCAGTTGATTTTTTTAAGCATATTTTTTTCTTTCTTTGTGGCCCACCGAGTTTAACTAGGATTGCTAGCATAAACAAGGAAGAATAGCTCTTTGTTGGGCTCTTGACAACTTACTAACATCAACACCACTGAGGAAAATGGGTTTTCCTGGCAACCACTGACTACCAATAGCTCTTTAAGGCTAGGTGGGAATTTATGAATCTCTCTCCAGGCATGATGGAATGTTGATGGGCCCAACTGTGTGTTACCTAAGTAACCACAGCTGCTGTGGGCTCATGATTCAACTCAGTAGGTCACAAGTGGAAGGGGACTAAATGGAAAGAAAGATGGAGAGAAAGCAGACAAGGGAGAGAGAAATAGAGATCGAATTTAACTAAACTGAGTTTTATCTGTGTATGAAACCATGTGTGTGTATGGAATTGTAGGACAATAAGAATGGACCATTTTAATAAGATAGATTTTGTTTTAGGAAAGTTTTATAGATACACAAGCCTAAACAAATGAGCCCAGAATTTTTCCATGTCCCTTATCTGTTTCATAATACACTTGGAGAGTGCCTTTGTTCCAACTTAAGAGCTGACCTATGAGAACAGAAATTAATTCGCTTTTTCTGCTGAGATCTGCAGGCCACTGAGGCCAAGACCCATCATGAGGCTCGTAGCACATGTGTGACACAGTCAGGGCCTCTTATCACAGCCCCAGTCCATCTGGGATCTCTCTATCTCTCAACAGAATTCTTGAAGGTCTACTACTGTAGGACAATTGACCTGCTGGAGCAAGGTGACATCTCTTCAGCCACTATGCCTCCTGTCATGTGTGCACCTACAAATAATTCATAGGATGTATCGACATGGCCACTGTGCAGAGTAGTGTGGCCTGCTGTACTTTACCTCTTCAGTCCTATCATCTCCCCAACCCCCAGCAGTTACTGATATTTTGCCTTTTTATAATTATTTATATAACCTACTGAATCCACTTACCACTTGGTGCTGCCTATATACATGTGGGCATGGGGTTACCCACCTACCTTAAGAAAAATGATTCCCCCTCTCCCAGAATCATCAACTGCCCATGACTCCTCAACTAGGAGGCCTCAGGAGTTCTTTCCCACTCCATGCTGGACTTTTTAGCTGGCATGATCTTGTGTAGGTAACCATAGCCAAGTCATGTCCAGAGGGTAGTGTCTTACATTCTTGCTGCCTCATCTTCTACAATGCTACTTGATCTTTGGATAGGGGTATTGTTATAGATGCCCCTTCCAAGGTTGATCACTCACAGTCATTGATTTTCAGCACCTGGGACAATTATGAGGCATCATTAACCCACTAAAATCAAAACTTCTGTGTATGACCAAGGTTGGGAGCAGCACAAATCTACAGACATAGACATAAATCTTTAGAAGGCAGTGTGACAACATGACCATTTAGAAAAACGTCAATGGGTTCCTCACCTTGGGGCTATGACTTCTCTAGCCACAGATTTTAACTGTGTCTTTAGTACCAGGCGTGAATTCCCTCCTGCCATCTTTACTTACTCTTATCTTTTCCAGACAGTCCCATCCTTGGAATCATGCCAGATGTGGGCTCCTCAGCTTGATTTTTCTTCCTCCTTCTCCCCTATCTTTTCCTTCTTCATGCTTTCTTCACTCCCTTCTTCTTCTTTAGGACATGCCTTCCTCTCTTCTCCTTCTTTGGCATACTCATGCTCTATTCATCCCCATGCTTTTCTAACTATACCTCTCACTTGTTCTTATTGCTTAGCAATGCCCACAGTCTGACTATCCTACACCTCAGATACCTGTTCTCACCAGGAGCACCTGGCTGCTCTTAGCCTTTGGTGGCCATGACACATCAGGCACACACATCCAAAAGTTTACACATCAGTTGTGCAAGTTTCTCCAGGTGAGTTTTTTTTTTTTTAATTGCATGGTAAAGCTTTCTCTAGTGTTTAATAAAAGACAGTCAACTGGTCTCTCGAATGCCCATGCAGCTCACATCCCCTCCCTATCCTCACCAGCATTTTATGTTTCATTTGGGGGCTTTCCCCCCTGCATTTTAACAATTGTAGTGGACATGTGCTTATAGCTTACTTGTTAATTTAATTTGCAATTTCCCAATGATATACAGTGTTTGACACCTGCATATCCTCTCTTGGAGTCCCTTAAGAGTCATGTGTGATAAATACTTTAGCCTGGTCCATGGCTTATCTTTTTATTGCTTTGACATTATCTTGTGAAGAACAATAAATTAGTCAGGGACCAGGTTACCAGCTTCTTTGCAGATGTTTCTCTCGTTGATTTCAGCAGGAACTCTCTCTAAACACAGGCCCCTGGATTTCCCATTTGCTTCAAGAAGGCTTAGTGTTTCGAGTTTTGTATTTAGAATGATGATACATATTTAGTTAACTCTTCTGTCAAGATTCTCTTTTTCTTTTTACACCTTTTCCAGCTCCCTGTGAAGACTGACTATGCCTTTCTCATTGAATCCTGTGTTCTCTTCTCAGGGACCAGCTGACGAGCTCTGCGATGCTCTATTTCTGGGCTGTCTGTCTTGTTCCCTGGGAGTCTCTGTCTGTTCTTACATCAGCTTCACCCTGGCCTAATTTTTTCAGTGCTTTCCTTCAGTCTGGGCACTGGGAAACACAAGTCCCCAGTTTTTCTCTCACATCCTGTTGGGTGTGTTTGGACTTTCGCCTTCTGCATTAACTTTGAAGTCTCCTTGTTAGAATCTAAGGACCAGAAATCCTATCCATTTTGCTCGTATCTGTCACTGGAGTTCTCTCACATCATGTACCTGGATTCTGTATGCTCCATTAAGCATAGCTAAATATTTAGGAGCCTCAGTGTAATCCACCTATCCATGGAGATACATTTTAAGATCCTTTGTGAGTGCTTGAGATTTCCAGTCACTTTAAAACCTACATAGGCTACAGCTTTTCCTGTGTGTGCACATGTAGGGTAAATTGTAACTTGCAAGCTGGGCATGATGAGAACAAAGTAAGATTAGCTGCAATAACTGATAGAGAATCTAAACATTATCACATCATACTATAACAGAAGCCTCATGGTTATGTTTTCTCCAAACAGCCAAGACAAATGTTAATATTTTGGACAGCAGTGGCCCCCTGGATACCTGAACCCACAAGAATAAAATCTCAGACAAGGAGATGGTTGTGTGTGGTATTGTTGAAGGTAGTGCTCTGTGTTAATTTTGGGTTCCAAATATTCAGAGCTGGTGTATAGAAACCAATTGACTTTGATGATGTTAATGATGATATCAACCCCATGTCTGCAGTCTGTTATTGTCTTGGTGCTGTTGTTTTAGACAATGGACTCTTGATCATTGTGTGGTGCTCTGTTATCCCTGCTAGCCTTGCTTTGAAGCCTTTTTCCCCCTAATATTAATGTGCAGGCGTTGGCTTTCTCTTGATTAGTGTTACTATGGTGTGTATTTCTCCATCCTTTCTACTCTAGCCTGTCTTCTTTACAAGTGAAATTGTTCTCTTGTACAGTATGCAGCTCATGTTTTTCAATTCTCGCTGACAGTCTGCATTCTAACTGGTATATTGGGCCATTCTTCTTTACCCTGATTGTTTATATGGCTGAATTCATAGCTGACAAGCTTGTGATTGTCATTTGTTGGCTATTACTATTTCCCCTCCTTCTCTCTGTCTGCCTCTCTGGATTCAGCAGAGAATTTTTGAAGTATTCTGCATTCTTTCCCTCCTTAATAAATTGCTCAACCCCTTTCTCAGCTATGGCAGGTTCCCTAATGTTTATAGCATGCACTCACAGCCCAGCTAACTCTCCTCAGCCATGATGGGTTCCCTGGGGTCTATAGTACACACTCACAGATTGCCCAAGTCCATCTCAACACCTTGCCATGAGATGGACACTCCTTACAGCAGTAATCACATACTGCCTTCTAACACTTTAAACATGGCCTCCTTCCTTTTGGCTCTCCATAGTCCCTACTCACACCTTCGGTGGCCTATAAATTACTTTCCATTTCTATTAGATCAACTAGTAACAAGCAACTGTAACTACCACTTCTCTCTTCCTCTCTGGTAACCTCCTTCCTCTGCAGACCCGAGTTTCCTGCACAAACCACTTTCCTTCCTGTGAGGAGTTGGTTGGAACGTTGCCTGCAAGCCCTGTTTGTTTGAGAATGTTTTCAATGCTGCTTCATTGAAGGGGTGGCTTCACTTGACAGAGAATTTTAAGTCAGGGCATTTTTTTTTCTCTCAACTCTGAACATTGCACACCGTCTCCCACCTCCACGACTTTAACAAGGCCAACGTGATTCTTATGCCCATTCCTCTGAGAGAGCAGTTCTGTCCCCTGGCTTCTTTCAGGAATATTTCCTTTGCCTTTAATTCTTGGAACTTTGAACATGAAACCGAATATTGTTAGTACTTTCTACAATCTGGACGAGGGTTATAGAAATGTGTTCGCTCTTGTAGGAGCCATAACCCTTCCACTTCCTGATTCCTGGTTTGTCCCCACTCTTGTCTTTGACATTTCCTTCGTAAAATGGATCCACACACTTCATCCCTTTAGCTGTGAGCCTTTGTTTTATTTAGTTTGTTTGCTTTGTTTTGATTTTGTGGTTCTGAAGATAAATCTATAACCTCACACATGCTAGACAAGCATCCTACCACTGAGCTGCATCCCAGCCCTCACCTGTTTTTTTATCCTAAGACGAGGTCTTAGTAAGTTTTCCAGGATAGCCCTGAACTCACTCTGTAGCCCAGGCTGGCCCCGAGCTTGTGATCCTCCTGCCTCAACTTCCTGAGTAGCTGAAATGGCAGCCAGCTCTACCAGACCCAGATTTTCTTTCCTGTTCTATCTGGACAAAGCCCTTTGGAGAGTGTAGCCCATGTTCCAAACATGTCTCCCATCTTTAGTTATCTTCTCTGGAAACACTGTCCCAGCACCAGCATGGGTGCATTGCACTGGCCCAGGAGTAAGTTAGCAATAAAGACTGACCAACTGTCACAGGACTGTGACCTACTGGGAGCAGAAAAGGACTAGCTGAACAGGCTAGGCTCTCCCCCCATTACCCATGAAAAAACAAGATTGGAAATGGTGTTTCTGCTAGTGTTCTAGTCCAGCAAATTACAGGACACAGCATACCTGACCCAGGTCAGGCTACAAGACAAGTCTGTCCTTGAACACAAGCGTCTTCTCCTTGGCAGTTTCCATGAACCTTACAAGACTGGTCCCCCCATGAACCCAGGCTTCTGGTGTCCCATGTCACCTGCCCATCAATAAGAAACTGCTTGATTAACTTGCAGTGTGTAGCTATGCTGACTCATCTCTCAGACTACCTGGCAACTTACATGTGGCTAACAGGCCACCTCCTTCCTAAATACCTTTCTTTCTTCCTTTCTTTGGGTGACAGTAGAGAGGTGGAGAGATGTCAGAAGCTAGCTCACATAATTTCCCCTGAGCCATGAAGCTGTGGAGAGTGTTCTAGGTGACTGGCATGAAATTTGGTGATGGCCTGCAGATGGCACCTGGCTCTTTATCACCAAGACCTCCCAGAGTTCCAACTGCAAACCTCACAGAAGTGGGGATTCTGAAGCCCTGAAACCCACATTCTGCCCAGATCTGCCAATCTATATTCAGACTTAAGCAATTAGCATGGTTGGTGGTCACATATTCTTGTCACAGCTGCAGCTGGTCTACACCAAGTGAACTTAGCCTCAGTGGAGACAGGTGTATGCCTCTGTCTCTCCTATGTGGCTGTTTGTCCTGATACTTTCTCCCCGTGATGGGCAAGCAAGGTTGCTAATGTTCTGATGTTTGATTTTCTTTTCTTGCTGTAAATTGGAAGTGACAACTCCTGTACTTTTTTTTGCATTTGGAGGCTGAAAAACAAGTCCCTAAATAGATTTATTTCATCTTAGAACATTTTGTATTTACAGAAAGTTGCAAAGACATTATACCAAGTTCCCACACACCTATACCCAAGTCCTCTGTTGTTAACACCTTCAAAAATGACAATGCACTTGTCACAAGAAATGAACCAGTGTTCTCATGCTATTAATGACCACAGCCCAAACTCTGGAAGCCACTAGCCTTTTCTAAATAACCTTTCCCTGTCCTGGATCCAGGCCAGGAATGGCATCATAATCCATCTGCTTAGACAGCCCCAGCTTTAGCAGCTTCTGTCTCCTCGCCTGGTGACCTAGACAGCTTGAGGGGTGTGCAGCGGAAATCATGTAGCTGTCTTCCATGTAGGTCTCTCCAGGGTCACACAGCATCTTTGTTCTGGCTGGGAACATTGCGGGGGCGGCATAAGGATAGCACTAGCATCTTGTGTCTAGGGTACATGCAAGCAGCAGGATGTGCTCCTGCTAAGGATGGCCTTGATCAGTTGTCTGAGACTGCTCAGCAGGTCTCTCTCTGCTTTTCTATGCTGTGTCACAAATCCCAGTACACAAAATGTGGGAGACATCAATGAAGGAGTAGCAGAGAGAATCAACAGAAAGCCTCTAGTGAGGACAGGAAGGAGACCCATCTATTGATCATCTATCAATTGATCATCTATCATCTCTTTGTATTATCTAGCTAGCAATCAATTGATCAAGCAATCATCTGTCATCTGTCTTAATTGATCTACTGATCAATAGATATTATATATTTACATATATATAAGTAATCTCTGTTGATTATCATCTTTTTTTTAAGATTTATTTATTATGTATACAGTGAGTGTTCTGCCTGCAGGCCAGAAGAGGGCGCCAGATCTCATTGTAGATGGTTGTAAGCCACTATGTGGTTGCTGGGAATTGAACTCAGGACCTCTGGAAGAACAGCCAGTGCTCTTAACCTCTGAGCCATCTCTCCAGCCTGATTATAATCTTTTTTTTTTATCAATTTACCATCTACTACCTATTTTTATGTATTAATAAATCATCTATCTACCAACCTATTTATCTATCATCTATCTCTATTCATAGACCATCTATCATATGCCTATCATGTTTCTGTCTGTCTGTCTATTGTCTCTTTATCTCAGTTTGTCTATCACGTCTATCACATGTCATAAGTGTTGTGGTTTAGATGTGACATATGTCTCATAGGCTCATGTGTCAAAAAAAGGGCTAGTCCCCAGTTGGTGGTATTATCAAGAGGTGAGTATGTTCTGAGGTTCTGGATACATCTGAAGGTTAATCCTAGGATAGGATCCTACAGATCGGCTAATAAGAATCCAGTCCCAGGGTGTTTAAACTTCTCTACTTAAAACATGAATGTTGAGAGATCTGTGTCTCTTGTTCCAAGGGTCACCACCACACAATAGGCTTCTTTACCCTGAAGCTATTTTTGAAATATTTTATCAGTTAGTCTTACTTTTCCTAATGGCCTGTGTTAGGTAATGCTGTGGGCTTCGCACTATCTGACCAAATTTACATACCCACATTTAAGCCTTAGACATCTGTGTGACTGGGGTGTTGGTGAGATGACAATGGTTGAGTGGTGATGTAAGGGTGGGTTGTAGTTCCACAGGGACAATGAGTGACCCTATGAGAAGACGAAGAACATGAAAGCAGGAAAACCATGCAAGGACACAGGAAGAGAGCTGTGAAGGAACTGTCACCAGGAGCCAAATCACCCAGCACCCTGGTGCTCAACTTCTGGGCTATGAATTAAGTGTTGTTTAAGCTGCCTAGGCTCTGGCACTTAGTTAAGGCTGCCCAATCTGATATATAAAGGAAAGACATATTCTTTTGCTCCTCTACCTTTAAATTATGTTTAGGTATAAAGATGTTTAAAATATGTGTCTTGTAACCAGCATGTGTTTAAGTCACTAATATATGAATTGATGATCTGTGCCTTTGAATTGTATTTACTTATCTATATTTGTGAGTGTGTGTGTGTGTGTGTGCATACATGTGTGTGAACTTATATCCTCACATTTCCATCACGAGTGCTTTAGCCAAGATGTCATCTCCCCAACCCAGACCAATGCCTTTTTAATGTAGAGTCTCCACTAATTAGTGTTGACATTAAGGTGACTACTTAACATGACAAGGCTGAGTTTATCATGCTACTATTGGGTTGAAATTGTTCCACATTGAAAATGATATTTTACCCCTTAAAGATGTAAGTTCTGGTTTGGGGTGAGTGTTTACCTGTGTTATCAGCTTGCCATTGGTAACTCTGAGTTATCAGGTCAACCATTGCTTTAGGTGTATGGTTCACACCATTAACCCATCACTCATCGTCCCAGTGACCAGGAGGGTCATACACTATGCAGCAAATCTTAAGGCGGGTGACCACTTCTCTGTCCTGTCTGTTGCCATTAGCACTTCAGTTACAGGTGCAATGAAGCTGTAATGCCATATTTTGTTTATATGATAAAATACCAAGGTAATAGAAAGGAGATTGTTAATACCCCTCATGGCTCCATTCCTGCTTCGCCTTCACCTCTTCGCATATATTTTTCTTTCCAATTTCCTGTTGTTTTCCTTGTACTTAAAGGACATTTAAAAACATTCTGGTGGCATAGGTCTCTGGATGAAGGCTGCATTTGGCTTTCTAGTGTCAGGAACATATCTTCCCTCCCTTTTAAAAATCATTATTATTCACTTGAAAGTTACTTTTAATAAAGTTAGTACAGTGTCTTTCAAAGAGGGGGGGTGAGCCTTGGGGAATCATAGGTCCTCTGATACATGCTTATGGGTAGACACTGGGAAACTGGCAACAGAAGCCTGGTTCTACTCCCTCTGCTCCATATCTGTTTGCCTTCCAGGAGCTCCCAGCCCTCTACACAGCATGGCTATGAGAAAGTTTTCTGTAACTGACTCCAGGATAGATACTTACTTACATCCAACTGGAACTGTTGTATTAAAACAGTTTGAGAATGGGATTGAGCATTGGATGAATACCTCAAATTTAAACTGACCAGTATCTAGGAAGTAAGGATATGAGGCAGCCTTGGGCCCCAAGGTGAATCCTATGCAGTGAAACTCTGTCCTTGAGGATCCAGGCACATGAGAGAAACAGTTCACAGGGGGTTACAGAAGGAACTTTAAAAGGGGCAGAGAATTCTTCTCCCCACAGCTTCCTGCCCTAGGTGATGACCCCAAGACTTCAGCCCCTGAGACCCAGTCAAGCCCAGTAGCCTCTGGAAGCCAGGCTATGGGCCTCCAGTCTTCGCAGATGTGAACTACATTCTGGTTAAGGATGCCAACACCAACCCTGGGATTATTGCAGTCAAGATGATCCAATGAGGCAGACACTGGCTCTACAAGACATCCTGTCTTGACAAGTGTGCCTCTCGAGCTCCAGTTCTCCAAAAGGTTCCCAAAGCACCACTGATCAAGCCAGAATGATATAAGAAAGGAAGAGAATGAAGACAGTGAGACAGGCTATAGACATGGCTACTGTTGAGTTTGAAGTGTCTGTGAACCAGGGAAATACTAGGGATGACACTGTTGCTGTCACATGCTTTACCTACCACCATGCACCAGGAAATGGTTCTGACTGGAAATGCTGGGATCCACACAGCCCTCCTTCATGGAGCATTGCTCTCTGCAAGAATTGGGGTAAGGGCCACCATGTCTCCAGAATCCAAGAGAAAAGGAGTACTCAATATACCTACCCTTCCCTGGTGTGGTAGAGCCTAGATAAAGAATCCCCTTAAAGAGAAGTATCTCCCACATCTATAGATCAACATGTGGTCAGCATGAGTTTTCTTTCTACACTCAATGGCATGCCAATGAACAATAGCATACCTCTCTGCAAGTGGGCACTAGGCTCAGAGAACCCAAGTTACTACAGACTGAAAGAGCAAAGAAGGGCCACCTATCTCAGGCTGATCTCTGACCCTGAGTCCCAAGGACTCATCCGAACTGCTGCCATAGCCCAGGAAGCTCATCTGTGCTGAGAAAGTTGAGCAGGGCCTGAACTGAACCCTGTCTGGGTTGTAAGACAGCCCTGCCACGAAGTCCGGGAAAGATGAGAAGATGGGTTCCCTGGGTGTATACTAGAGGACTCAGGTCTAACTACTCATCATTCCTAGAGGAAAGAATGGGATCCAGAGAAACCACTCCTCACTGTGAATGCTGACCCATAAGCAATGAAGCCACAGACACCATCAGCTGCCTTGACATGTTGTCACACCACCCTGCCTCTTTGCCTAGAATCAGCCAAGCACTGTGTCTTCCCAAGGGTCATCCCACAGAGGAGGCCCTGGGAACTAGCTAACTCTAAGTCTGGCCCTAAACCCTCCACAATGCACATACCTTCACCATAGTTGTAATGGTAGCTAGAGCCTTCCTTTGAGAGTCTCAGGTTCCTGCAGCTAGGGATTGTGCTCATGGTGTGCCTTAGCTCCCAGTCCACAGACATTTCATGGCAGACAAGTAGATGAAAGAATTCTGCTTCTGATCTGGAGATGTTGAACAGTAGATCTTACTTCTCTGGACCAGTCTATCCACCTGTATTATGTAACTCTGAAATTTCTTCCAGGACATGGAGTTCTTGTCTCACCCATGGATTTTCACTTCAGCCAGGAGACTTCTTTGTCCAATAGGATGAGGCCACTGTTCTGTGTTTAGACTTTAACTTTGTGTGGTTCCTTTCCTGGTATACTCAGTTAAACCAGGTCCAGCTATTCCTAATCCAAGAAAAGGAAGGGATGTGAAGCTGAGCTGCTCTGGCCACACACACACTGTTCCAGCCACCAGTGTCTGGGTAGAGCCAGCCCAGCCAATATGCAAGCATGCACACAACTGCTATTCTGTGCTATCCAAAGTAGGTGCATGCTTACATCACTACAGGAGCAACAGATACTGCATGCAGCACCTATTTCAAAGTGCTGTCTTTCTCATGCAGCAAAGTCCTACCTAGACATGAACAGACCTCTGTGTGGAAGAAGCTTCACAGAGCATGTGACCTTATTGTCTCCTCTGATCCCCTCTGCAGTTATCAGAAAATACTATGGTCACACTTCCTTCTGCACACATAAGCTGAGAGTTGGCATATTGGGGCCAGGTCATATAGCCAGTTACTGAAGGGATGGCAGAGCCTTTCCAGAGCTATCTAAACACTGGGTTAAGTCCACTGAGACTGGAATTATAGCTGCCATATTTTGCTAACTCAGGATAAATATTCCATACACTGTTGAGACAGAAAGACTTCTAGTCACTACTGTTAGGTATTCCTTTGATTCTAAGAGCACAGTTGGAGGTCCTGAGGACATCCACAAAGCTTATTTAAATGAGGCTACTGAAGTTGCTGGTGGTCATGTTGCTCCCTGTTGCCATTGAGACAGTCAACAGTTGCCTTGCTTTCTATTGCTGTTGAGGCAGTTAAGGGTCATCTTTCTCTTTATTGAAGTAGAGGTAGTTGATGGCCCATGTGATGGTCATTTTTAACTGTCAATTTGGCACAGTGTAGAATCTCTTGGATAAAGGGTATATACAAAGGATTGTCTATATCAGTTTGGCCTGTGGGTATATCTATTAAGGATTGTCTTCATTGTGTTAATTGATGTGGTATTATCCAGATAAAAGTGAGGAGCACCATTCTCAGGACTTGGGTGATGAATTATGTAGAGAAAGCCAACTGAGCAAAGTATGCGTGCACTTATTTCCCCCTTGCTCTTGCCTATGGATGTGACTATCTGCTTCAAGTTTTGCCTTGACTTCCCTGTGGTAATGGACTATAACATGGGATTGTAAGCAGACTAAACCTTTTTCCCTAAATTTGCTTTTTGTCAGGGTATTTTATTTCAATAACAGAAATTAAATTAAGACCACAACCTTGAGATTTCTTATTGCTAAGTTGTTTCATAGGCACCATGTTCTTCATTATAATTGAAACAGTCATTGGTAGCCCTTTTATTGTTCTTAAGGTTTTTGATAGTCATCTGGGCCTTCATTGTTGATGATCTGTGGTTGATATATTGTGCACCCCAATAAACTTATCTGGGGGTCAGAGAGAGAACAGCCACTATATTAAACATAGGTTTAGGCAATGGTAGCTGGTTACAAATGCCTTTAATCCCAGCATTCCAGAGGCAAAGATCTGTCTGGATCTCTGTGAGTTCAAAGCTACATTGGAAACAACCAGGCATGGTGACACATGCCTTTAATCCCAGGAAGTGATGGCAGGAAACAGAAAGGTATATATGGCATGAGGACCAGGAACTAGAGCCTTTTTAATTTTTTAGCTTTTAGCAGCAATTCAACTTAGATCCATTCGAATGAGGATTCAGAGGCTTTCAGTATGCGGAACCAAGGTCAGCTGAGGAATTGGCAAAGTGAGATGGCTATGGCTTGTTCTGTTTCCTTGATCTTTCAGTATTCACCCCAATACCTGGCTCCAGGTTTATTTTTATTAATAAGACCATTTAAGATTCATGTTACAATGACCTGGTCTGTAGCATGAATCTTAAATGGTTTTATTAATAAAATCAAACCTGAGACCAGTTATTGGGGTAAATGCTGGAAGATCAGAGAAGCAGATCAAGCCACAGCTTCCTCACCTCACCAGTTCCTCAGACTGGAAACTCTGAGTCCTCCTCCAGAATGTTCTCAGCTGAATTGTGCTGCTCAAAACCTAAAAGCTTGACCAGCCAAATGCTGCTAGTTTCTGGTCTTCATGCCTTATATATCTTTTCTGGTTTCTGCCATCACTCTCTGGGATTAAAGGCTCACTTTCTGGGATTAAAGGTGTGATTCTGGGTTGGGGATTTAGCTCAGTGGGCCCTGGGTTTGGTCCTCTACTCTGGAAAAAAAAAAAAAAAAAAGGTGTGATTCACCATGCCTGGCTAATTCCAATGTGACCTTGAACTCAAAGAGATCCACCTGGCTCTGCCTCTTGAGTGCTGGGATTAAAGACGTGTGCTACCACTGCCTAACCTCTATGTTTAATATTGTGGCCATCCTGTTCTCTGATCCCAGATAAGTTTATTAGCATGCACAATATTTCAGGGAACACAATACCACCACATTTCCCCTGTTTTGTCTAAAATTAAAAAGACTTATAACTAAGAATAATCACATCCAATAAGTATATACAATATACATAGCCAAGATTACATTAATGATGTCTAATCTGTTAACATTTGACAAATTCAGACAAAAAACTCCATTATATATGTTTTGACAATGTCCAGTCCAGTAACATTTGATAAACTCAGACAAAAAAATTTTCATTTCTCATCCTATTTAAAACAAGTAGTTCCTTTTTAAAAGCATTTTTTCTTTTCATAATAGATTCAGTAATCTACCTTTTGTCATTTTTATATCTTCCCCTTTTTCTTTCTGAAGTAGGTTCAATCATCTACCCCATTTATCCTATTATTTCTTCATCTTTTTTCTCAGAGTAGATTTGATGAACTACCTCACTGATCCGTGAGCATCATGTTCTTCATTGTTGTGAAAGCAGTCAGTGGTTGCCTTGTTCAAGACTGGACTTAAGGTGCTTCATGGTTACCTGTCTCTTCATTGCAACAGAAACATGTAGCAGTGATTGCTGTGCTATAAGTGATCATTGTTTTCATTGTTAGCAAGGTTATCTATGTTTTTATTGTCACTGAGCTGGTCCATAGACACCATGCTCTTTGTTGCTGTTGAGATATTCAGTGGGCTTTACTCTTGTTCATTTCCAAACATTGGTGCTCAGGTCTTATTTAAAACAACAACAAAAAAAAAAAAAAAAAAAAAACCTCTGTTCTTTGAGGCCTTTCCACTCCACTACCTTGCTTCCTTCTTCAACTGACTGCTACCAAACTTGTGACTCCATTGTGTGCACAGGAAGCTTAACTCCAATATAAAGACTTCCTGTCTAACACCAAGCCTTGGCATCAGTATAGGATCATGGACACCAGAGGGAAATTTCATTGCAGGCACATGACCTCATATGACTTACCCATCTACAATGACTTTATCTGTTCTACTTTCATGGCCAAGGTCACAGCTTAGAATTTTCTTTTCCTCATATCATCATACCATCGGTCTGATGTCCATTCCTATGTATTCTCAGTTTTTTGGTTTTTTTGTTTGTTTGTTTGTTTTTTTGTTTGTTTTTGGTTTTGTTGGTTGGTTAGTTGGTTGGTTGGTTTTTCAAGACAGTGTTTCTCTGTGTAGCTTTGCGCCTTTCCTGGATCTCACTCTGTAGCTCAGGCTAGCCTCGAACTCACAGAGATCCACCTGCCTCTGCCTCCCAAGTGCTGGGATTAAAGGCATGCGCCACCACCACCCGGTGCATTCTCAATTTTAAAAATATCTCATTTCATTTCCTGAAAACCTTTGGGAAAGACAACACAAGAACATTCCTATATGTTCTCCATGCTCTTTAGTTTATCCCTTTCCCAATTCTTAGTAGGTTAAATACATATCCAGAATTTTAATTCTGATTTTTATACTATAAACATTCAAATAAATATTGTTGAGCAAACATATTGGAAATTTGACTTCAAACTGTAACAGTTTATATGAATATTTATAACATGAATGAATGTTTTATACCATGAATGAATGTTTATAACGTGTAAAGAAAGTATACAGCCAAAGGTGAAACTGACTTTAAGCATGCCTGAGCCTGGCCCTTCAGTGTTCTCTTAATAAATCATTATTTGAACCTGCACAACCACACTCAAGGAGTTTAAATTTTTGACAATAGACTGAATTTCCTTATTCCTCTCCTTCTGTTGCTCCCTGTTAGACAGAGACCTGGCTTTAGATTTCCTCTGCCTTTATATCTGAATCAACAAGACTACCATAAGATGTCACAAAAGACAAAAACGACAGTTCTGGGGTTTGGAACCTTGAAAACACTGTGGTGACAGATTTGAACTGTGGTTCTGTGTCCTATTCTCAGAGCTGCTACCCCACTTCACAGATGCATACACAGATCAAGCCTCCTGCAAACTGTTGTTTTTTTTTTTTTCTCCACTCCTTCTTTTGGAGACATTCAAGTATCCTATCAGCCCCACCTAGCACCAGCCCTACCCAAACAATCTCCATTATGGCAAATTCCCTGCATTACTAATGTCCTGCTTTATCTGTTATCAGAAAAACTCTCATTTCAGAAAATAATAAAAGGATTTCCAATCTCCAGAGGCCATCTTTAAACATTAAAACACACATGTGATGACAGCTTGACCACAACTATACCCACTAATGCTCTAGAATGGATTGTTTAAAAATAAGTTTAGTCAACCAGCAAAAGACCAAATGAGTCAAAATTCCAACATGGAGTGGCCAAGGTGCTATTGGCAATTGGTATCTGCTGAAAGAGTGGAATCAGTTTCCTCGGTAGTGTGAGCACTGGTGGATGACTCACAGGCATGCTCACCCGGACAGCTCTGACTGGACTCAGTAGGATAAAAAAAAAAAAAATAGCAACGAAGAAGACATGAAGTTAGGAGAGAACTTACTGGGTGAAAGGTCCAGGAGAGTTGGAAGGGGAAAATGGTGGGTGGATATGATTAAAAGGTACTGTATGTACATATAAAACGCTCAATGAATAAATAAAAATGTTATAAACCCAAAACATGTTCTGAACATGGTTGATTTGATCAATAACCAGTATTTGCATTAGAGAGGACTCATGTTTAGCCTGGCTGTACTTGACCAATGCTTTGACTTTTCTCAGGATTATCTGAGTCTTCTTAAGGTCCAAGCTCTCCCCATCATGCTGCAGTGTCATTTGTAGGTAACACGTTCATGAGCTTCAACCCAAAGCCACACACATGGTGGCTGTGTCACTCTAGTCTAGTGTGCTGATGATACCTTTTCCTCACTCTGATTTTCAGTTTCCACAGGGGAATGGCTATTTGTTCTGCCCCATTGCTCATGCATCCTAGTGCCTGCCAAGTCACACATGTGGTGTTGTTAACCTACTCTTCCAGTCTTATATACTCTCAATACTCATATTGGATCATAGTTAAGCTCTGGTTTGATGGTTTTGCACAATGAGATCATAAGTGGATATGTGCCTCTGTGCTGGCTAGTCTTATGTCAACTTGACATACAAACCAGAGTTATCTGAAAGGAGAGGACCTTAATTGAGAAATGTCTCCACAAGATCAAGATACGAAATTGTCTTAATTAGTGATTGAGTGGCCAGGACCCATCAATGGGTAGTTCCTTCCTGAGTTGGTGGTCCTGGATTCTGTAAGAAAGCAGGCTGAGAAAGCCATGGGAAAGCAAGCCAGTAAGCAGCACCCCTCTATGGCCTCTGCATCAGCTCCTGATTCCAGGTTCCTCTCCTGACTTTCTTTGATGATGAACAGCAATATGAAAGTGTAAGGTAAATAAACCCTTTTCTCCCCAGCTTGCTTCTCTGGGTCTTTGTGTTTTTGTCACAACCTCAGAAACCCTAAGACAGCCTTCAGTGGGTTCAGGGCAAGTATCTGTTCCCTGGTAGAACCAGTTCAATGGTGACACTCCCATTGGCTCTCAGAGGGTCAAATCAGCTACCACTGGAGAAAGGCACCCAGGGTAGTCCTTCCCTTAGGTGTGTGTGTGTGTGTGTGTGTGTGTGTGTGTGTGTGTGTGTGATGTGTGCATGTGCATGTGTGTGTGTGTGTGAGAGAGAATGGGATGGGGACACAGACTGGTAGAGACAGGAGAGTTTACTGTGGTGTCACTGTTACTCACCTTTGGTCATCTTAACATCACCATCCATCACCAATTGGCACACAAACCCTGGTAGTTGCTCTGTGAACATTGCCTAAGAAGGAACAAAGTCATCTATGATGATCAGTATTAATTGTCAACTTGATAGAGTCTTGAATCACCTGGGAGATACACTTTTGGATTATCTTAGTTATGTTAATTGTAGGCAGGACCATTCACTCCCTGGGCAGGGGATCCTGGGCTGTTTAAAATGGAAAAAGCAAGCTAAGCACTTGCTCTCTTCTGGCTGTGGGCTTATTGTGGCCAGCTGCTCCCTGTTCCTACTGCCTTGGCTTCCCCACAATGATAGACTGGCCCTCAAATGGTAATCTAAACTCTTTCTCCCTTAAGTTGCTTTTGTCAGGGTATTTTATCACACAACACCAAAACAAACTAAGATAGCTTCTAAGAAGGGCTCAAAGAAATCTCAATAGACATGAACCCCACCCAGACGATACATGGACATACATAAGATCCAATCTAAAACAGTTATCTTCATAGTGTGAAAATTCTGTGACTGAGGGGTACAGCGTCTGTCTAGCATGCTTGTGTAGCATTTGGTTCAGGCCCCAGAATTACAAAAACAAACAAAACTTCCATCGCTTTAACAACCATGATAGAAAGCTTAATTGCTTTTTTTGTTTGGAGAGGGAAAACAATGGTGTATCTTTCCAAAGTCCCTGTGTTAGACCTTTCAGCTGAGGCTGAAGGTGAGAGCTGGTGCTCCAGTCTCTGTAGAAGCCAGACTCTAGGATCCTATCGGGGGCTTGTGCCTCTGCCCAGGGAATCTTAACATTCTCCCTTAATGGTATTCAATGTCTTGGATGGAAGCTTGGGTGGAACCCCTTGGGGTCAGAATCGAGCCTCAGGTGAAGTAGTGCCCTGGCTTAGTGGGTCAGGAGAGCTCCATAGCCCCCTGACTGGATAGTCCCAGCACACTGAAACCCAAATACTTAGGTTGTGAAGGATGTCACACTGGAACCTAAATACTTAGATTGTGGCGAATGTCACACTGGAGCCCAGCTACTTGGGTTGGCCTCTCTTCCCTGCAGTGAGTCCAGACAATGGATCAACTCCACTTACCTGGGCCTTCCTCATGTCACCTCGAGTATCACCTCAAGCCATATGTTCACAGATTCCTAAGCCTGTTCCCATCTAATAAATTCAAATCCTAGCTTGAATATATATACAGTCTGGGGTGATTTTTTTTTTAACATCTTATAATTAGCAATCTTAATGAAATGAGTTTCTTAATTATGTTAGCAACATCAATTCTAATATCCAATGCAATATGTTGATTGCTTTTATTCACATTTATTATCGTTACCCACTCGGGGCAAAAAAAAAAAAAAAGAAGCAAAAAATAAATAAATAAACCCATAGGATTTAATTTTCTCTAACACATTTATCTGTCATAGTGTCTTGTTGAAGTGATGGGAAAATGCAAGTGTTTATCCGAGAAGGTAAATACTGTTGTGGGATCGAATTGACTGAGATGAGTCTTAGATGATGGAATAGACCCCAGAAGCTGCCTGGCTCCTGATGCTCCAGGACCAATGCTAAGTCTGTTTTTTTCTCTTGTCATTTTCAGGACAAACCGAGAAGATGCTCTGAGGGGAGCTGGGTTAATTTAATGACTATTGCCATTTCAAGCTCCAGAAATCTCTTCATTTCAGCCTCCAGGGAAAAGCCATGTGCTGCAGAAACCAAGTCACTTGCTTAAGAACAAGAAAAGAGATACAAGAGGCACATCCCACGTGTCTGCTTGTGTCTCTCTCATGATCCTCGGGCACTTGTCACAAGAACATTGTCATGACCTGGACTCTGATGCAATCTTCTAGGAGGGCTGCATCCATGCACTATGCTCTGTGCCTGGCTTGGGGTTCTGCAAAGTACCTGGGTTTCTGAGACAAAGTCTTGAGCCAAGTCTGTAGGAGGCACAGTCAAGCCTAAGCTCAAGCTCATCTGTCCCAGGGAGTGTCTCTTTCTGCCATGGCCGGTTCTGCTTTGTTCCAGAAATAAACAATTTCCCCCTGAGCTGAGACATGGCTGTCAGCTGTCCAGGCCAGGCACTGACTTCTGTGGAACTTTACAGTCTAGTGAACATCTTCCACAGTCACTTCAACAAAGCCCTGGTGGGTCATTTAACCCCTCCTGTACTCAGCTGAGTGGCCAGGGCCATGAACACTAGTTGGATAGCTGCCTTGCTCAGCTTCAGCTATTGTAGCAAGGATCACAGCCAAGGTGACTTAAACTACAAAGTCTTCAGGCACCACAGACACACATGACCAGGAGTCCTCAGGGTTGCTTTCTCCCAAGGCCCATTTGCTTGGTGGATGGACGTTGGGGTCTCCCTATGCCCTTGCATGGCCTTCCCTCTATGTCTGTGTCCTATCTCCTCCTCATAGAAAGACACCACCTGCCATAATGAATTCGAATCTTCCTTGATGTTTACTACATCACACCCCAGAGCCATGGCCAAAGAGCAAATGGGAATCATGGCATAAAGCAAAGAAACGCAAATCCCAACAAGTGAGGAAGCAGTCGGAGGCGCCATGAATGGATGCTTGCAGAGTTGCTGGTACATTCACAGGAAGCTATCCTAATCACACTTACAAGGAACTCACTGAAACTATATGAGAATGCCCAAAGCATTACCTTGAGTGAAAGACAGCAAGCTGCAAAAAGCAAAACAAACAAACAAAAACCTCATATATTTTTAATGTAAAATATTAGAGGTAAGATTATTTTACAGTTCTGTATTTGTTGTGGGGGTGGACTATACACGTGCCACTGCACATGTGTGGAGCTCCAAGTACAGCTTGCAGGAGTCAAATCTCTCCTTCTACCACAGGACTCCCAGGGAATGAATTCAGGTCACTAGGCTTGGTGACAAGTGCCTTCATATGCTGAGCCATCTTGCTGGCCCTACATTAAGTTTTAAACCAATGAAAATCAATACCATATCTTGTCTACTCATGTTCTAAACATTACCTCAAAATAAAAGTAAAATATGAAGGCTGGAGAGGCAGCTTAGTGGTTAAGATACTGTCTACTCTTCCAGAGGATCCAGGTTCATTTTCCAGCATCCACTCAAAATGCTTTGGAAGAAATAAGACAGACTCATCCAACAGGTATGGAGACATGCTGTCATGATGAAGCAAGGAACACTTTGCTTAGTATTGAACAGAGTGACATGACAATTACAGCCGACTTTCACATACACACACACACACACACACACACACACACACACACACACACACACACTATCTAGCCTGAAGATGCCTGAACTTGCAATTTCTTGTTTTTATCTGCCTTTGTCAGGAAATCATTGGGTATTTTAAATCTTATTCATGCATTTCAAGGAACATGGAGAGGCCCACACTGTTTGACACTGAAGTGCGAGTCTTAAGGTGGTAATCTGAATGTTGGAGAGATGGCTCCATGGTTAAGAGTACTTACTGCTCTTGCAAAGGACCCAGGTTCAGTTTCCAGTAACCATACCCTGTGGCTCACAATCAGCTGTAACTCCAGTTCGAAGGGATCTAACACCTTCATCTGGCCTCTGCAAGTACTGCACACATGTGGTACATATAAACTCATATAAGCCCATACTGTTACATATAACTTTTAAAAAATGGTAAGTCTATTGATGGGCAAAATATTTTTGTTATGTAATAATTTTATTTTATTTTTATTTATTCTTTGCAATTTTTATACATGTAGATAATATCTTTTGATCAGAATTGATCCTCCTTCTCCTCCTTCTCCCTCTGGAACCCTTTTTCTTCTTAAGACAACCCCTTCTTACTCTCATATCTTTTTTTATGACCTACTGAGATTAATTAGGGTTGCTGCCATGTGTATGGCTTTGTTTACTAAGTTGGACAACTTACCATTGATTACAGCCCTCAATGAACATGACTACCCTTCCTCCAGCAGCAATTTATTCTCAGCTAGAGGTAGGGCGGCCTCCTGCACTCCTTCCTCATCCAGGCTGGTATTTTGGCTAGCTTGATCTTCATCAGTAACCACAGCTGCTCTGAGTTCCTGTATGCCATAGCCATGTCATGTCCAGAAAAGCACTTTACAGCAGTCTTCCCCAATCCTCTAGGTCCATGATCTTTCTGCCCTCTCCTTTCAAGCTGTCCCTTGGCTCTTAGGAAGGGAGAGTGATATAGATGTCCTCATTAGAGCCGCGCACTCAAAAAGCATCTTATTTTCAGCTCTTTGACCAGTTAATGAATCTCTGTGCTATCACCCACTGTGAAAAGACCGAGGCTAAGAGCAATGGAAATCTGCAGAATATATAGTAATTTTTAAAAGATAAAGAGTTTATCCTTTTGGGCAATTAAAGTAGCAGGTCCAAAACTTTTCTGAAATTGAAACCTCGCTAACATATTTTCTAAAGGGCAGGTGCATTAAAAGTTTTGGACACACAAAAATACTCACAAGACAGCACAGAGAATCCCCAAAATATCATGTCTATTTCCTTTAAGAATAACATCTAAGATTAAGAAGGTCAGCACATGTTATTAAACAATGACAAGCCAATGTGGATAGAATAATACTAACTACAACCCATGCATTACTCCATTTCCTTGTTTATTACTGTCTTTTTCCTACTCTCGGATCCCACTCACAGGGCTTCACATATAGGCCAGTCACATCCCCTCAGACTTCATTTGTGACTAATTTGACAATTCTTGAGGAATCCAGAGCACAGACCCTTCCCAAAATCCTTCCCTGGGATTTATCTGATATTTACCTCAGTCAGCCAGACAGGCTTCAGGGAAGGGGCTCGGTGAGGGAGACCATCAACCCCTTGGGTCCCTGTGGCAGCACCTTCTGTCATGTGCACTCCCTGTGGACACTGGTGGCCCTGTTTCCCTGCCAGCAATCCTGCCCACCAGACATCTTCCCTGAAAACGAGTTCATGCGCTACTCACGTCATTTCCAGAAGGACATTTTATAGCTCTACCCACCTCCCATTCCTGTGTTCTTTCTGCCCTCCCTTACAAGATGAACAATGATCGCAGGTGACCCCTTGGCTCCTGGCTTCTCCAGCCACAAGTCACTCTGCAGCTACACACCCACTCCCAGCTTCTGGGTAAGTCTTCCTCCACCATCTTAGACTGTTTGATAAACTCTGTAAATTATTTGGAATTGACTGCAAGAGAGATGTGTCTGCCGTGTTTTATTTATTTGTGTGTTTATGGGTACTTTATACCTCTTCTGTTTAGTCATTCTTTTTGATGCACAGATGTTTATCTGATACTGCTCTTGTAATTCAGCACTACTACAACGAATTACACTTTCACTGTTGTGCAAAACATGGACAACGGCAACTTAGGGAAGGGAGGGGTTATTGGGGTTTACAATTTGAGGTTGAAATCCGCCGTGGCAGGGAATTCATGGTGGCAGGTGCTGCTCACACTGCATCTGCAGTCAGGAAGCAGGGAGAGATGAATGCTGGGGCTCCACTCACATTCATTTTTATTCAGTCCAGGACCCCAGCCCGTGGACTGCTGCCACCTTTCCTCAGGGTGAGTCCTCCTGCCTCCGTTAACCTAATCTAGCAATCCCCTCACAGACACAGAGTTTGGTCTTCTTGTTGACTCCAGCCACTAGGTTACAGGTGGCTGTCAAATTAACCTTTACTAGTAACCTCATTTACTTTGCTTCTGGAATCTTTCTGACTTGAGCCACTAGGGGCGCTCTCTCCTACTTGGATCTATTTTTTTTTTTTTCTTCAGTCCCTATAGGTGTTGGCTGGTTTTGAACACTTCCTTACTTCCTGGCCCTATAGGCAGCTCTATGTGCATCTGACCTATTTCCTACTACAGTCTTAGCATCTGCTGGGTCCCTCAGCTCTCTCTGGTAGAAAATGGCATCATGGACTGAACTCTAGCCACATGCCGTTGCTGTCACTCAGGTGCTGTTTTTTCTTCTTAGCTGGCAGTAAGAGGACAACATATGTGTTTGTATCCATGTGGAAGAACATGTATAAGAAAATGCTCCATGTTTATAATTATCTAAGCAGAGAGTCTAAGTACCAATCTCTCCAGGTCCCAGTTGCCACCTGGGTCACCCTCCAACTGATGACCTATGAGTTCCTGCTCTTGTGCTGGAAGCCCAGCTCACAGAACCTGCATCCATTTACTCCCTATTCATTCCCAGAATGTATGTATGTTGACACTAGAATGTCAATCATATCCCATCATCGAAACCAACTTGATACCAGATCATCATCCCTGATTGCCATTTCTCACACATTTTGTTTGCATTTTGTTTTTTGTTTGTTTTGTTGTTACTGTTGTTGCAATGAGTTTTCCTATTGTTCTAGCCTCCCTTGCTGAAGGGATTATAGCTTTTTATTGAATTGCCTGTATGTCTTTGTCAAAAGCAAAAAAAAAAAAAAAAGTCACTGACTGTATTTGGATGGGCTCTGCCTCTTATTCTGTTCATCTACTCATTTTGTTTATTTTATTTTGTATTTACATGTATGAGTGTTTTGCCTGCATGGATGTCTGTGTACCACATGCATACCTGATGCCTATGCAGGTCAAAAGAGATAGAGGTATAGACAGTTGTAAGCTGCCTATGGATGTTAGATGTTGAACCTAGCCTTTCTGGAAGAGCAGCCAATGCTCTTAATAGCGAGTCATCTCTCTAGCCCCATGTTCATCTTTTTTTTTTCTGCATCCATCTGAATTGTAAGCTTCGTCCTGAGTCTTGAAGTTAGGTAACACTGTTTCTCCAACTTCTTACACATATCTGGGTTGATCAGGCACTCTGTATTTCTGTGTAAATGTTGGAATCTCTTTGATAATATCATATGTTTTCCTGGGGGACTTACTGGGATTGTGTTTAGTATACAGATTAGGTGGTTGGCGGGCCCTTTTCCCAGGGTCTGGTGTTTCACCATGAGTCCCACGTCTTCCCTTGCCAGTGCTCAGGCCCCCAGAAGCTCATCCTCTGGTTCTCATTGTGAGAGTCTAGTGAGGCTTCTAAAGGGAAAGTCCTCACAGGACTGGTCCCCCTAAACCAGCTTCCCTGAAAGTCCCTCACTCTCGAGCTGCCCCCATTAAATCTGTGGCAGTTTGCCAGCATCGCCATTTCTAATTCCTTCCTGTGCATGACTTCAGAAGCAACTGCTGCAGGGGAATTGGATCATAGCTGTTCTCTTTTAATACACCTCCCTCCCCCCCCCCCCATTTGGTACTCCTTTCTCTGATGGATCCAGATGTAACACATTATTAGTTTTAGGTCATCTAGGATTTCTTGCTTTGAGGATAGAGGGAAGTTCTCCACTGGATTCTAGAGATTCCTAATACACAGGACTGTGATCCTCAGGAAACTCCCTCTGAGAGAAGGCAGAGATGATCAGGAAGGACCCCTGGTGTGGTAAATTGAATAACAATGGCTCCCATAGGTTCACATATTTTGATTTTTAATCATTAGAGAGTGGCACTGTTTAAGAAGGGTTATTAAGTGTCGCCTTGTATGGAGAAGGTTCATCCCTAGGAGTGGGCTTTGAGATTTCAGAATCCCAAGCCAGCCCCCACATCTTTTTCTCTGATTGCAGATCAGGATGTAGACTTCTAGCTAATTCCCCAGCACCATGCCCGCCTGCCTGTTGCCAAGCTCACCACCATGATGATAGTGGACTAATCCTCTGAAACTCTAAGCAAGTCCCCAATTAAATGCTTTCTCTTATAAAAAATTTCTTCACCACAATAGAACAGTGATAAGATGGTAGTTGGTACCAGGGACTGGAGTATTGCTATTTGTTGGAGGAATGTGGAAGACTTTGGGACTTTGGGCTAAAAAAGTACTTGGACACTTTAAGTGGAGCTTAATGAACCATCCTAGTTGGACCATGGAAGACAATGCTGAGGGTAATTTGAACTATGGTGGCCCAGCTCAAGAAGTTTCAGAGGGGAAGAATATTATTAATAAGTGTACTAGAGACCATTCTTGTGATATTTTGGCAAAGGATATGGTTGTCTTTTGCCGTTGTCCTAAAAATCCATCTGAGACTAAATTGAAGAGTTCTGGAATAATGGCATTGGCAGAGGGGATTTCAAGACAGCCTAGTATTGACTCTATCATATGATTATTAGTGGTCATTCTTATGTAGATCTATAATGAAAAGGAACAAGTTGGACAAAGAAAACTATAAATTGTACAGTTTGAGGAGAAAATGAGTACCAGGAAATGTTTGGGTAGAGCCAGGTCCAGTGCTCAAGGAGATAAGAAGAGTGAAGAAAAACCTGACGTTAAATGGAATAAAGAGAGTAGTGACCTCAGGTCAAGAGCCCACTGAAAGCTTCTAACTTGTGAATTAAAGGAGGGCTTAAACAGTAAAGGAAACCATCAGCTACAGAAAACTGAGGCAACTGTTATTGAAAGAGGGGTCCAAGTTCCAGCATCATCAAGCAGTAGAATTTGGCAGCTTTGCCCTCAGGGCTCTAGCTTGCAAATTAAGGATGCAAGAAGGGGGTTGTGTAATCTCCCTCCATGGCTAAGGAAAGCCACTGAAGCCAGATGTGTGTCAGGGCTGTCCCTGCATGGAGGCCTAGAGAGGCCATTTCATCAAACTGTGAAGATAAGGCTTGGATTGCCTTGGAGAAACCAAGATGTTGGAGATACCTACCAAGGAAAGAAGCAGACTGGGAGTGGAACCAGCCCAAGAGAGAGAAGTGTGTTGCAGTCAACAAAACTGAAAGGAGTTGGAGATCTAAAGAATATTTTGACACCAGACAATGAGATGCAGAATTTGGAGTTTCCCTTGCTGAGTTTATAGCTTGCTTTGGCCCAGTATTTCTTCACTATACTTACTCCCTTTTGAAGCAATAATGTATATTCTGTGCCACCTGTATGTTGGAAGTATGTAGTCTGCTTTTTGATTTTGATTTTACGGGAAGGTTTCAGTTAAGAGATTGCCATGGGTCTCAGAAGAGACTTTGAGATTTAGACTTTAGCCAGTGTTGAGACTACGATAGGGTATGAGGACTTTTGAAGTTGTAGTGTATGCATTTTTTCATTATAATATGGTTATAAGCTTATTGGGGGGGCAGGGAGTGAAATTTGGTGGTTTGAGTGAGATTGTCCCTCATAGGCTAATATATTTGAATGCTTAGTCATCGGGAGGTGGCACTATCTGAGAAGGATTACAAAGATTAGGAGATGTGGCCTTGTTGGAGAAAGCACATCACTGAGAGTGGGTTTGAGGTTTTAAAAGCCCTAGCCAGGCCAGGCCCAGTCTCTCTCTCTCTCTCTCTCTCTCTCTCTCTCTCTGCTTGCAGATCAGGATGTAGTTCTCAGCTACTTCTCTAGCACCATGCCTGCCACATCTGCCACCATGTTCCCCACCATGATAAAATTGGACTAAGCCTCTGAAACTGAAAGTGAGCCCCAAATTAAATGTTTTCTTTTATATTTTTTTTTAAAAAAAAGCCTTGACCATGGCGTCTCTTTATAGCAATAGAACAGGGACTGAGACAACTGGCTAGACAACTGCTAAGACAAACCTGCCCTTGGCCTAGACCAGCCTGACGGACAGCAAACTTATGGTCTTGTAGGTAAAGCACTCACCCATAACTTCAAAGAATAACAAGGAGCAGGTGACCAATGCTGAGTGTCAAGCCTTCTAATGAGACTGCCGCGCCCTACTCTAAGACATAGAATTAATTGTTCACCAAAGCAATATTAGAACTGTAAGATATAGAGTCATCCTTGAATCAAGCTTCCAAAGGGACTCTTTTGTCCTCCAAACTACACATGGGCTGCACCTTGGGACTCTGCACTGGAGACTTCATCGGGATTGGCAAAGCCCATGTTGTTTTTCCCCCTTTTGCTTATGTGAATCTTGGACTCACTTGTCATTTCAGTGAGATTTTTATTTATTATTTTAACTTAACAAGCAATTTTCTCCATGTATTTTTAAATTTTCATTTCTACTTTAATGCATTAGATTTAATTCACATTATTTTGTGGTTCTAGCATATAATCACTAATTTGAAAATATTTCATTACGGCTTGAAAGGATAATATAAATTTTTGTGTGATGCAATCTTGCGTAGAAATGTGTGACTACAACATTTTTAGTTAAACTATTCAAATTCCTCTGGTGCTTCATTTATTCTTTGTCTATTGGACAAAGTCTGAGACATGTATTCTTCTGTAATGGGTTTCTGCTCAATTGTGTCTATATGTCTAAAGATGGTTTTGAGTCTATTTAGATGGTGCTATTTAGCACAAAGTGTTCAAGAACTGGTCTCCTCTGCTGAGCAAAATCCTTATAATCATTAAACATGCTCTATCTTTCTCTATTAAATATTCCTGCCCTGAGCTTTCCTGGAGTTTGCATTAATGGGCACATGCACCCACTCTTTCTGCATTTTTCTCTTTGTTTCAATTCTAACTTCTGGGTCCTGGACTTACAGGTCAGGGCAGTATTTGGTCATCAATCAAACCAAGGCTTCCCTTGCTCCTATATCATTTGTCCAGAAGACATGAGATTCTGGGGAGGAGTATGACCCCTCAGCCTGGGTCTTCACTTTTAAGTTGGGCATGACAAAAGTTAGACATAGGATTGAGGTCAGAATTCAAAAGAGATTGATTATCCACCACTTAACAATTCACAGTGAATGATGCAGACTGTTTTCCATGAGCCTATGGTCTGCCTGAAAGAAAGATATTATTGTGCTTACTGCTCAGGCATGAGAGCCTGAGTTCATACCCCAGAATTCATGTGAAAAGAGCTGGGTACATTAGCACATACTTATAATCCTAACACTGGGGAAGAGGATACAGTAGAATGCCTGAGCCAGAATTGGGGAGTCCCGGGTTCTGTAAGAGGCCCTGTCTCAGAAAATAAATCCAGTATCTGTGGAAGAAGACAACCACCTTCAGGCTTCCACATGCACATGCAGACTTGCACATATGGGTCTATGCATACACACATATACCCATACTACACACAAGCAGGTGTGCATCTACACACACACACACACACACACACACACACACACACACATATACAGGCACATGCACTCACACACGTACACACACACACACACACACACACACACACACATACACACACACAGGAATCTTATCTGAAAAATGCCCTCAGTGCACCCAGAGAAGTTGCATGAGCACTTGATAGAGGGAAATCCATGCTATAGGGTTCCCAGGGGAAGTCTGGTTCCATTCAGTAACTAATGGCTGGAAAGTGGTACCTCTGCCTTATTACAATCCCCATCACATCGCCTTGATATTCCACGTATGTCTCCCATTAGTGTATTTATGCTTGACCCTAATCCAGTAGTCTTTGTCATTTAACTGAGAGTTTAGCTCATTACTACTTATTGTTATAAGGTCAAGCTTTCATCTTTCTTCATACATTAAAAGACAAGGTGTATATTGAGGAGATCAGCAGCACATAAGGAAAATGCTAACATCCTCCACATGTGGGATGTGCTTAGCAACCATGAAGGGAGGCATTTGAGCAAATGAGTCACATAGCAGAAGCACTCAGGCACACAGTGATTTAAAATGCAAATGAGAACAATACATGCTTTTTTTTTTTCTTTCATCTTTCAAATTGGCAATTTAGCGGCATAATATTTGATGTTAAGGAGGGTGCAGTAAAATGGCTAAGAAACTTCTTGCTGGTGGAAATGCAAATTAGATTTTTCTCCCCCCAGGCTAAAGCCATGCAGTGATCTATGGAAAAAGAAGTAGAGATATATACTTTTTGCTGCCATAATCAAGTGCCACCACCTATCCTTGGAGAAGCACAGGGCAGAGATGTCCATATTATGATTCTTATTTGGCCACCATAGTGAGTTGAAGCTCCTGGAAGAGTTAATTGGAGAAACAGCCCTTCACAGCTCAATCTATGGCTGTCAGAATTCCTCCCTCTTCCTAAAAGATGGTGCTGTCTCTTTATAGACCAGGGTGTAAAAGGTTCAGAATCCTAACTGAGTCACTCCAAGATTTTTTGGGAGTCTGTTTATTGCCCATGACTGCACTGAGTGATGACAGTCCTAATGGGCTGACTTTCCATATAGTGGACTCTTATGGAGATCCACATACATGAACACCAGCCAGATGACATCTTCAGAGGGAAGCTAAGTAAGAGTGTCTCTGAGATCCAAAGTGATGGATCCCAGAAGACCATGGTTTCTGGCTCCGTTGAGATGGTCACACCTTTGGACTATAATCATTTCTTTCTTTTTGGAGACAGTAGGAAGCTGACTTGGTCCTGATTGTCAGAGGTCCTGATCGATGGACTCCCCCACTGGCACAGTTACAGGAGTGTGGATATCTTGACTCTCAGCCCACCAGTCACCAGGTAGAGTCAGGATCCTGCCCACCAGCCCCCCCCCCCCCACAGTCCACAGGTCTCACCCTCCACATATACTCAGCTCCTGATGCTGCAGGGCAGAAGAGAAGCAAAGCAATAAAAGGCCAGCAACCACGTGGATGCTGCTCCCTGCACCCTCACGGATACTGTTTCTGTAGTACCCTGCATGGACTCTGCTTCTCCAGCACCCAACATGCACACTGCATGCTACCACACTCCCAGCTGCCGGAATAGACAGGGCTTCCCTGTACTTTGTATGTGGTCATATGCCTAGCAATCTTTGTATGGCCCCACCAAAACCCTGAAGCCCCTATGTTCAGGTTGTGGTACTGGCACATTTGTGATGGCTAAGCTAAAGCCTAGGCACTGAGCACACTCCACTCAGATACTCAGGCACAGAGAGGTGGGCCTTCCCTTCCCTTTTCCTTTCGTTTCAGGTCCCCTCTACATGCCACAGCCAGACCTGCAACATGCTGCGCTGCTAATCTGAAGTACGGCACAGTAGCAGCCATCCAAGCATTATTCATGACAACCTGCAAGATAAAAGGATAGAAAAATTAAAGCTTTTCTCTGTCTCCATGATCACTACTTTTCAAATTGTCTGGAAGAACACACCGCTTCTACCCTGTGTCTTAGCGAGCGAAGCACTCTTGAAATGATGATGGAGCACACATTCAGAGCCCTTTTGTTCACACAGAAACTTCAGGTAAAAACTGAAACATTTAAATTTATGCCTCCTGGTGGCATTCGCTTTGGGAAAGCATTTCGAAGAGATTTTCCTGAGAAATTCATAAAAATGTTTTTCAAGTCAAACTGAGAGTGTTTACCAACTGGACTAAAGAGGAGTCACCTTCTCACTGTGACTAGGAACCAGTGCACGGTCCTGTACCCAGGCCTACTCTCTCAGAGGATCTTGTCTCCCAAGAACCAGAAACTATAGAGAGAGAGTGGGCAGGGCCAGGGAGTGTGAGGAGACATGTTTCCTGAGAGCCTTACACAGCAGAATAAGCCATGTTAATCCAAGTGTTTATCCACTCATTTGGCTACTGGCTCTCAGGAAACTGAAGGATTTTTTTTCTAAATGCAAATTGATACATGAGTTTATGTTTTTAAAATAAGTGATTTGTTAAGTTGATAGATAGATAATAGCTATATGATAGATAGATAGATAGATAGATAGATAGATAGATAGATAGGTGATAGATAGATAAATAGATAGGTGATGGTAGATAGATAGATAGATAGATAGATAGATAGATGATGGATGATGGAGATAGATAGATAGATAGATGATGGTTGATAGCTAGATTGATAGATCGATAGATTGATAGATAGATATAGATAGATAGATATTGATATTGATATATTACATTTAAAAAGTCTTTTCCTTGTGTCCCTTAGAATGAAAACATACATTGAGACTAGAGCCGGAACCTTCCCAGTCGGCCTCTGTGTCTCTTCTGCTGTGACAGTCTTGAAGCCTGCTTGGTGTGACTAGTTGCAGAACTGATTATGTGTGAATTCCGAGCTGATAGCTCCTCATCACTTTGAGTCCCCAAACTGTATCAAAGCTCGTCTTTGGAAAGTGCGTTTACACTTCTCTTCATCTCCTCTCCTGCTTTCTTACCCCAGGAAGAAGTTTTATCACCTCTCTAAGGAATTTAATAGCTGTGAATTACAAGCCCCACAGCTATGCATACCTGCCTTAGCGTCTCTAAAGAGCCAGGTTGATTGTTTTCCTTCTGCAAATTCAATGTCAAGTGTTTACAGAATCCACACATCCTACATCAGTGCTCCCAATGCCAAGCTTCAGGCTTCGAAACACCCAGAATGTGGGAGACTTCCAGTGAGTTTCATTTGGATCTTGTAAGATGCAAACGCTTAGCCAGAAATGCAACAGTTGGTGTAAACTGTAGCCTCTGTCCTTGACTTTCCAAAACTCCATGTGCCTGGGAGTTGCTGATTCTGCCCTGTCTCATTCCCCCTAAAAGAGAAAACAATGCCCTCGTCACAGGGCTGGCACACTGTGTCCGTGGGTTTCCCACTAGAAATCAAGTTAGGAAGAGGAACATTTCATGGCGTCTAATAATGTCTGAGCTCTGAGCCCATTGTCTGTGGCCCTGTTGCTTTGTACTTATGTCAGCACAGGACACCATGTGTCTGGAGCAGGAGACAGAACAAGCTGCTCAACTCACAGCATCCAGGAGACAAAGAGAGAAGACGCAGGAATCCCACAATGCCTTTGAGGACACAGTGACCATAACCTAACTTCCACCCCTTGACTCTCCCCTTGAAGGTCCCACCAAAAAACAATGAACTGAGGACCAAGCCTGTAACAAATAGAAAAAGTTCACTCACACAGAGAAGAGACTAAATAAATTAGATTTTTTTTTTCAGAATAGTAAGGTAGAGAAAGAATGAGTGGGTCAGACACATCCCCAGCTAATGCTGTACACAGGTCAACACCATAGAGAAAAGCAGCTTTTGAACAGACTTAAGAGAGACTGTGATGACTGCAATCAGATAAATAGCCTCTGCAGGGTGGGCCACTGTCAGGGGTTGACTTACACATTAGCGTGTTGATGGGCCAGAGAATCCCTTGCCATTTCCAGTAGGGCTTTCTGACTCTGGCTAGGGAGCAGACATCTTTGTGAGTGGGTATCTGTTGGAGAGCAAGCAGTCAAGAATAAGCCAACAAGCACATAACTAGCTCTAGAACAAGCACACAGAAAGAGAATGCTTGCTTCCAGAAGCCTAAAGACACTGTAGAACAAAGAAAGCATCAACACCTAGGCTTCCAGCAGGCCCATTGCGGCCAAAGATAAAGTTGGGTCCTGTAGCCTGGCTACAGACACACATTCTGGTAGCTAAGAACCTGCTGATTTCCATGGTCTCATAGCCAAAGGGTACCTTCCGGGCTTTCTGGTAGAGTGTGAAAAGGAAGGGCTTTGGGGAAGGGAGCTACTTCATCAAGTTAATAAACACAGCACCCAGGAAAGCCCTCTATCCATCAAGCAGGCCAGAGCAGAGCAGGCAGAGCAATCGATAGCAGAGAGCTGTGCGGCGTGCTGAGCACTGTCTGCAGGCAGCAAGCAATTATGGGCCATTCACTTAATTTTAAAACATAGCTGAGGGAGGTGTCACATCACCCCTGCCTTTAGAGAGAGCAACTGTGGGATTACTGCCTAATCTAAGCAACTGCCTGCCCCTAGTGGCTCAGCTTCTTTGGGAAGCTGCCATAGAGCCCTAGAATCATATTAGCAAGGTCCTGTCTCTTCACCCTGCTGCTTTCCCCAAGCAGAAATCTCGATGTGTGATTCAAAAATCCACAGAGATCCTCCTTGGGTGTCTGGAGCAGAGTGGGCCCTCGCAGACTCTCCAGACCACCATAGCTCCTTCCGAGTGCTCTGTGCTCTCATATCACCAGGGGGTAGCTTATACCTCTGTGCCCATCAATGGCTGTGTGTGTATTATATAATATATATATATATATATATATATATATTAAAGACCTCAAAACACTGAGGAATATAAATGACTCAATCTGGAAAACAGGGGGTGGAGGAAAGCAAAAGTGTCACTTAATAAAGATGATATCTTGAGTATGGCAGATTTCAGTGGCTTCCAACATTAGACAGAGAGATAAGGTGCGTGCAGAATTAAGGAAGGGCTCCCTGAGCCTGCAGCTACTCCAGGTACATCCTGCTGAACCAACCAACTGCAAGTGTCACCCCAGACACTGGTTTGGTTGTCAGTGTGCATAATTTTAAAAACATAAGCAAACGGGGACTAGAGAGTTGGCAGGATGGTTAAGAGAACTGGCTGCTCTTCCAGAGGACCTGAGTTCGATTCCCAGCACCCACAAGGTGGCTCACAATGGTCTCTAATTCCAGCCTCAGAGGATTCAGTGCCCTCTTCTGGTTTCTGTGGGCACTGGGCATGCATGTGGTGCACAGATATACATGAAAACAAAGCACCTATATACATATAATAACATAGTATTAACAAAAAAATATGAGTGAATGATGAGCTCACAGTTAAACTATTTTTTTTTTGATTGTAGGATACCTTGATTCCCATAAAATGCTAATGTACATAATAGTCATTAAGAAAGGGTCATTCCATGTTCTGATTCACAACCTTGTTAAACCAACACCCTACTTTCTGGGCTTTCCTCCTGGAATGCCTCTAGAAAATGTCCAATTAGGTCCTACGTTCCAGTGAAACAATGTGGTACACAGACTAGATGCCTGGTCTGCCAGGCCACCATTGAAACCACCCATATCACCACCACCACCACCATCACCATCACCATCACCACCACCACCACCACCACCACCACCATCATAGAAGATACAGACTTGAACTCTAAACCACCAATTTTATCTCCAGCAAAAAGTAAGGTTAGCATGTGGGTGTGGCAAGGTGGAGACCACTAGATGCTGTGCATGTGACACAGAGTTGACCCTCAAGGATGGTTGCCCTCATGCAACTACAAGATGAAGTCCTGCAAAGGCCTGGCTGAATGATGGTTCTGTGGTCAGTCCCTTCATTTTAGTGAGACAATAGACACTCCATCTCATTTCTGCATCTTCTGTTCTCATTTGACAAGGACTGAGATTAGGAATCCATTCACCTAACAGGCTTCTAGAGTCCAACAGATAAGACATGTATGACATGAATGACCTGTTGTGTCTTTAACATGGCTCTCTGTTCTTGAGGTCCTCCATGGAGGCCTCTAAGGAAGCTGGGCTCCTGTCATGGTGATGGGAACTAGCAGGTGACAGACAAGAACAGAGGCATTCCCTGGTTTTGAGGAAACTGTAAGTAACCAAAGAGGAACATAACCTTTCCTATGGTGTTCTAAGGACTGCTGTTCTTTTCATCTTTTTTCTTACTGTGTATGGATGCTTTGCCTGCACATACATCTGTGCACCATATCCATGCCTGATGTCTACTTAAGGAGAAGAGAGTATTGGATCCTCTGGGACTAGCATTATAGATGGTTGTCAGGCTGTGTGTGGGTGCTGGGAATCAAATCCAGGTCTTCGGTAAGAGCAAACAGTGCTCTTAACCACTGAACCAACTCTCCAGCTCCAGAGAACTTTTTTTTGCTAGAAACAAATCTTCAGGAGAGAAATTTTAATTTGACCAACTGAGTTTAGGATAGCCAGGTATAATTTTCAAAACAAACCTAGACAGTTCCAGAAAAAGCACTCCTGAGACAGTCAAACCAAACTTTCTGAAGAAAGTTAGTTGGGAGGTGCACTTTGTAGTGCTCTGAAAGAGTGGATCTCTGGACAGGAGAAAATGGTGCTTTCTGTTATGAGGACCAGGAAGATGGCAGAAAAGGACCATTCCAAAAGTTGAAGGATAGAGTTTTCAGCAGAAGTCTTAAGAGTTTTGGGACCATCCCATAGTTAACCAATGAGGATGGTTTCCTGTAATTTATACAGTGCTGTGGCTGCTATTGTCAAAATCATCACTCTGCAATTAACAGGCACTAAGAGAGGGGTTGTCACTGTCCTCAGTGGCTGCTGAGTTGTCCATGTTCCAACAGAAAACAAAATGAAACAAAACCTCACACTTGTGCTTACACCGGCAGCCACAACTAAACTCCATGGGAGTCCTTAGGAAGGAAAGCTTCAGTGGGGAAGAGAGGGAGATGAGAGATGATACTGGAGGATGGTCCTCAAATTCCCTCTGTACATGTACGAAATTATCAAATATTTTATTACAAGTTCCCTCTCTGATTCATCACACTCTAACCTCAATTCAGATCCCAGGGCCAATTTGATGAGCAGGAACACCCACAGCACTAAACTAGCTCCCACCTCCCCAACAGCCCTCCACTAACCTCGATCAACCAGAATGGCTTCCAAGGAGACCTAAGAAGGGAAGATGAACACCCACCTCACTTGGGGCAGCCTCATACCAGATAACACCAGGAATATTTAATGATGAAGGGTCTGGCTTTATCATGAATCATTTCTTTTTGTTCAGGGAGTTGGGAGATAATTTGCCTCTCCTTTGCTTAGTTCGGCTGATCTTACTGGAGCTAGAGAGAGAAGAAATGTGCATTCAGTCAGAGATAAAACATCTGTTATCTTATCAATCTATTGTTTTGTAAATGTGGGGCCCTCTGATGAAAAGTCTCCTATTTCCTGAATGCCTTAAAGTAGCATTCTGAATGCAAAGGTGACAATCTTTCATCCACAGTGACATTACTGAACAGACAGACACACCATATAGGCTACACTAAAGTCTGAGGGATTCTATAATACCAAGAATAGATAGTTCTAGAAGCCGGAATCAGTGTGTCTGCAGACACTGTCACCTGCAAGTTCAAGGGTGAGCCAGGACCAGGTTCACTCCAGGGTCCTGGTAGCTGCTGCCTTCCTTGGAGACCTTCATAGACACAGTGTACTGTTCCCCATCACCATCTTCCTGTGATCTTCTCTGTATGGCTCTCCACTTCTGTTTCTTATAAAGGCCCTGATCACTGGACTTAGGACCCGCTTGGATGGAACATTATGGTCTGCCTCATCTTGAGATCCACAATGGTGTTTTCATAGACCCTTTTCCCAACATTCTACAAATGGCTATGAATTTCACATAGAGACAGATTTAACAAGACGGTAACCAATCCAGCCTCATCACATAGATTCTTACTCACTGTTGAAATGATTGCTCTCAGTGACCCGACAGACTGAATTACTGCATTTTGCAAATAAGTACAATTTTGCCATTTTGAGCTCTGTAAAGTATATCTATGCAGGGTGGAAAGCATTCCTCCCAAGCTGTCATCTGCCTGCATATCTTTGCCAGCCAAGCAATGGGGGCTTCAGTCCTTGCTGAAAACTTGTCAAGCAAGGCCCACAGAGAAGATCCAGCATGCAGTAACTGCTCTGAGGCTGACTGAAGGAAAGCATCACTGAAAGGGCTCAGACTGAATGCCAAGTCAAGATGTGTAGGCTTGATGTGCCATGTTGTCTTCTAGGAGACAGGGAAGATGTGTCACTGGCTGGGTTGGCTTTTTCACTAAGACACCCATATCTGTTTAACTGGCAAAATGGCTTAGCAGATAAAGGTGCTTACAACCAACCTGAGTTTTATCTCCAGGACCCTCATGGTGGAAAAGAAGAAATTACTCCCACAAGTTTTCCTTTCACCTCTACAAGCACAATGTACACACACACACACACACACACACACACACACACACAGAGAGAGAGAGAGAGAGAGAGAGACAGACAGACAGACAGACAGACACAGAGACAGAGAGAGAAAGTAAATAAATATAATTTTAAGATGAAATGACAAAGCTTATTTGGTGTTCATACAAGATCTAACACCTAAAATCTTTTTCATTTCCCCATGGTCTGAGTCCAATCCTGATATTTTTATAGAGCCTAACCTATTTATTTTTTTATTATATGTTTTATTCTAAATGATTTCATTTTTTGAAATGAACTAGGGATTAGATAACTGGATTAATGGATAAGTGGATGGATGGATGGATGGATGGATGGATGGATGGATGGGTGGATGGATGGAGATAGGTTTAAGTATGGATGGTCAGTAGATAGTTGGTGATTTGTGAATGGAAGCGTAGTGTAAAGGTGCATGACTGAATGTTTAGATGGTTTACTGAATGGTGAGCTCATAGGACAATAATAGTTTATGGATAGAATTAATTTTAATAAATATAAATATTAACAGAATTGTAACTTGTTTGTCAAAATGAAAAATTTCAGCCTATTATTTCATTATTTTGAAATGATTCAGATGGATAATTTTATTTTCATTTTACTGAAGTTAACTGTAGTAATCAATTATTTTGGTAAGAAATTTATAGAAATATTTCTAATAGCTAATTGCACCTGGCTTTATGCATTATACCAGAGATTAAAACAAAATGACCAGTTTTCTTTTCAATTTTTAATTTCATTTTATCTTTAATTACATGTGTGGAGGGTACAGATGAGTACAAATGCCCTTAGAGGCCAGAAAGCATTGGATTTCTTGGAGTTGAAGTTACAGACAGGTGTGAACTGCCTGATATGGGTGCTAGGAACTGAACTGAGGTCCTCTGGAAAAGTAATATGCAACTTAGCCAATGGGGTATGGCTCAAGTCCTACTTCTCTTTCTTAAAAAACATAGATTTCTCCATATTTCAACATTTTCTAGTTAAGTTTTGCTTATTTAAACCTTGTGAAAACAATGACATGCATTTCCTTGTGTGGAGTGTTTTTCACCACCACATTTGTTTTGTGTTATTTCTACCAGCAATATTTATTGTGAAATAAATAAAGTGCATAGTCCATATGTCTCTCTTATTTCAAAAGAAAAGTGAGAAATTCTCAGATGTTCCAAAGTTGAACTTTGCTTCAGAATTTATTTACTTTCTTGGCAGTTTGGATGGATGTTACTCTTTGGTTCGTGAAGGGGTCGGTTTGTTGCATTCTTGGAGACTTTGTATTTGTTTTTTGAATATTGAAAACCAAACAGGAGGGATAAGTGTCTGTGTCAACATGGTGGAGGGACAACTGTGGGTTGCCAGGCCCACCTACGCACATTTTTGGGACTGGCATGGAGGGCATGATTGAGAACTTGTTCCTTGGAGGTCCAGAGAGTAGACATTGGCCCTGATATGCAGTCATATGGTCTCCATGGCAACTCCTTAACTCTGCCTCTGCAATGCTACATCAACTGCAGATAGATATGAGACAGTTGTATGCCAATAAACTTTATTTACAAAAACAAGCTGAGGGCCAGACTATGCCAACTGGCCATTGTTTTCTGGCCCCCTTCTCTTGATAGCCCTTGATGATGATGTACAAAATGTGTGACATATGGGCACATGTCCATGTTTCTCTGTATTAATTATTTTTTCTACCATTGCAGTAAAATACCACAACCAAAGCAACTTATAGAAGAAAGGGTTTATTTGGGATTACAGTTCCAGAAAGACAAGAACCTACCACTACAGGGAGTCAGTGCAGCAGGCTGCAGGCAGGGCAGTAGGAACAGGAAGCTGAGGGTTCACATCTTGAACTACAAGCTGGAAGTAGACAGAGTAGTAAACTTAAGCTCTTAGCCCTAGGGACATACCTCCTCCAGAAGAGACTAACCCTCCACAAACAGTACCACTAACTGATGATGACATATTCAAATGCAAGAGCCTATGGAGGACATTGCGTTCAAACCACCCCACACTCTGAAGCAGAGAGAGGGGGACGATGACACACATACACACAAGTGTGTGCCTATTTGTCTCCAGGGAACATGAAACACAAGGGAAGATGTGCAGAAAAGGCAGCCTGCTGCTCTGGGCATGGCAATCTTCTGCCTTCACAGCTGGGTGGCCCCTCATGGTTACTAACGGCACCTGGACAAGAGCCTGGGACTGGAGCCAGGGAAGGCAAAGCGCGTCGCACTACAGTTGGAGTGGATAATAGAGCCAGTGAAAAGAATGAAAATTTATCTCCCTCTGAGTTTCCAGCCCTGTCTAGGATGAAAAGGCTCTCGGTGTGCAGCTGTTGATTCATGGTCTGGCAATTCTTTGGTGGAGTTCTCTAAATATTTTGTAGCCATCTCTGACTTGGAAACGCAGCCTTTGAAATATCTTTACTTGACCAAGAGGCCCCAGGTGACGTTAGAATAATGATTATCACATATTTTGCATCTCGTTGGAAAGAGTGCTGGAATAATATCGCCAGCATCGGTCTCAAGTGTGGAAGTGATTTAGGAGTAAGTCTGCGATTTGGAATAGATTGCGGCCAGGCCTCCAACTGCTCTCATAAAGGGCCAGAGTAGAGGGAACTTCATTTTTACTGCATAGCTCTGTCTGGAGGGACTCTTATTTCTACTTTATACACTTTCAGAAATTCTGCTGTTGGCTGGATTTATGAAGTGGAGGGAAGGGATCTGAGTGTATGGAGACTGAGACACATGACACCCAAGCATTACTCTGTAGCAAGGATCTGTGTGTGTGTGTGTGTGTGTGTGTGTGTGTGTGTGTGTGTGTGTGTAGACACATGACACCCAAGTAGCACTGTGCAGTAGAGAATCGTGTGTGTGGAGACAAAGACATGTGACATGAAATATCACTGTGCAGTGGGATCCAAGAGTTCCAACACATCACAGCTCTGAAGTCAGTGTGTTCTGACAAGATAAACAGGGTAAGTTTTGAGACCTCGGGCTTGCCTGCATGCACTGTTTGGACCTTCCCTCTGAAGCCTCATGACTCAGCAAGCTTTCCTGAGCCTCTCCATGTGAGTGTGAAATGGCAGGCCCATTTCCAGGTGTGGAGGGCTACAGGAAACCAAGAGACCCTGCCCACTCTGGTGAGCAGCCACTATGGGAGGAGGGGAGCATTCCAGGAAGTCTCTGACCCTCTGTCCATATTCTGTACCTGTCAGAGGAGATCAATGATAGGTAGTGTGGAAGGAAAAAAAGAAGTGTTATTTGGAGCTGGAGAGATAGCTCAGTGGTTAAGAATACCTGTTGCTCTTACAGAGAGAGGACCTGGTTCAGTTCCTAGTAGCCACTTGGTGGCTCATAACCATCTGTAACTCTAATTGCAGAGGATCTGATGCCCTTTTCTGGCCTCTGTGGACACTGCCCACATACATACAAGTAGGTAAAACACTCAAACACATAATTAATAAATAAATAAATAAATAAATAAATAAATAAATAAATAAATAAATTTTTAAGGAATTGTGGGTTTTTGATGGTGAAGGCCTTTCAAAGGCTAGGTCTTGCAGGCACTCCTGAGGGAAGCACTTCTGGGAAGCAATAGATTGTTGTAGATGTGCCCAGCCTTTCTGTATCCATGGGCATGTGTACAGAGGCTAAAAGATAACTTTGAATGTCATTTCTTAGTCATTGCCCACCTTATTTTTGAGTCAGGGTCTCTCATTGGTCAAGAATTCATTGAGCAGGCTAGGTTGGCTGTCCAGTAAGCCCCAGGTATCCTCAGTTCTCTGCCTTTCCAGTGCTGGGATTATCAGCACATAGATCTAACTCATCTTCATGCTCACAAGGCAAGCATTTTACCTGCTGATCTATTGCCTGAACCCATGTTCAATCTTTTGGTATTGTGGCATAATGCTGTTGATCCAAAGTGCTTGCTTGAGAACTATGTGATCTAGGTTATAGTTCTACTAGGTTCATAGTTACACTCAACTACATTGGGTCATATGAAGCTCATGGGTCACAGGTTTTAGCCTCCTGCTAGGAGGTAGAGTTTAAAGGGAGTGAACCTAGGTTCTTGGGGTATGCCTCAAAAGGTGAAGGGTCCTATTCTTTCTCCTTCTGTTCTGGCTGGAGGTGTGACCTTTCACTTTGACATGTGCCTCTGTCATTTTGTGCAAAAACCCAAACCACTGGGGCCATAAAAACTTAGATCTGAGTATTTGAGCCCAGAAGCCAAAATGAGCCTGTCCACTCTAGAGTTTTGCTCTGTGACCAAAGGCTGGCTAGAAGAAAAGGTTAGTTGACCTCCTAGCTGTGAAGACTGAAAATGTCAAGTTCAGGTGGTGTTCTGGTTAGCTCTCTGTTGCTGTGATGAAGACCGTAAGCAAAGGCAACGTGGAGAGGAAAGGGTTTACTTCAGCTTGCAGGTTATAATCCATCATTGAGGGAAGTCAGGGCAGGAGCTGAAGGCAGAGATCCGGTGGCAGATCTGAAGTCGAGGCCAGAGAGGACGGCTGTTCTCTGGCTCACTCTCCTTGGTTTGCTCAGCCGGCTTTCTCTCACAACTCAGGGGTACCTGCCCAGGAGTGTTGCCGCCCACAGTGGGCTGGGTCCTCCGGTATCATTCATTAATCAAGAAAATGCCTTGCAGGCTATTCTACAAGCCAATCCGATGGAGACATTTTCTTAGTTAAGGTTTCCCTCTTCCCAGATGACTCTGGATCATGGCAAGATGACAAATAAATAAATAAAATAGACAATCACAAAACAACCACTAGCAACAATGAAACTAGTCAGCAGACAGCCATAACTGGTAAGTTCCCTCTTGCTGGGGGAGTTGTCTACAGAGTTAGGGGGAGATAGAAGGGCCGCAGCATAGGACACTGAGAATCCCAAGTCAAATGTTTTCCACTTATAAAGCCACATTCCAGCTAGACCATGACCCCACTCTTGCAGCTTCATTCAAATGTAATCACCTCCCAAGCACCCCACCTTCAAACATCAAGTCAGATCAAGTTTCCTTTGTATTTATTCCTCCCAATGAAGATCAAGTTTCAATAATAGTTTTGGTAGAAACACTCAAACTATAGCACAGAGTAACGACTACACTGTAAAAACACATGCTAGGAAGGAGGGCTGAGCAGGATGAGAGGTGAGGCCACAAGGTCAGGTGGGTAGTTGTAAGTAGGATAGTCACAGCCATAGAAGTAACCATCTGACCAAAAGCAGGAGATGGTGGGAGTACAGGTGGGGTCCTGACAGCTGGAGTACAGGGCCGGAGCAGGGTCCTAGAGCGGGGTGCAATGGGTGGGCATAGAGATAACAGAGGGGCATTGCTGACTCTTGTAGGTCTTCATGGGGAATGGGGCTGTAAGAAGGTTTGGGGCTGACAATCCCACACCTGAGTTGTGAGAGAAAGTCTCCTTTGCTTACAGTCTTCATCACAGCAACAGAGAGCTAACCAGAACACCACCCGAACTTGACATTTTCAGTCTTCACAGCTAGGAGGGTCAACTAACCTTTTCTTCTAGCCAGCCTTTGGTCACAGAGCAAAACTCTAGAGTGGACAGGCTCATTTTGGCTTCTGGGCCAAAGACCAGAGGAATTCTCTGCCAGTAGGAAGAGCACATAGTATGGGTTATCTGCCAGTAGGAAGAACACATACATAGTAGAGATTCTCTGTCAGTAGAAAGAACACATACATAGTACGGGTTATCTGTCAGTAAGAAGAACACATACATAGTAGAGATTCTCTGTCAGTAGAAAGAGCACATACATAGTAGAGATTCTCTGTCAGTAGAAAGAACACATACATAGTACGGGTTATCTGCCAGTAAGAAGAACACATACATAGTAGAGATTCTCTGTCAGTAGAAAGAGCACTAGAGGAAGCCATGCTATACCCTCCCACTCTGCCTTTCTTCAGCTTTTTGCTCAGGCCAGAATGTGCTACCTCTTATTTCCTGAATTTCAAGTGAACCTGAGCCCTGAACTAGCCCTCTTCACACTCTAGAGAACAGAGGCACCAGCACCATGGCTAAGCTTGTTGAAATGGTGGTCCACTGAGCACATACACAAGATGTAAAGTCTATCTACTATCTAGCTCTCGTGAGCATAGCCTACAGCTCTGCACTTTCCCTATCTAGGTTAGACTCTTGGTAGCATGGGCCCTTGGTAGCTGTAGGCCGCCCAGGGGATTTCATCTACTCATGAGTCTCCCATGCTCCTGTAACACTAACAACCTCATTGGTTTACCAAGCTAGACACGGAGGAAGCCTCTCTGCTCTTTGAGTGCCTTCCCACTCTTGATGAATATATGTCCTTTTTACTTTTTCCTAGGGAAAGCAAAAATGTTTCCTGAAGTCTGCTGTGCATGTGTGTGTGTGTGTGTGTGTGTGTGTGTGTGTGTGTGTGTGTGAGAGAGAGAGAGAGAGAGAGAGAGAGAGAGAGAGAGAGAGAATCAGCCTTCCTTTGGTTCCTAATGTTTGACCCAAGATCAAAAGTTGAGGCTGAAAAAGGAGCCTCCCTGTATCAGTTAATTTCTGTTGCTCTGGTAAAACACCATGATGAAAGCAGCTTATAGGAGAAAGTCTTAATTTGGGCTTATGGTTCCGGAGGGTTAGAGTCCAGGATGGCAGGGATGCTGGTGCAAGGAGCAGGAAGCTGGGAATTCACATCCTGAACCACAAATAGCACACAGAGAAAGCAAGGTGCAAATTGAGGGAGGCCTTAAGCTCTCAAAGCCCACCCCTCAGTTGACATACTTCCTCTAGCAAGGTTGCATTTCTTAACATCTCCAACACTAATTGAGAACCAAGAGCCCTCCCTGCTTTTGATGAAGAGCTGTTACATGGAACTATGAGAGAAATAAATTATTTTCTCCCCAAGTTGCCTTTGGTCATGGTGTTTCACCACACAATAGTAATCCTAAGATACTATCTTGTAACAGGAATCTTAAAAAGTTCTTATTAATAAAAACAAACCTGGGCTGGGTATTGGGGTGAACACTGGAAGATCAGAAAGACAGAACAAGCCACAGCTACCTCACCTCGCTAGTTCCTCAGCTGATCTTCATTCCTCATACTGGAAGCTTCTGAGTCCTCATTCAAATGGGTCTCAGCTGAACTGCTGCTCCTAAGCCTAAAAGCTTAACCAGCCAAATGCTGCTAGTTTCTGGTCTTCACACTTTATATATCTTTCTCTTTCTGCCATCACTCCCTGGGATTAAAGGTGTGTGTCTCCATGCTGGCTGTATCTTGAACACACAGAGATCGGCCTAGCTCTGCCTCCCAAGTGCTGGGATTAAAGGCATGCGCCACCACTGCCCAGCTTCTGCTATGGCTTGCTCTGACCCATTTTCTAGCCACCATTTTTGGCTCTGTATCTAATGGCTGTCTGTTCTCTGACCCCAGATACATTTATTAGGGAGCACAATATTTGGGGGAACACAATACCACCACACCATCTATCATTCTACTGTCCATTTGGGGATACAGCGAAGGCTGTAGAACCTGTGTACAGAATAGCGTCCTGTGGCTGAGGGGGACTCAGTGTCTAAGCCCCATTGACACTTCTCTGCTGAGAACCCAACTGAACACCACCTAGACTCCTGAAATCCTGATGGATTGAAGATGTCATAGCATCTAAGAAACATCCCAAAGCTCTTGGGCTGGGGAAATGACTTAGCAGTTGAGTGAACTTGTGGCTGCTCCTCCAAAAGATTCAAGCTTAGTTTCTAGCACCCATGTCAAGTAGCTCACAACTGCCTATAATTCCTGCTCCAAGGGTCCAATGCTTTGTCCTGGCCTTCACTGACACCTACATGCATGTACACATACAGGTATATGAGCTTGCCATGCATACACTAAAATACACTTTTAAAAATACATCTTTAAAAAATATTTTTTAAAAAAAGTCTCGGGGGTTGGGGATTTAGCTCAGTGGTGAGCACTTACCTAAAACAAGTGCAAGGCCCTGGGTTCAATTCTCAGCCCCCCCCAAAAAAGAAAAAAGAAAAAAAAGTCTCAAAGTTCTGAGTTCATCACGACCCTTCACCCCAGCACAACCTAATGGGCCTTTGCCCCAATGGGAAACTGGGGGAACAGTCATCAAATGAAGGAGCAGGCAAACAGGTAGAGGCTGCTAAGATCCTATGGCTTTGGCCATGATACCATGCACCCCCTTAATGGAATACTGCAGGGAGACAAAAGATGCTGGTAACCAGGACCAGGAAGGATAAGCTTTTTCCAGGACTCCCATCCCTAAGCCTGTCAGCACCCAGGTGTGTGTGTGTGTGTGTGTGTGTGTGTGTGTAGACACTCTGGTTTCCAACTCATCACTTCATTCTCTCCCTACAGAGCTCCTCAGGGGTAACATTTTAGTCCCAAGACCCCCTGGGAGTCAATGGAACTACAGATAAAAGAATCTGCTGACATAGAATGAATTTCTATAAATCTGTGAGCAAAGTAAAGGCTCTTGAAACAGGTTTCACAGGCAGAGAAAGCGATCCCCCTTCAGTAAGAGCACAGGGTTCATGCAAACCAGACTCTGGGGACTCAGACACAGTACTGTTGGTGAAATAGAATGGCCAATGTCCATGTCCGCATCTGTTCCTGGGTTTTCAAGGGAGGCAGCTGCAGGGGCCACAGGTGCAATGTAAGAGTTGGTCATCACCTAAACCCAGGATCTTAGGAAAGAAACAGGCTGGAAGTGGGTTCTGAGGCACAAGTCTTGAAACCTGGCTTTGGATTCTTCCAGGTCATGGGGCCTCTGACACTGAGAGATTTTTCTGGGTGTTCTCAAAAAGAAATTGTGACTTAAGAAGGAGATGGAGAAGAAGGGAGGGACTCAGGCATGATACAGGCAGCCTCAGTGCACACTGAGGTGCTGAGATGTGCCCCCAACACTGAGCAGCCTGTGGGAGCTGGTGGGTCTGATAAAAGCTTTAGTGAGTGTGATCCAGGAAACAGGAAAAGATCTGTCATTTCCAAGATAAAGCAACTATCACTATGGAACTGGTCTGGAGGAAAACTGAGGAAACAATGGAGCCTGGGATGAAAATATTGGAGAAGTGGTTCCAGATCCATGGTCCTTGGAGATGCCTGGTGAGTGAGTCGCTGTGCCATAGGAAATGAAGGCTTGCACAGTTACCACATCTCCATCACAGACTGGCTCTGGCAGACTGACCAGTGTCAGAGTACCCCTGAGGCATCAGCTCATTTGGTCTCCCTGTGTCCTCGTTAGAGTTTATGATAAAACACCATGACCCAAAGCAACTAGAGGAGGAGAGGGTTTATATGGCTTGTAGGTTACCAGTCACCAGAGAAAGCCAAGGCAGGGAATGAAGCAGAAACCACAGAGGCATGCCGCTTACTGTCTGCTCTCCATGGCCTGCTGAGTTTATTCTCATCTATAACCCCAGGACCACCTGCCCAGGGATTGCACTGCCAGCAGCAGCAGGCTGGGCCCTTCCACATCACTCATCATTCAAGAAAGTGCCCCTCAGGTTTACTTACAGGCCAATCTGATGGGTGCGTTTTCTCAATTGAGATTATTTTCATCCCAGATGAAGCTCGAGCTTCTGTAAAGTTGACAAGAAGCTAATCAACACATCCCAGAACCACTACACCAAGATGGAGGTGTGGCTTGTGACATTGACACTTCCCATGGGCTGACAAGGTCTCAAGATCACAAACCCAGCTGAGACAGAGCTTTGGTCCACCCACAGTCCCCAACACCACATGGTGCAGTCCAGCACCATGCACCAGCTCAGCCTGTAAGAGTCCCCATGGCTGCCGCAAGGTGCCACTACATCTGCGACTCACTACAGTACAACTTGTCATCTTAGGCCCCAGGTCAGAGGGCTCAGTGAGTTGGCAGGACTTCCTTCTGTATCGGGAATGTAGAATCTAACATGAAAGTCAAGAAGCCAATTTTTCGGTTTAGCCTCTCTTCTCAGCGTGCCAAGAATGGAAGGACCAAGACGGAACTGAAGCCCAAGTGCTTCTTAACACTAGGTGGCTGTTCTCTGAATTCCTGCATTGGGAACCTTCACCGGATTCCACAGAAGGGGTGAGAGTGGGGGTGGGGGTGGGTAGTGCCACTTACAGGCACAGATTCCCATGACCACAGAGCTGACAAAGGACCAAGCCAGTGGACTTGAGGAGGCAATAAACAGCCGAAGAGAATATCTGTCTTAGAGTGGAGACTCTGACTGTGGGACAGTGTGGCTCTGTCACCACCAAGTCTCCCAGGCACAGTGACCATGTCCCACAAACTCCCTGACATAATGAGGTTTACAGTCTCACAGTGCTGGAGGCCACAGATCTGAACTGTGGCACTGTTCAGTGGTGGCCCCAGGATAGCTATCAACCTCCTCGGTCCATGGTCCAGGCTGCAGACAGCTCTCTGCTGTGTGTAAGAAGGATGTGGACGTAGCAGAGTGCCAGAGCCCGCCTGGCATCCACTGACCCCATTCTTCTGTTGGATGGTACTGGGTACAGCATGAATGCAATGAGCTTCAGAGGCCCTAGGAGGCACCTGCTACATTGGACAGCTGAGTTTGGTATGACACAAGGTTGTCAGAAACACAGGATTTAGCCTGAGGCAGCCTAGAAGGCAGTAGATTGTTTTTCCAAAACCTTTGGCCTCTCTTTGGTTCTGTTTTTTTTTTTCCTCTAGGTGAGAAACATGTAGCCTTTCACTGTGGCAGAATGCACAGGATGAGGAGGAGTTAGGTTCTGTGACATGCACAGCTTCTTTCATGGTGCTCCAAGTGCTCCCACTCTGTTTTCAGTTTGTCATTTCATTGTCGGCATTGACACTTGATAAACTGAAACTAGTGAGCTTGTATATGTTCATGTCTCTATCATCTATGTGAGTGTGCACTTGTGTGTGACCATGTGATGTGTGCATAACCATGTCTCCTATGTGAGTGTGTATAAATATATATATATATAATCTGTTGTGACTGTGTGGGTGTGTGTATACCTGCACATGCTATGTGACCATGTTTATCTGTGTGTGTCTGTATGTGTGCAGGTTATATGTGTGTGGAATGTGTGTGTGTATATATATATATATATATATCTGTATGGTGTATGCATATATGTACAGGCCTGTGTGTGACTGTGTGCATGTATCTATGTGTGTGTGTGTGTGTGTGTGTGTGTGAGAGAGAGAGAGAGAGAGAGAGAGAGAGAGATGCACATATATGTGCTTGCATCTTTATGTCTAAGTGTGATGTATATGATGTATGTGTATGCCTCTGGTGGTGTGTTTTATGTGTATATGTATCTGGAGACCATGATGCTGCACCTATGATTGTCTGAGATGACCTTCAGCTCGGCCCTGTGTCCATCCTGTGTCATTCAACCCCACCCTGTGCACGGACCCCAAGAAGCCACATGTTTTTCTGTGGTCATAGAAGCAACCCCGGGATTTCCCTGCTCCGGTGTCCATGATGGATATGACCAGCCACAAATAGTGTCCCCAGCAGGTGTTATGTCTGGCATCTGCCCCTAATGTCAACTCTAACATCGTGATCCAAGCCATTGGCTGGCCCAGGCCTGCAGGCTGCACAAAACCCCCACAGCCATGCTGCAGGAACAAGGAAAGCAGACTAAACCCCAAGGCTCACATCCACACTCCTTCCTGGCCTGGCAAGCTTCTGGTCTGTCTGAATACTTCGGCCAAGGGAGGTTCACTGGCACCTCTTGGTGCTGGAGATCATGAACCCAGCTGCTCTGTCTTGAAGTGGAGGGTGGATACAACCGGCTCCTATAGACAGTCCAGCATGGCTGGGGCACCATACTCCCATGCTGCCCAGGCCTAGTTAGCCTTGTTTCTCCTCTCCGTCCACCGTCAGGCACAGAATAGAAGCAAGAGTGCTTTGAGGGTCAAATTCTAATTCCCCTGCCCTACGGCCCATCCAACCCACAATCTCTGGCCACAAGTGTCACCAAGGGACACTGGAAGTGCGTGGAACCATGGAAAGAGAAACCAGCCTCCATCTGAGGTGCTGAGAGAGAAAGTGGGTGAAGAGATGGCTAGAAGCCAAGCCAAGGGCCCCCACCTACCACCCAGGGTCTCCTACTAGCTGAGACCTCTGCGTCCCCAGCAGAATTTGTAAGAAGATACAAGCAGACATGACCCCATGAGTGGCTGCTCCCTGCCAGCACACTCTCAGGAGGAGGAGTGGCTGAGCCGGAGAAAGGCAAACAGGAGGAATGGCCCAGAGATCTGCCATGCACGGGAATGAGTCGGATTTATAGAAAGGAAACACAATATGATCCTGCGTAATGGTTGTTGACAGAGATTCAGGCTGTTGGTTTTAGGAGATTAAATTGACAAATAGCATAGGTTTCCTGGGCTACCACCGTCTCTGATTCGTGGGCGCCTATCAAAGGTGTGTGTGTTAAGGCGCCAGTCAAGGGTGCGGAGATTCCCAGATAATGAGGACTTGTTAGAGCCAGGGGGGACATTGGAGATGGTGATCTGCATTTCCAATGGCTCCCCGGGAGCTCGCTCAGCAGATGAGCTAATTCATGCAGGAAGTGGGGTGGAAAAACGACCCCTGCTGCTCCCAGAAAGAACAGACTACATTTTAAAAAATTTAATTAAGGCCTCGGATCAGGTTTTTGTAATTAAATTGGCTCTGTGAGTCATCACAGTGATCCATGAGCGCCCTCTCCGATGCCCCAGTGAGGGGCAAGAAACTCTGAAGCTCCCTGGAGAGCCTCATGCTCCAGGCTTTGTGGCTGTGCCCCTCCCCCTCGAATGGGGGAGGGCGCCACTCACTCTCACTGCACCTTTTTGTTTTGTCTTTGGATCTCTGAAGATCCTTCTCTTGGGGGAGCTTGAACTTGGGTGAAGGCAAGGAGACAGGACCACATTCATGACCCCACCACATGTCTACACGGACATGTATCTGCCCAGCCCATGGTCTGTTGTGGCTCAGGGACAGCTCCCATTCAGCACAGTGGCATCAAAGTTGTTAATGAGACATCCAGAGTTTTCTGAAGACTCTGCTGAGTGGAAGTCATCAAGTGTGAGAGTAAGCCAGAGGTAGAAATTGGGGTTCAGGGGGTGACTTGCACAGGGAAGCTAAGGAGAGGAGGTGTGGCCCTGGAGCTGAACTGCTTTCCAGTGAAAAAGAACAGGCTGGCTTTTCCTTAGGAAAACTGGCTTGCACGTGGAGAGTAGGGGGTGGGTAGGAAGGAAGGCTGAGGGGGAAGAGGAAAAGATAGGACAGAAGAATAAGTCCTGAAGGCAGAGACAGTGTGACAGGAACAGATTTCTGTCCCCACAGAACTCAGCTCCCAGGGACAGGACCCAAGTAGATGGCTTTGGGATGCATGTTAGGGATCAAAGATGGGCTGCCTTGACATGGATATGCTACAGCCTTCTGGCCTGCAATGTCTCCCTGGAGAATCTATAGGTCATAGTGAACCTAGCCAGGAAATGTGGTGGTATTGTATTCCCTGAAATATTGTGTGTTCCCCGAAATAAACTTATCTGGGCTCAGAGTACAGGACGGCCACAATATTAAACTTGAGGATAGGCAGTGGTGGCACATGCCTTTAATCCCAGCACTGGACAGCAGAACCAGGAGGATCTCTGTGAGTTCAAGGCCACATTGGAAACAGCCAGGCATGGTGACTCACGACTTTAATCCCAGGGAGTGATGGCAGAGAACAGAAAGATATATAAGGTGTGAAAACCAGGCACCAGAGCTAGTTAAGCATTTTGGCTGGTTAAGCATTCAGGCTTTGGAGCAGCACAGTTCAGCTGAGATTCATGTGGATGAGGACTCAGAAGCTTCCAGTCTGAGAAAACAGGATCACCTGAGGAACTGGTGAGGTGAGGTAGCTATGGCTTGTTCTGCTTCTCTGATCTTCCAGCATTCACCCCAATAACTGGCTTCAGGTTTGAGTTAATTAATAAGACCTTTTAAGATTCCTGCTACAAGGAAAGACAAGCCAGCCAGGTCTCTCCATCTCTACCAACTTCCACAGCCCAGACTGGGCTGATACCTTGTAGCTGTCTGCCCTCCTGAGACTCATGCAAGATTAACTGAGGCCGGCCTGGCTATGAAAAGGAGGCAGCCTGAATATGTCAAGGTGGTTTAGTTGGAGAGGTTTGTTAACAGTGACCTTTGAAAACTTGTGAAGAACAAGCCACATCACACACTAACGACAGGTGGGGGACATTTTAGGTATCCTTTGAACCCAGCAAGTCCCTGCTCTGCTTGGCCCCATGAAGCACCTGCTGACAGCAGCTGTGTTCATGCCAAGGGAGTCCATCTCTCCAAATATACTTTTGGACTGGACTTCCCAGGAGTGGGTGTGATTACCATTGCCTGTAGGAACAGGTGTCCTCTAAAGAAGTGAATTTTGCTACATGGTATGCTTCAGAGTAACTCTGAGATCAGCATATCTTTAAATAAAATGTGGAACTGGTGGTTTCCTGGTCTTGACAAGGGTCCAGAGGCCTCTCTCCACCCTGTTCTGCATGCTCCTTATCCTCTCTTGATCTTGTTCTCTCCTGTCCTCTGCTAATGTGGACATAATCTTGCAGGGCTGCAAGGATAGCACATCTAATATTTCTTGGTGGAGGATTTACATGCAGGCTTCTGAGTCTTGGCCACAAACTTGTACCAAATAAATGGACTAACCCATCGGACACAGAGTTTTGTCTGTTGTGGCCTTCTTGGCAAATGCAAGGTCTTAGGCTCAATCCCCAATGCTGCTTAAGAAGGAAAATAGGTAATAGTAGAAGATAGATGATAGATACAGATAGAAGATAGATGTAGATAGATGATAGATATATAGAGATAGGTGATAGATAACAGATAGAGATCGATGATAGATACAAACATGATTGATTGAGATAGATAGATAGATAGATAGATAGGCAGACAGATAAATAGATGGATGGATGGATGATAAGTAGATGACAGAGCAAGAAAGATAACACATAGACAGATAAGAGAGACCAGCACTGTCTAACCCAGAACAGAAACTGTTGGGTGCATTGTCATAATGAAAAGAAAGTTTGTAGGAACTGAAGAATTAAAGTAAATAATAATAATAATAATAATAATAATAATAATAATAATAATAATAATAATAAAAACCTGACCACTGGCCAGGTGGGACACAGGAAAACTTCCGGCTACACCTCTTCCATTGTAAGTTAAATCTCTCCTGAGTCTCATTGTTTTCCTCTTCTCCACTTACCATCATGCACACCTCGGCTGGCTAGGGACACACTACACTGCTAGAATGTGTTCCACACTCCCACGCTCCACTCCTTAGACAGGGCAGGGCAAAGCAGGGCAGGGTACACCTGGAGCAATACCAGGGAAGTGCATGGAGCCGGAACTGGCTTTAACAGAAAACACACAGATGGAAACCACACACAGATAATGGGATTTTTTAGGTCATTTACATCTTTACTTTGGATTGCCTTGGTTGGTGTGCTCACCAACCTTCACAGATTGACAAAGAAGCCAGGCATGCACTCATCTGGGACCCACTTCTCCCTCAAAAATGCCATCAGAGGATTATGCAAGTGTGACATCAAAAGCATGGCTGAGAGTGTTGGACCCATCATCAGCCACTCGGGAGGCAGCAAAAGATGCTTGCAGGCTACTGAGTATCTGGGAGCTAGGGCAGAAAGCTAGTCCAGGAGGCTGGCTGGAACTCAGGGTTCATGCTCAGGGTGGGAAGATCCACAGTGGCCTCCCTCCTCTGAGCCCACCCGTTCTGGGGTGATTAATGGTTGTATTATTCATAAATCTGCTCGAAGATGTAAACAGGGTGATTGTGGCTCTGTACGATATTAATAACTTAATGAGTCCGTGCTATTTGTTTATGGAGTGGATAATGCGATCTCTGCAGGGGCCAGATACAATATTACAATCTGGTAATTCAACGGCTGCCATTAAACACACACGCAAATAGTGTGTTGTCTGAAGTTCAGAGCCCTCATTGCCAGGGCAGGTCTCCTCAGACACTAGCTGGCAGAGCCTGCAGCCCCAGGACCAAGCCATTACCAATCTTAATTTTATAACATCTTGTCACTTGAGAAAGTGTGAGAACTCCGTACAGCTGCTTGAGTTCCCCCATACCTCTACTCTGTATCTGTGGATTTGTCTGTCTTGAACATCCCTTATAGCTGAAACCATACAGTGTGAATTCTTTTACACCGGCTTCTTTCAAATCACTAATGTTCTCACAGGCTCTATTAATGTGTTCATAAGTCTTTCTTTCTTAGGCCTATTCATGAGTATGCCATATTGTCTACTCATTATCAGTATAAACTTCTGCATAGGTTCCACTTTTTAGTAGTTTCCACTTTGGTGACTTTTAATCATGTTGCCATAAACATTCATGTGAAAGCTTTTTTTTCCCATTTGATACTTAATAACATTAACACCAAGCATATTCTCAGGTGTTGCCCCGTGACATTTCAGTAGCTGAGTGCCTTGCCCACAGTTCAAATCAGAGGCACACTGTTGAGGTCCCTGCAAGTCCCCTCAGGTCACACTATGTGGCTGCACAAGTCTAGGAAGCTAGAGCCAGACCCTAGGTTCCTTCCGTGTTGAGTCATGCCTGGTCCCCTCACCCTGCATCCTTGCTCTGGGAGGCTGGAGTGGTATCAGAAAGGCCTATGTTAGCACATCTCCTGCTGTGGAGGATTCCATGGGCTCCAGACCTTATGAAAGATCTCCTTAGGCACTAAGGACCTTTGCCTTGACACTGCAGAAGGCAAGGCATCTCCCCTAAGGTCAGACTATGACTACATCAGTATAGAAGAAAGGACCATAGAGTGTGGTCACAGCCCAGCCCAGGGAGAGGGACACATCCACTTGGAGCTGGTAGGTGACATGGGCAGTGGTAGCTAGTCCCAGGGCCACCATGAGAATTAAGTGATCTCATACCCAGAATGGTCTGTGTATGTGTGAAGTACTGGTGTCTTCCCTGACTTCACGGTTGTCCTACTCGGGAATAGGCAGGTGGGGCTTCCATGCCTGTGGGTCTCTCTTCCTACCTGAGGACCCAGAGGATCTCAGTGCCTCTGAACACCCCGTCACCTTTCTCCCCTGCTCAGCTGCTGAGATAAGACTCCCTCATCCTCTCCACCCCTCACTACCATGGAATGCTTGTCTCTGTGTCCTAGAGAAGAATGGTGGCAGCTTCCTTCAGCCACATCTGAAGTTAAAAAAAAAAAAGAAAGAAAAGGGGAGAGAGAGAAAAATAAAAAACATTTACCATTAATCTCCAAATGACGGGGCTGCTTGTAATTAAACTCTGGAGATGTGTAATTCTTTATTGAGATTCTTTTATTGCTCAGCTGCCACCACCCAGGTTTGTGAAGAGAGGGCTTGCCACTTGTTGATGATGGTGATGGCCCCTCCTCCCAAAGCCACAGTCCTCCTCCTCCCAGTGGGGAGAAGGCTTTGGTCTCATTTTGGGACTGTGACATGCATGGGCTGCTGTGCCTTACAGGATGCTTGACAAAGCCACGGTTTCCTCCCATGAGACAACAGTCACACAGTTTAGTCTGTGACAAACAGCAATGCCTAGCTCCTTTATCTCTCTCTGGTCGTGTGTGTGTGTGTGTGTGTGTGTGTGTGTGTGTGTGTGTGTGTGTGTGTGTGTATGAGAGAGAGAGAGAGAGAGAGAGAGAGAGAGAGAGAGAGAGAGAGAGCGTTTTCTCTATGTATCACACTAAAGATGTTCAATACACACATTACCTTATTCGCCCCTCCAGCCTCCTCAGTTTCTTCAATTCTAGAGTTTCCTTGCTAAGACAAGCAAGGAAACCTTCCGGACTGTAGGATGCTGGCTGTGCTGGAGGATCCCACACCCTGGTCCTTTCTCTTTCAGGAACTGAGCTGGGGCACAGTTGGGGAGAAATGTTTCATCCAGGAATCCAAAGACCCACAAAGCAAGACACTGAGCTTGCTGACCAAGATGGGCTAGGAAGGAGCGAACTGATGGGCAAAGCAAACTCCCACTAGAGAACACCTGACTACCAGCTTCCATCCAAGTGTGCTGAGGTTGCCTCCCGTCACCCCATTCTACTCCCATCTCTGGGGATGCTCACTCTACTCTACAATATTTAGCAGTCACGAACAGGGAGGCAGGTGTTGAGAAAGGACTCCATGTCCCCATGTCCATCCAGCGGAGCCAGTGGAGGGACACAGGCTTGTCCAGGAAGTTCCTCCCCACCTCTTCCGTCTTTTCTAGTGGCTGCTAGGAGCCTCGTTGAGCCCCTGCTTAGGTTTTTCTGTTCTGTTGCCTCTTTCGTGTTTATTTGTGAGCGGCAGTGTGAAACAGTTACTAATTCAGATTTTTACTGTGGATAAACAAATACTGAAAATTAACAGATGTGTTCTGCAGATGTCCTTAACAAAAATAACATCCCTCGTGACGAGAAGCATCCAAGGATGGAGCAAGAAGATGCTCTGTACAACCCACCCACCCTGCCCTGCCTCAAGTAACTGGAACCCAAGTTCCCAAAGGGTGAAAAGGCTCACCTGAGCCCCTAAGATAGTGGCTGATCATGCTATGGCCACATTTACATTATGGAACAGAAGGCCAGTGGGCAAGGAACTCATAGAGTGGAGGATACCAAGCAACAAGATTAGTAGAGATGCAGGATACACAAGCTGCAAAATGCCTTGCTGGGCGGTGGTGGTGCATGCCTTTCATCCCAGCACTCGGGAGGCAGAGGCAGGTGGATCTGTGTGAGTTCGAGGCCAGCCTGGGCTACCAGGTGAGTTCCAGGAAAGCCGCAAAGCTACCCTATCTCGAAAAAGTTTTTTGAAAGCCTCCAGGGTCCAACAGAGCAGAGAAGGCTCCAGTTGGAGGTTCAGGGTGCTCCTCAGTCAGATGAGGAAGATCAACCGTGGCTGGGAATTGAGGGTACTGTGGGAAGTCCAAAGACTAAGCAGAGACAGCTGGGAGCCCAGGAGTGAAGTTGAAAGTTGGTATACTCAGGCAGACTGTTCCAAGGCCGGGCTCAGCACAGGGCTTCCGTCCACTACACGTGCAGCATGGGAGGTAAAAGGCCTGCTAAGACATCCAGTTTCTGTGTGAGCTGGACTCAGTGCTCCACCCACTTCAAGGGGTCACAACTATCTGGAAAGCAGTACCGAGACACAAAGGTTGTGGTCACCTCCCTAGAAAGGAGGCAGGAAGAGAAGGGGTGAGACCCTGGGGCCTGCTTCCACCCCTCCCATGATTCAGAGCCAGCATGGGACTAACAGCATGCTGCCTGGAGGTATTCCCTGGAAAATGCTCCTCCAGCTCTGGAGTCCCAGTCCTGAGCCACAGTGCACCTTGGGGGACACAATCCCCCTGGAATTGGTTGCAAGACCAAATGCCAAGATAGCAGTCCCTGGGAATCAGGGTCTACTAGGCCTCATGTATGGGAGACAATGTGCAGATGCAAAGGCTTTTCCCATTTCCCTCAACTTTTCTGCACGCATTTTTCTCCTCCATGTCTCTTCCATTGTCTCTCAATTAAACAAAAGTTACCTTGTAGTTCTCACTTACTCTTTCTGAAAAAAACCAAATTCTGATTTCCCTTCCCTGGGCAACAGTTGCTATGGCCACCACCTCCCCCCACTGCCCCAAATTCATGGATACCCCAAGTAAATACCCTCACACACTCTCCCTAACCTGGATATACGCCCAAGTATGTGTACACACTCACTCACGCATCCACACAGATGTGTGTTCACACATTCTTTCTCCTACTTGCACATATTCCACACACGTGCACACTGCCGGACTGTGCCTAGAGCCTAGGGCCTGGACGCTGAGGCACCCAGAGGAGTCCACTGAACAAGGTTAGGGGTTCTGCTTCCTCAGCATGCCAGTCTGCTCTCTGAGAGGAAACACTCCGCACAAATTTCATTTCATCCTATGTGAAAGGAGCCCCAGCCCCTCAAGGATAATTTCATTTACCTTTTCTTTCAGAAGTAACTGTCATTCACAGAGAGCTTTTTCTCATCTAATTTTACCCCAAAATAAAATAAAAGATGCCAAGAGCCTTCCAACTGAAGGGAAAAGGTTCCATCCAAGCCCATAATTTGATGCCCAGGGAGAGGTAGTACTGACCAGGGAACTGGACAGTCAAGTTCATTGCTGCATCCATTGTGCTGCCCCCTGACCTGTATTACCAAGCCAGATGGCCCGGAATGGGCTAGGTGACCAGGATCAGGTGGTCCCATCTGAGCAAGCGATTCTGCTGATGACCTCCACCCCTCCAGCACACGGTTCCTTTACTAAAAACACAGTAGCATGTAGTTAGAGGTGTTCTGATGCTAGAAATAGCCCTGGTTCCCCTTCCATCTTCTGACAGTCCTGGAGGGTCAGAGTCTCCAGACTCTGTCTTCATGTCTCAATCTTCTCCTGAAGCCTCAGTGGTTCTTATCCTACCTGGAGGCATTTGGTACTTGCTTGGAACTGAATTTCTGGATCAATCCTGGGGGATCCACAGCTGGTTCTTGATACCCAGTAGGACTGCACCCTGGCTCTGGCCAGACTGCATTCACAGGGCAAGACATGAAGATCTCACTTCGAGGTTCTGTGAGGAAGAAGTGAGGCTGGCAGAAGCCATCACAGCCTCCCAACAGCCACTAAGAACTCCTTGGAGTGCTTGATAGGTTTGCAGCCTTGTGTGGGTGCAAGAGAGGGTCAGGAAGTTTGCTCTGGTCTTGCCTTGGCTATAAACATCCCTAGACAGTCAGCATCTCCCTGCCAGTAGCATCAGCTTCTAAAATGTACTTCCAAACATAACAGACATTGTATGTATGGCACATGTGTATCCACTGTATCCCATAAGGGACCTTCACTCCAGAAGCTGGGATTTTCACTCTTACTGTGTATTATAAATATGCATTATATTATATTATGCTATTTTATATTGTTATTATATTATTATTATAGGTATTATGTAGACATCAAAAGGAAGAACATAGGTGAGTGCCCATATCCCTACACAGGGGACTAGCCATCATCTAAGCAGAGGTGTGACTCTCCCCAGATCTAGAAACCAGAAAATAACCCAATACCCACTACATTGCCCTGATCAGAAAGGAGCCCCAGAAAACAGACTGCCTTGATCCTCACCCAAGATGAGTGTCCCTCAACACCTTCTCTGAGCTTCTGTTTCTGCTTTACCTCCACTCTCTCTCCTACCCACATGTGGAGCCTTGGAGTGTGAGGACTCAGGCACCCGATGCCAAGGAAAGAAAACAGGAAATCAGAAGCTTGGCAGCTTGAGAATGGCAGTGTCCACATCTCAGGCACTGTTAGCACATAGAAATGGATGTGGCCACCCTAAGGAGGTGTGCCACGCATCAAGCTCATCCCAGAATGAAGGAAAGAGGGCAGGAGCAGATGGAGACACCAAGAGAACCCCAGGGGCTCAGGCTCCTCTCGTCTTTGGCCTGCATCAGGCACTTGGGTATCCACCTGGCAACTTACTGGTCCTTTCATTCTCTTTCGTATGTAAAAGGGAGAAATAAGTCTTGGAGGATCTCCATCTGCATCACAATGGGAGCAAGATATTCCTAAATTTGAAAGAGAAGGGGAGGAAGAAGATGAATAAGGATGCAAAAAAGAAATGGGGTGGAGGGAAAGAAGCAGAGAGAGAGAGAGACAGAGAGAGAGAGAGAGAGAGAGAGAGACAGAGAGAGACAGAGAGAGAGAGAGACAGAGAGACAGAGAGAGACAGAGAGAGACAGAGAGAGAGAAGGGGAGCCAAGCAGGGAGGAGGCAGCAGGAGAGGGGAACTTAGAGGCAAAACCAGGGGAGAGTGATGAGTGGAGACTGAAGGGTAAAAACAGGATGGTGGCCTGTGGTGCACCATGCAGAGCCTTCCATGTCCCACTCACCCATCAAGTCCCCATCACTCAGCTCTGTGTGGGCAGGACTGGACTGATTCCCCCACCGGTGCGGTGTGGTTTGTGCCAGACAGAAGGTGGCTTGTCAGAAACCAGGGGAGACTTGGAGACACTGGCTCATGGGTCCTGCTGTCTGCACAGGTGTGGTGGGTCTTAATGAGGCACATTTATTTTTGATACCATCTAGGACACAGCAATGGACACTAAAATTAAACTCTAGAGAAAGGACATGGAAAGAGTGGATCTCCTTCTGTCCCAAATACAAAGGGTCCCCAGGCTCAGGTGGTCTTGGGTATGTGTGAGAAAACCTTGTTCTTGGCGTCAGAGGCTCCCAGTGGTGAATAGCCAGTTCTCAGCCTCAGTGTTCTCTGCCAAGAGCTACCTTCTCAGGGCCACACAGTCAGAGGGACCTGCCATGAGCTCCTTCTCCCAGGGCCTGACAGCTCCTTATCCCTCTTGTGTTATGGAAGAGGCCACATTGCTACCAAGAAGGACATGTGGTCCTTCAAGGCATCAAGACACAGATGAGGACATCCCATCCATCACACTGACAGTTGGATCTTAAAGACACCCCTGACCCTGCTTTCTTCCCACCCCAACCTCATATATTGATTCCTCTTAGCATCCCCCAAATTGAGAGACCATTAGATGCATGGCACTTGTCCTTCCTCCCTAGTCCATAGATAATACCCCAGACCACAGAAATTTCAAGAGCTGTAAGGCCTACAGACAGCCTGAGAGATGCTTGATTGAGAACTGGAGTCCCCCCAGTATGGCGGGGGAGGAGAGGACTCACATGAGGAATCCCAGGCATCTGTCTGGCCACCATGGTCTTCTAGAAAGCAGCTCCCAGGCTTCTGGCATCTCTGCCTATGGGAACAACCATAGATTAGGTCATCAGGCCTGCAGGTCTTATTTGATGACAGAGTTTAAGGGCAAAAGGGAACACACAATGATTAGTTGTGGGGATCTGAGACATTTCCACTCATGGGCTTTGCTTATTCAGAGGTGAAATGATTGACTTAACACATTCCCACAGAGACCACCTCTGTCACATCCTTTTCTCCATCTGCTTACATCTGCTTTAAAGTCATGTTATGCTTTCTTCCTCATAGCACATGGCTGGCACTTTGGATGGCCTCTGATCTAGATGCTTGCCTCCTGATCCAGATGCTTGTCCTTTGATCAAGATGCCTGACCCCTGGTCAAGATGCTTACCCCCTAATCTAAATGCTTTCACCTTGATCCAGATACATGTCCCTCACCCTTGGCCTCACGAGAATCTCCTTGTGATACCCACACCCACAGTGAACTGACTGTCACTCTTCCATCTTGCACAAACAGGGACCATGCACTCTAGCCAGAGCTTCTTTCCCTGTAGGACATAGTGAGAACAAATTTACTCTGGTTAAGACCAAAGTACCACATAGTAGGCAGATTCAACAGCAGCTGACAGCAGATCAGTTTCAAAACAGACCTAACCTGTCTTGGTCTAGGATGCTAGAAGACCAAAGCATTCCAGGAAAGGTTCTTCCTGGTCCTCTCTTCTTGGTTTGTGGATGTCTTCTTCCCATTTCTCTCATGTGTCCATGCACGGTCATCTCTCACAGTGGGTCTGTATCCTGGTCATTTCTTTTCATAAGGACATATGTCTTAATGTTTCAGGACACTTCCCCTGCCTCCATGATCTCACTTAGATCACTGATCTTGATAGAAGCCACATCTCTCAATATGGCCACATTCAGAATCCTGGGAACTAGAGCTTTGGGATATTTATCTGGGAGCCACAGTTGAGCCACTCATGTTGGTAAACAGATCACAAACTACTTGACTTTGGGTCAACTCAAAAACAGTATCATAAGGTAGACAGACTGGGAAACCTGGAGTCCTGGTAAAGAGTCATCTCTGGCACAAGGCAGAGGAATATTCCAGAGCTGCTTCAGAGGGTCATGAAAGCAGGCAAGGAAATGGGGTACTAGACACACAAACACTAAATGGCATGGGGAGAATGTCATCTTGGAAGCCACAGGCATCTGCCACAAGTATGAATCAGGAGGAGACCTCCATTCTGGACTGCATCCAGCCACACGGACTCCCAACCTTCCCTCACTGAGTTACTTTCCCCTTATCACTGATGTTAACTCATGGCTTATTGATGAATCCAGAGCCTTACATTAAACTTAGAAATACTTGCCAGATCCCATAGTGTTGTCTGTCTGTCTGCTTGCCTGAAATCCCACAGCCGGTGCCTTTCCAGTCCTGGTAGGAGAGAGGAGAATCATTTGAAAAGCATGAAGCATTTGCGTTTTGGGCGATAGATTGACATCCTCCGTGTTTCCCATTTTTATAACATGGTAAAATTTCCTCTTCTCTGTCTTTTATCTTTGCATTAATGCAAGATAACTTGATCTTACAAAGTTTAAGGTCTCCTGAAGAACAAATGAGCCATCAAGCTGATCACAAACCTGACATCTTCGGCCCGGATCTCGGAGCTGAAGCTTTATCAGAATAACCCAGGGAATCACCTAAATTCATCATGCATGCTTCCAAAAGTGCCTTTTAAGAGTAAAGCAGACACAATTTACCTGGAGTCTCATCCCCCCGCTGGTTTATGATGTTCAGACACAGCTCCTGCTGTCTCTTTTCCATGGCATTTTAAAGGGGGTCCTGAGGCTAATGCGTCCTCACCGCCTCTGAAGAATACACACAGAGCTCTCAGTGAAGCCAGCCACGTAGACTCCACAGCCAGCAGTTCCGGCTCCTCGGCTCTTCTGTCCATTTTCCCCAGAGCACATCCCTCTGGGACTTGCTGCAGTCTCCTGAGTGTGGGCTTTTCCCAAGCAGGGAACTTTTCCCTTTCGGTGCTGTGGGCATGGGCTCTTCTGCAGCTCCTTCTCCACCAACCACTGCCCACTCAGGGCTCCACATACTGTGGGGTGTTCAATAGCATTCCTGACTCCGCCATATGCCAGCTGCATCCCAGTAACCAATGAAGACCAAAGACTTGCCATAAATCCCATCTGAAAACCACACTCCTGGGCACCTTCCTGGCACACTCACCATGCATCCTTGGCTGATGTGGTTGACCCTGGCAGACCTTGCCTCAGCTGTACCTTGAAGACACCACCCCAGTCTAATGTCTTTGATATGTGTCTTAGATACTGTTCCATTGCAGCGAAGAGACACCATGACCACAGCAACCCTTAGAAAGAAAAGAGTTTAATTGGGGGACTTGCTTACAGTTTCAGAGGTTTAGACCATTATCAATGGTAGTGGGGAGCATGGCAGCATTCAGGTAGGCCCTAGAGCAGTAGCTGAGAGCTATGTCCTGATCCAAAGGCAGAGAGAGAGAGAGAGAGAGAGAGAGAGAGAGAGAGAGGCTTAGAGGGGAGACAAGGAGAAACAGAGTTCTCTGCTCCCCATCAGAGTTCCCTGCTGAGTGAAGAGAGCAGACCTAGACTATAGGGGTGTCTACCATTCTCTCAGGACCTCTGGGATGATATGAGGCAAGAGGTACCTTTCAGGTGTGATGGAAGCTACGGCTGTCGGTAGCTCCAGCCTTATTTAAACTTTTTCCATGTAAATAACCGGCGGTCATAAAAAGGAAAATTGCATTTGCTTTGAGTGGGCAGAAGATACATTTAAGTCAAAATGAGGAATATTCTGGGAGCGTGGCGTCAGCTCATGAATAACAACACTGTATTACTCTTTTTTTCCCAGGCGTTCAGCTCGGCAGCGCCATTTGTCCTTGCATACCAATGCAACAAATTATGTTATTTAATGAAAAATGACCCAGCCCTGCTTCTGAGGCAAACTCACCATGTCTTGGTGACATTATCATTAATGCATCAGAGCCCATGGATCAGCTGAAGCCTGGCTGTGCCCAGAGGAAGGGAGAGTGAATCGTGGTCCTTCACACCCTACAGGCTCAGTACAGATACTTGGGTGCCCACAAACAGCAGATCTGGGGGACTCTTGAGGGCCACTGGCTTTATATCTGCAGCTCCCCTGGGCCCCATGTGCCCATGCTAAGCATTGGCCTCTATCAGACCAGACATGGGAGAATGAGAAAAGCTACCCTGAGCCCAGGGTTCTTCCCCAGTGTGGTTGCTCTGCCAGAAGGGCTGTAAGCATCCTATCATATGCTGGAGTTTACAGAAACACACAGCCTGGCATCCAGCCCGCTCAGGCCTGCAGCACTCTTTCCTCTCCCAACTGTAGACACAGGTGGGAGAGCTAGGTTGAGTATTGTTGAGCTGCCCAGCCATCACAAGGCTCTCAAAGTAACCAGAAAAAATGACTGCTGGGTGCTTATGGAGGAGCTGAGTGTTAGCTCTGGTTAGGTGAAGAGTACTTCACACATCATAAAATATGTAAGTATGAATAAACCAACACACCATGGCCAACAAAGCCTAGCTCAATGTGACAGGGACATGGTTTAGCTGGTGGCCCTGATGGTGTTGACACAATGCATAGTCATGTTCTCTATCCAAGTTCTGGAAAATCCCTGCTCTATCATGGGTGCTTGGTGAGCCCCAGCCAGTGTTTTTGCATTGATATAGTTTTGGTACCCACCCACACCTAAGCCTGGACCATACTGTCAGGGTGAAGGTAAGTTATGATATAAAGGATAGAAACTTTGGGAAGCCCTGGTGGGGGGCAGGAGGTGTAGGGGAGACCATGCTGACTCTTATAGCCCTCTACAGCCAACTTCCTACACATCTCTGTTAGTGGTATCTTCAGAAAACACAGACCTTGCCTCTCTTCTGTATTTGACTCCTTCTTGGAACAAGACAATGCTCAAAGTCCCCACCTGATACTGGGAAGACATAAGGGTCTTTTCTTACCTTGCCCAAGTGTGCTGGTTGGAAAGATGGTGACCTACAGTGGTCTAGACGTTAGTCTTTCCAAGAAGTTCTCAATGGCTTTTGTCAAGAGAGTGGCAGTCGACAAGGTGAGTCCCCAAGCTGGAACTCTAGGTCTCTGAGTTCAACCCCAAAGATGGAGTGATCCTGTGTCCCTGCAGCTTAAGTCTGGTTTAGAGAAACTTATATAGCCCATCATAAATTTCTACCATGGAGTATTTTTCTTAAATAAGCATTCAGATTTATGAGTGATCATGAATATCTCTCATCAGATGTGAGTCAGAGCTACAGAGATGATTAAGAAGAATTCGAATTGTTAATGAAATGGCTGACCCAGGCTAAGCAGTAAAATCAGATGCCACCCTGCCCACTTGTCTTGTCTGTGACTGTGCTATCAGCTATGAAGAGGACATTATGCTTCTTGCAGAGCCAGGCATCTTCGTAGGAGATGTCCTTGCACCAGGAGCCTCACAGCCACCAAGCCTGACCCTGGGGATAGTAATCCACACCAGCTAGCTGAGCAACATGTCGGTACTGGGAAGATGAAGAAAGCTATCTCTGCTTGGACCAACGTCCACAGTATAAAGGAAGAAAGTGTTTGAGATACTCCACATACACTGGGGACTGGGTTGGGCCTTACAGTTACTTTGAGTCATCCATTATCATGGGGAACTGGACTTAGACTGAATCATTTCTTTGATGTGTTGTTGATACCAATCTGGGGTAGAGAGACAATTGTTCATGCCTCCATAGTTCACACACTCACACACACACACACACACACACACACACACACAGACAGAGAGAGACAGAGAGAGAGAGAGAGAGAGAGAGAGAGAGAGAGAGAGAGAGAGAAAGAGAGAGAGAGAGAAAGAGAGAGAGAGCCATGAGTCTCTGAGAAATAGCTGATTGTCCCCTATGATGCCTATGATGATAAGACATTCAGCTAAGGCTGACCTGTCTGAAGGTAGGACACCTTACTGCAGCTACCTTCCCCACCTTGTTCTGAGAGTGTGCCTCTGCTGAATTAGCAGTTTGCAGGCTCCTCACAATGGGTGAAAAGATGAGCAATCAAGGGCAAGGCATCTAGGAGTAAAGCATCCTTGGGTTGGAACAAGTGGGCATCTTTTTCTAAGTGGTATGACGTGGCATGCCTCCCTGATGAATGAGGTCTGCCATACAAGTACATGGGTAGAGAACACGTTGTAACCTCTGAAAGCAGCAAATACAGGATCAGATGGAATCAGGCTATGACAGAAGTTGTGTGGCCTTTGCTGTGGGTGATAAGACGTGTAACTGAGGCTCAGCTGTTTCCCAGAAGAAGCTTGGCCCTGTAAAGGGCAAGGGGCTTGGAACTACAGTGGGTGGTTGGGTGGATTCTATCCTCCTCACTAGCCTCTTATTTAGTATAAAGATGGGAGAGGAGAAGGAGGATGAGGGAGTTGGCTTGCCCTTTCTTACAGTGAGCAGAACAAGAGGGAAAGAAAATAGAAATTAGACTGCCAAAGAGCCCTTCTTGAGACCAAAATTTCTGTGTCCTATAAGGAATCGGAGTGAAGAGAGAGAACATGAAGCAGAAGTGACAGAGATAGTCCCTGGATCCAGCTTTTAATACACAGAAAGGGAAATTTATGATTCAGCATGAAGACTTAATAATGGCCCAATATAGGAAACTATGGTAATCTGGAATGTTATACATCTGAGATCCTGGAATTGGGAAACACTTAAATAAGAATTGCAAGAGCCCCTATCGCTGTTTTGTGAGACTGTGGGATGTGGGGGCAGATGGGAGCAGTCTGCCCTGGAAACTGAGCCATATAATCACTGCATAACCTGAAGCAAGATGAGGGAAATAATTGCCTGAAACACTGACTCATGGAGCCATTTGGACATTTGGTTATCACTGGCCAAGGTCTCCATGAGTACCAGAGGACAGACAGTCATTGCTGGGGGAACTGGGCTTGAGAAAGATGGTATTAGATCCCCCAGCTCACTGGAGCACATAGAACTGTGTTCTTTAGATAATTAAGAAGGAACTTGAGGGACTGGAAAGACATATCAGTGGATAAGAGCACTTGCTGCTCCTGCAGAGGACCTGGATTTGGTTCCTGGAACCCATATGGTGAGCTACGACTACTCATAACTGTACTTCCAAGGGATCCGATGCTCTCTTCTCACCTCCAGGGGCACCAGACATGCACGTGCTACCCACAAATACATGCAGGTAAAACATTCATCCACATAAAATAAAATAATTAAATCTATAATTAATTGGGGGGAGCATTCTACAAGGACCTTGGGGCTGAGCTAGGAGATTAGGTTTTAGCTGAGCCCCATGGTGGGACCTGATCTCAATAGAACAGGAGAGGGTCCTTGGGGTGTGAGTGATTCTGACCAGTGTGCAAAGCTAATTACCTAAGGTGCTAAAACATTCAAGGAGAAAGTAGATAATGAGACATGCCCAGGTTCCGTGAAAGAAAATGTGGCAAGATTTGTATGGAACCAGAACGACTAGGATTAAAACAGTTGAATGTTGTGCTAATGATCCTCTGAAAGGCTCCAGAGCCCTGGCAACAGTTTACTAAAAGAGTGGATGACATGTGGTACATTCGAGAAAGATGAGGCTTGTCCAGAAGTAGGCACTTATCTTCCCATAGGAAGGAGTGAAGACTGTTTGCCAATCCCATAGTCATTTCAAGAGCTGAGTGTGGCTGATGGAGAGACACTAGCCACAGCACCAGCCCTGAGAGGACCAAACACAGGGAGCCAGCTTCGGTGCCAGGCTTGGCAGGTGAGCATAAAGCCCAGCATTACCTTGAGCCTGAGCTGGCCTGAACCCTGCAACATAGAAAGTGACTATGTCCTGCAAAGCATGCTGGGTGGTAATGAGAGAATGGATCCAGAGCCCAGAATACTGTTAGTGCTAAGTCAGTGAGCACCCTTCTCTTGACATTCACCAGCACAGACGTGGAGCATGTTGTGTACACAAAGTATTGGCTGGCATTGCCTCCCCAGGTTCTCAGAGATGTGCTCTACCTGAATGAGTTATCAAGATCAGGCCCCTCACTCTGAGAAAGCCATGATGTGCTCTCGGAAGCAGGGGAAGCCTTGAGTAAGTAAAGTCCTGAGTGAATGTGTGTTGTTGACATGGGCACAACCAGAGCCAAGACCAAGGCCTCTCAGACTTAGGGGCTTAAGTGCAACACCTTCTTCCTCTGGTCCAACTACTAGTATTTACTGACTATGGATCCGTGTAGAGGAACTATAACTAGCTTCTTCCTCCTCCCAGATGTTTACAGCATGAGACAGCTTGCCCTCAGAGACCTCTTACTAGCTAACCCCTCATCCTGCACTGTACATAACAAACACATAGGGAGTCTGGGTTTCAGAGAGAGTAAATGCTGCACCATCAGAGTGTGCATTCCTCACTTGACCTCAACCTTCCTTATGTGTGTCTGTGTGTCTGTCCTTTCTTTATCCCCTTGCTACCCATAGTTAAGGTTCCAGGGCCAAGCCTCATGGATCATGGCAATGCTCCCCACCTGGGTAGCCCTGACTAGAAATGCCAACACACCAGGCAGTCGGGCAGCAACCGATGGTTCATGAATACACAGGAAAGCAAAAGCCACTGGTTTTTGACAAGCATGGACTTTGGAGCTGCCTCTGGCCTCCACTATACAAGGCTTGAATGCTGATGTCCAGAGAGCTCTGTTTACGTACCCCACATTGTCAGCTATCTAGGGACAGAACAAGGGCGAGTCTAGCCCAGGTAAATCCCATTCTATATTTGATGGTTGGTTTTGGTTTGCTTGACACAAACCTAGATGTACCTGGGAAGTTGAAATTTCATTTGATGAATTGCCTCCATTACAATGACTTGTAGGTCAGTCTGTGGGGCATTTTCTTGATTAATAATTGATGTAGAAGGGTTCTGCCCACTGTGGGTGGTGCTAACACCAGACAGATGGTCATGAGTTGTACTAAAAAAAAAAGGCTGAACAAGCCATGGGAAACAAGCCAGCAAACAGTGTTTCTATATGGCCTCTGCTTCAGTTCCTGCCTCCAGTTTCCTGCTTCAGTCCCTGACCTGACTTCCCTCAATGAAGCCAAATAAATCCTTCCTTCCCCAAGTTGCTCTGGTCAGAATATTTTATCACAGCAGCAGACAGCAAACTGGGACGGCAAGGGAGCCTGTCATATGAAGGTGGCTTGCATTCAAAGAACCTGAATCCACCTTAACAGATTATCCAGCCAGGAGTGTCTCCCCACGGACAGAACTCCATGGTCAAAGACTGTTCAAGATGGAGCTGAAATGTCCCCCAAGTTCTTATGTTGAAAATGCTTTCTCAGAAAGCACCACCCAGAGATGGGTGTTGGGTAGAGACTGAACTGTGAGAATTCTGACAGAATCAAGCACAAATCCCAAAATGTAACAGTCCACTGGGAGGCAACAGGAAGTATAGGGGTGGGTCTGCTGGAGGAGGTAGGGGTGGGGCGTGGGAGGGTCAGTGGGCCACACCTTTCAAAACTATTCCCCTCTCCCTCCTTTTTCTCTCTCCTTCCAGGTCTAAAAGCAACAAGCCCAGTGACTTTGGACTGAAACTCTGAGCGAACATAAGCCTGTTATAGTCAATGTCTCTGGGACACTTCCTCACAACAGCAGAGTAATGACTTCTCTGGCAGCCATGTCCTCAATGTCCTGATGCCCTCCAAGCCAAATAAGCAGGCCTCATCCAGCAGCGTAACACTAATCTTCCTATGGTGCTCCACCCTACAGCCTTCTTTTCTATGATGCTATGCCATGTAACTACTCTTTCTAACAAGGTGATCTTCCCTGAAGTCTGAAGGCTGTGAAGTAGGCAGGCTCAAGCCTCAGAAGGTTGATTGTGCTAGAGGAGATTCAGTCTAAATAAGTCTGGAGCAGGTGAAGTTAGAGCACTGTAGGCCTGAGAAAGAACATGGGATCTGGCTTTGTAGATCACCTCAACTCTCTCAGCACTGAGCTGTTGAGACATCAAGGGGTGGCCATGCCTCCCTGCACAGTGATAGTTATACACATGACTGTATAATGGATTTTTCCAAGTCCTGCATCCAAAAGCAGTCTATAGATATATTTGGTGATTTCTCTTTCATCCTCATATTCAGCATGAAGATCTTACCACTATTAGCTCATTTCACAGAGTTGAGCTATGGAGGCCAGTGCTCACCCAGCTAAGTCTGCCTGAGGGCAACCTTACCCTCCCACCATGCCATCTTGGCTCTTTTTGAGGACTCCCTGTATCAAGGACTGAGAGGACTGTGATGTACATCAAGTCAGGTATAAGGATGCAGAATGAAGACAATAGGATGCAGACAGGATCAGGACAGGTCTATGGAAAGCTGCCCTTCACAGGGCAGGGAAGGTCTCCTGAACAGTCTCAGGAAGATTCTCTGGGAGGAAGAAGCCTTGGGGCTGGGAAGATGGCATGGGGAGACTGTTGTGCTCACCAACTTGGGCTGAAGTTGACCTCCACTGGAACACATAGTTGAGCCAGGCACTTTCCAAGCAGAATATCTCAAAGCCATATGATCAGGGATCTAACTTACTAACCACACATCCTCTTGGGAGCTAAGAGAAAGTTCCCTAAGGTCAGGTAAATAGCCAAATCCAGCACATATCCAGGGTAGAGGAAAGAGCTGGGGGAAACACTAGACTGATCAGTCTCTTGTCCCTGCCCACCAGGGCCTGAGAGCTATGCCCAGCAGTGGGTGATGGATTTCTCATTACCCACCATGCTTATTTTTGTCCTCTTTGACTATTTTAGGAAGCCGATTCTTAGATCAGCAATTAGAAATGTCACTTGTGCTTTTGGGAAGGGGGAATAATTTGCTAGGTCTATAATTGAGAATAGTAATCAAATCCGTTGACGACTCCAATGAAACTAAAATGGTAATTAATTTTAAGTTTCTGATGGAATGTATAATATTTATCTATTTTTGAACTTTTTACTGAGTAGCAATAAGTTCTGGTGATGCCTTCCCTTTTTATCTGATTTCTATAGTCAACATCAGGTTTTTTTTGCTTTGTTATATTTTTTTCCTCATTAAAAGTTTTCTTAGGGAAGGAAGAAGCTACCAAAGAATAAACTTTGGAGTTACCCTACCCACAGCACCTGATTAAGAAGTATTGACACCAGTGTCTGGTCTCCTAGGCCTCTAGAGCTCCAAGAATCAGGCATGGAGGGAAGGAGAAAAGGTCTAAGGGGTGTGAACAAATAAACATTCAGATAGTCCAACAAAGGCTGAGAAGATGCAGAGATGCCTTCCAGATACATCCATGAATCCCCAGTGTCAACACTGAAAAGCCAATGTCCTGGACCTGCCCACCCACCCACCATCACCCTGGTACCTATGTATTCTTCCATTACCCAGTATAGGATGCTCCCCATACCTGAGGATGCACTTGACACCTCAAGCTGCTATAGTGAGTACCAGCCTGTAGCACGAACAGACAGAGCCTCTCCTAGCGTGGAGGCTGACACTCAAAGCATCTGCCCTTCCTAGACATCCTGACTTGTAGCCATTGTCTCCTCTCTGGATCATCACACAATTGTTGCTCTGTGCATGCATCAGTGTGGCTAGCTCCTCCTCCAAAAGGACACCAATCATGCTGGATAAGAACCACCCCAAAGACCTTACTTTAATTCAATACCCTTCGATAAGACCCCATTTCCACAGGAGGCAAACACAATGGGGTGGAAATTTAACGTGAATTTGAGGGTGTGGAGTCCAGTCCACGGTAGATGCCAAAAGACAGAGTAGACACGGGCATTCCCACTTTTCTCCAGCAGGCTATAGAAGTACAGAAAGCAGGTATGACAGAGCAGCTGAGAGAATATTCTGCAAGAATGGCTGGGTCCCTGTTGGTGTCCCAAGATGACAGGGGTCCCAAAGTATGCAGTTCTGGGCTTCATCATGAATTTTCTTGTCACAAAAATGACATCCTATGGGGGAACACACACACACTGGCCATCTGTTGAGAGTTGGGCCTCATCCCAGGAGCCAGGTAGGACTCCTAGGAGGAAGAGATGAAGGCTTTAGGGTTGAGATTAGGTCACAAAAGCATGCAGAATCTTCCCCAAAGCCTTGCAAGTGGGTGGAAGAAGCAGCTATTAAGTCCAGTCCCAGAGGCTGAGTGTCCCTCTACAGCAAACTGAACTGGCTGTGCACACAGGCTGAACCTAGCTGCTGGCCTATGCTTAGAGCCCTAGAGGATCTTGGGTGGTAGAGGGGGTCTGGAGGAAGCCCATTTTTTTTTTTTACTTCAAGTTATTCATGGGTCCATGCCTTCACAAATGTATGCATAGTCTACAACTTCCCTGTTTCCCCAGGGGCCTGGCTCTGGCACTAGCCATCATGGCAGGACCCAACCTATATGGCTGTAACCTCTGATCTTATTCAATGTCTCCTACATGTTACAACCTCCTCTGTAAGCCAGAGGGGAATGTGTTGAGGGTGAGGAGTTGTGGGAGCTGTTGATAGGGCATCCCCAGAGAGCAGGGATCACCCAAGCAGCCTGGTTCCAGTGGGCTTCAGTCTATGAAGCTCACAGTCTCCAGTTCAGAGCATTGCAAACAGCTTCAGTGTCCATTCCCAAGCATAGGGTCTCCCATTCCTCTGCATGCTAACTCTTCTCTAAGGGACTCTATTCAAAATAGCAAGATGGTTTTCTGAAAGTAAAGAACAAGCAACAAAACTCAGGTATCCAAAATCAAAACAAGCAAGTGTGCATGTGTGCATGTATGTACAGTCTCATAGCATTGTACATTAACTGGCCATCCTCTTCTTCAAAGGGTCTATCCAGCCTTATAAATTCATGATTTTATAATGCAACTGTTAATTATGTCTGTAACTCTCACTGTTTGATTCCAGGCTCTACTTTCTTGACTCAGCTTAGCTCTCTTTTGCTTCTCATACACAAGGCTGGGGCCTTGCAGTATGTGAAGCTGATGCCTCACCCAGGCTTCCTGAGCATATACAAGCCAGTGTCTCAGGGAACCCAGACAAGGGAGTTGGGATCTCACCCTGCAGCCAATGGTTCCCATCTGTAGCTTTTGCCAGCCCCCATTACCCTCAGCAGCTGAGTACCCTTCCATAGAGGCAGTTGGCAGGGGGACTGAATCAAAGAAGTTGAAGAGGTTTGGAATAGCTAAACAAAAGTCTAATTTGCAGTGGTTAATCCCTATGGTAGTGGGAACTCCTGGCTTGCCGTGAGAGCTGCCTTCCCACAGCTAGGAGGACATATTCAGTGTCCTGGGAAGAATTTGGGCATCCTCAAATCCAAGAACTCAGCCCAATCAAGGGTCGGCCCCAGGGATTCATGGTGTGCTCAACCACTTTCTGACCACCTGTGACCCATGTCCCACAGCAGTGAGGATCTTTCCTGGGAGAGGGGGCTCACCAAGTACAGTGTATGCACTGGAAGCACCTGTAAAGAGGTTGGGGGCAGGGCACACCCAGCCTCAAACTCTCTCGGAGAGACCTGGATTCTGCAAACCTAAGCCCCACAGCATCTAGGCTGAAGGACTGGTACCAAGAGGCTAATGGGCAGAACTTTCTCTCTGTGCTGGGTGCTGGGCCTCTTGGACTGATATTGGCACAGCTCACTCTGAATCTTGGTGCCTCAGGAACTCCAGCAGTTTCCAGGGATGGGCCTCGGACTGGTCACCAATATTTAGAGTAGACGGGGACAGATACAAGGTGATGTTGAGGCTGCTTCCATGGGAGGTGAGACTCTCTGGGACTTCAAGAAATAACCAATGGGGTGTGAAGTGACAGAAATGCAACAAAATGATGGGGCAAGACCAGGGACCCCTATCCAAGGCAGAGGGAGGGCCTGTATCGGGCAAAAATGGAACACACTGTGCCTCTCTCTTGGTTTGATAAGCACCTCACTGGTCTAGCTTCTCTCTCCTTTGCCTCTCCTCCACATTGCTGGTGCTTTGCACCCTGCCAAGCTGATGACCTACCTAGGCTTGCCACTACTGAGCAGTTACAAGCCACAGCCTAGTAGAAGAGGACCCAGGCCAGGGAGTCAGGATCTCACTCTGTAGCCAACAACAGTCAGTCCCTGCTCTGCCCTGGCCTCCCTTGCATCAAGTGGGGAAATGACCCATTTGTTCTGAGCAGAAAAAGCAGCCCAACAGTCCTTCATCCAGAGGGCCTGGCCACTAATCACCTTGTGCAGACCTCCTGCTCCCACCTCGGCACAAACATGTCCTAAATCCAATTGATAAGATGTAAAACATTGCCTCCCCCACCTTCCGTGCACAGGCAGGTCAAAAATAGGTGACGTTCATTGCATTACTTGGCATAAACATGATTTTAATAATTACCATGGGCCAGAGCCCATGCCTGCTCCTGAATAATGAACATTGAATTCTATTATCGCACAGTATTAAATATCTTCCAGTTCAGCTCCCGCTGCAGGCTGGAACGGTGATGCCCATGGCACACACCATCCCTCCACGGAGCATCCGGTCTGAGATGAAAAATCTCTACCCTTTTACCGAGGTCCTGACAATGCAGCATCCTGCAGCCATGCAAGGGTTTGACTTGAATCGGTAATGATTTTAGGTAGTTTTCTTATTCACTGAAGATATAATTATTCTGTACCCGAAAAGACAATATGACAATATCTTTGTCTTTGAATGGTTAGTTTACAGGTCTTTTCTGCGCAGTATTGGGAAGCCTTCAGATCTGCGATGTTGCTGAACTGTATCCAGCTGCAAAGCCGGAAGGAGAGGGAGCTTAGAGACCATCCCATTCACAGTTCCTTTATCTTTCAGATGGAGACAGAGAGGCTGGGAGGGGTTTTCTGCCTCCTTCATAGTTTACCTTAATAATTCAAGAGACCTTGGTAACACGTGTCAACTCTGCATTTCAAACACGGGCCTCCCAAAGTGCATTTATCCAGTCAGTTTGATTCACACGTCTGCATGGCCAAGAGGAGAGAACAGCTGCTCACAAGATGCTTAACCTAGGAAGGCTTGGGGGCCTCTCCTCTGTATGAAAGCAGCAAGCACAGAATCACCCCAGTGCTGAGATTTTACCAAGTGCACAGTGTGGACTTTATTCTTGGATGATGCTCAGTGAGGACCTGTAATTGAGAAAGTGGGGAAGTGAGGACTCGGGAGTGAACTCATGCATATTGATGCACACACTCCAAGAGAAGAAAACGGAAATCACCCCTCTGGATGCCATATCGAGGTGCTTGAGCCACACAAACCTTAGTTTGCACATCAAAACACAATTTCAACAATGTATTCCACTAGGGTATTAAAAAGGAAAAATCAAAAGGGATGTACTTCAAGAAGCTTCAAGAGTTTGCTTCTGATCACAAGGCCAGGTTTCTTGGGGACCACAGCAGGCAGGGCTCCCTGATGCAGCTCCACAGTTTCCCCCAGAAGAACCCCCTACACCCTGTGTGGGTTTCTGGAACTATCCTGCCCAACTGTCCAGAATCTATCTCCCAAAGCATCCTGTGTCTTCTCACTTATCTGCAGCTTACAATACTCTGCATATGTGCCCCAGCCCCTGCTAATTATATATATGTACCTGCGTATTATATACATATGTCTATATACATACACATCTATACATACGTGGTGCATGTATGTGTGTGCAGGCCTGCACACACATACAAGTGGACACTTGAGAGTGATGTCAGGGGTTTTCCTCTATTGCTTCATCTTAGGGTTGAGACAAGGTCTCTTGCTGAACGTGGAGCTTCCTGATCCAGCTGGACCAAGAGGCCAACAAGTCCCAGGGCCCATCCTGCTGTCACCTCCTCGACACTGGGATTATAAGTGTCCACCACTGTGCCTGGGTTTGTGTGGATGCTGGGAATCCAAACTCAGGTCTTCATGTCTACACAGTAAACACTCCATCCACTGAGCTGTCTCCGCCTGAAGTAGACTAATTCAGGAAAAACTTTTGGAGGACCAATTTGTTTTTTACTCCAGCTATGCTACCACATTCATACGGTGTTTTTCAATGTTCTGCCCCTCAATTCTTTTAAAGTACAAAATAACGTATTTCGTTGTGATGTGTTCAAATACATGTACAACTATACCTCTCTTCTTCTTGCCCATCTATGGTCCTCCTCCATCTAACCTGCACACTCTCTCCCGCCCCTTTGACACTTGCATTCTGCGTTTGAACCGAGAATCAGTCGCCACCACGCTCAGTCAGCTTAGACAGCCTTCTACCCCGTCATTCGGGTGCTGTTCTGGGCAGGTATTTCCAGCCCGGCTGGCAGCTCCTCCGCCTGCTTTATGTATGGGAGAATGCTCCCCCCAATGTGTGCATCTCATTCAAACAGTTCATGTCTCTATAAGCAGAAAGAGTGACTGACTGAGGACTCCAGCACATACTCCAGCTGGCCAGCCTGGCTGGCATATTCCAACTTCTCCACCCACACAGTCCAGCAGGCCAGCCTGCCTTCTGGACTTCTCTCCCGCTCCACTCTCAGACTCTCTGAGTCTCTCTCTCTCTTCTTTTCTTTTTACCCTACACCTCTCCCTCTGTCTTTCTGTACTGTTCTCAAATCTGATTAGATCTGATGACCCCTGAACTTGTTTCTAAAGGTGGTCTGGTCCTGACCTGATGTGAACATGGAGATATGCAAATGTATATCCATCCAAATATGTATATCCATTCAGTTCTACTCACAGGGCAGGAAAGGCAAGGTTCTGGGTAGGTGCTTCATGGCCCAGGTGATGGAAGTACAATGAGGTTGCTTGCTTGGCTCCCTGGTTGCGCAGAGTGGAGAATCGGAAAGGGGAGCTCAGGGTCAGAGTTCAGCTTAGGAGCTCCACATGTGACAGGCAAGTTCTGAGTCTGCCCTGGAAGGAATCCTTATCTCCTGTGGCCAGTATCTCATCTGTCAGGTGGCTGAATGGGAACAGGAGTGATGCCCTGACCCGCAGGGTTTGTGCCATAATGCTGAAGCTGGCAAGAGGGGAGACTTCCTGGGAGGTATGTGGACTCATCTTGGACCATACCTATATTTTGCTTCCAAACCTTCTACCAGGCCTAGGACAAGCAGGCCATAAGAGCATACCATAAAGTGCCTTATGACCAGGTACTCCAAAAGAACTACATTTCCCCATTTAATGAGGCAGACGAATGTATATGTATATTACAAATGTAGGAATAAATGAAGGAAGGTAAAGTTGGATCAGGCTGAACGTTTTGATCTGAGCTCACTTGACAGAGGTCCTGGGTTCTGTACACTTAGCCATCTGTGTTCATGGCTTATGCGCCCACAAGTTCATTCAGAGAATGAGGGAAGACCTATTAGTTGGTCCTGCAATGAGGCTTCACCTGTGCTGAACATGTGGGGTTGTTCTCCATGTCATCAGCCTCTAAACAGAAAGTCACAATTTTCAGCGTTTATACTACAGTGGGGATTGTAAATCAGCCAACAGTGGTTTAAAGTGAGTACACCCAATCTGTAAGTCCTGGGTGGTGTGTGTTCTGGGAGAGCTAGGAATAGGGCTCAACACATTTGTAGATTGTCATGCTTGTTGCAGTGTCAAAGGTCAGATACCTCAGAAGTTTAAAGTATATAGACAAGAGCCAAGGCTCAGGGACCACCATAGAAGAGCAGGTGGAAAGATCATACGAGCCAGAGGTAAGGGAGGGTCAGAGCAAAACACCATCTTCTATACATACAGGACCATTGCACTCATGAACTCCCAGCAGCTGCACAGGATCAATCCAGTCAACATTCCAGCATGTTGAGAGTTGATGGCTATTGATCTATTGAAAGTTGGTAGCTCCTAGGTGGAGGGAGTCAATGTTTTTAAGAGTGTATTCCCTAGGTAGGCTGACCATACTCCAATGATTTGGCATATGCACGCGCACGCATGTACACACACACACACACACACACACACACACACGTATGAGACAAATTTGGTTTAGTGAGTTATTTTTAAGAAGAGGACACAAAGTTGGGAGAGGGTGGGGTGGATTTAGGAGCAGGGGCAGAATGATCAAAATATATTGTTGGCATGCATGAATCAAATATATTTTTAAGAGTATATGGGGGATGTGTGAGGTTCTGTGCAAATGCCACACCATTTATGAAAGGGACTTCAGCCTTTACAGATTCTGGTATATGAAGAGGGTCTTGGAATCAACACCCAGACAGTGAGGAATGAATGCCCTCTGGTCAGGAAGGCTCAGATAGGTCTCTGATAGGCTGTTTGTTTGGGGGAAGCCTGAGTTGGGATCCCTTTCCAGGTCAGGGTCCACAGGATGGCACTTGCATGTCTCTGGAGAAGATGCCATGTAAGGGAAGTCCTACATGGCCAAATAGCACTGTCCTTGCTCCGTCCTACACTGAGGGCTGCTGCAGGCTCTCTATCTAGAGAGTCTTAAATGCAACAGAGAGCACTGGAGCCAGTAACAGAAACCTAACATGGCATGGCTGCTATGGAGCACCCAATTAAAGCCAGCCTCAAAGTGGTCTCACAAAGACTCTAGTTCAGGCAGTGGACCTTGCTGTCCATGAAACAGATTGGCAGCCTACAAAATCTGTGTGAATGGAAGAGTTCTAGGTCAAGTGAACAAGTCCAATTTGAGTCACTCAAAGTTGCAACCCTGTAATCAATTTCTAGACTCCAGACAGCTTAGACTTAAGCCCTTTGGGGGAAGATAGGTATGGTCAGATAGAGAAGGAACCCAGCTACACTGAAGAAAGTACACAAAAAACTCTTCCCACGCACACCTAGAGACCTTTGGGCTGTCATCAGCATCACTGTGCTTTGGGAAGAAGGATGTATCCAGTGAATTTGCTGGCCATGGCCTCCATCCATAGCCAGGGTTTATGGAGGTCAGGAGATCAAGGAGTGTGCTCGAGAGCATATTGCAGTGAGACCAAAGGGTAGCCCACCCATCCTGTGGTTCTCCTCCATGTCAGAAGTCAAATTGCAGCAGACATACAAACATCTGGCACAATCCTCATACTGGTCCCTAAGCTGTGGTTATGAAGGTTGTCAAGGTAGGAAAGGCCAAGTGGACATCTTAGGAGCTGCCTCTACCCAAACAGTCCGTGCTTGCAGAGAAGCTCCAGGACAGTTCAGAGGACACAGCAATTCCCACCACAGCCCCACCCAAACCCCTACCTGGAGGACAGACAGTGTCAGTGGGTCACCATGAACCTGACCAGGTCACTCTCACTGCAGCTGCAATACCAGATGTCATTTCCTGGATTGGGAAGATGGACCCAACTCTTGATCTCTCCTGTCATGTGTCTTGTCTCTTTCTGTGTCTCCAAGGCCACCAGGGGAAGTTCTGTCAACTGGCCATCAACACCTATACCTCAAGGGTGCACCAGCTCCCCAGCCAGGCACCATTTAGTTCTCAGAGATGCAGGTCACCTTTCTCTTCCATGAGACATCACACTAGCCTATTGAATGGAAAACATCATGGTGATTAGACCTGTTGAGCAAGAAGTGACTGGCTTGGACTTTTTAGTGAAACAGTTCATGCCAGAGGGTGGGAAAAGAATGTGATTAGGTTTTTCAGAGGGCCAGTCACAGCAGGAAAATTCCATAGGGCCAAGTGAAATGGGGCATGCTAAGATGTCCCTTCTAAGACGGAGGCCATGTGGCTGTACATGACTCCTCCTACAATGCAGATTGAGGCATAGTGTCTTACAGGACTCTTTGGATTCTGAAGGTACACATTCCTCACCTGGCATGGTGTTTCTGGCCTGTTGTCCACTGAACCAAGACTTCCAGCATTGACTGGGACTTAAAGAAGAGGAAGGTTTGGCTGTTTGGCCTCCTTATCCTGTGATGTCTGAAAAGTCAAAGACAGCAGAGGAGCCTGTGACAGGTGCCAGGAGGTGCACAGACTGGGGACTGTGGAGCATAGCCCTGAGACCTTTGGCCTATGTCTTTGCCAACTCTAATTGTCAACTTTACACAGCCTGCAGTCCTCTACAAAGAGAGTTTCAATTAAGGAATTGCTCAAATCAGATTGGCCTGTGGGCATGTATATGAGTGTGTGTATGTGGGTAGTGGTGGTAATTAATTGATACAGGAGGGCTCATCCTACTGTGGCTAAACAGGTAGTTCTGGGTTATATAAGAAAGCTAGCTAAATATGAGTCTGGAGCAAGCCAGCAAGCAATGTTTCTCTATGGTTTGTTCTTCAAGTTCCTGCTTGAGTTCATGCCCTGATTTCACTTAATGATGGAATATGACTTGGAAGTTTAAGCCCAACAAACTCCTTCCTCCGCTGAGTTACTTTTGCTCAAAGTGTTATACCACAGCAACAGAACAAGACTAGGACCATCTGCTATTGGACCTTAGTGGATCTGGGCTTGATTGTGGGCCACCAAGTTACCATCGATAAAATGTCACACAATTTGAATGTTATTAGCCCCTCAAAGCACAAGGCAGACACACACAGATGAGCTTCAGTACCGCATAGATGGATGCAGACAAGATTGGCCTCAGCTGGCTCTGAAGACACTATGACGTCAAAGCGTAAAGTGTGGTCCAAGTGCCCATAGGCCACTCTGGCTATGCTCCTCCCCTCTCCCAGTCTGTTTCCCCAGGAAATTCCCTGGGCTCAGTAGACAAGAGGAGAAAGACTCAGCTGGGATCACAGCCGATTCTGCACACTGTGTGGGTGCCATTCAGAAGTAGACAGCTGCAGGGTGTGGCTGCTTCTAGGGCATCCAATGGCAGATGGAGCACTTCCCACTGTACAGGAATTGGAGCGAGGCCTGTGGTTGTGCAGTTTGGGAAGATGAAGATGCAATACATGTGTGCTCACACTCCAGGCCCTGGACTTAGGCCCATGGCCTGACTGGAGTTGAGTTGGTCCATTGGTCAGTTGTTAGGAAGTGACATTACTAGAAGATGGTGCCCAGGAAGTCTGGGAGTGGGTTGAGTTCCAAATGGACCAAAATCATGAAGACGTCTGTGTCCCGTGTGGATGTTCACTAGAGGAGGAGCTCAGTGGAGGGGAGCTTTTAATCCTGTCCCAGTCACACTGCCATCACCATCACCAGGGGGCCATGAGACAAGTGGCCATAGGTGCAGGTCAGCAGCTCAATTGCATGTTCTCCTCTCCCAGGACCCACACCACTAAGTGCCCATCTGCAGCTGCAAAGACCAAACTGAGGCCTCAACTAAGTGCCAGGCACCAGGGTGATGGGTTGGAAACATTGGGTAGCTCTCACTGTGGCAGAGACATCACTTTGTCCGGGCTGTAAGGGACATAGTTCTGGGTAAGGATTTGCTTTCCTTCTCAGTGTTTCTGCCCATGGTGCCATCTATGGACACACAGACAGAGGTTTTACCCACCATCATGGCTTTTGACAAATAACTGTTCATTCCATGGAGTGTAGTGTGGCTGTGGACCTAAACTCAAGGATGTCTGTGGTCCTTTCAAGTCCTACATCAGCCAGAAGAAGCTGTTTAGATGGAACAGTAAGATGGCCTTTCTGGGACTCACCCATAGCTCCAGCCAGGTCCGTTGCCTACAAAGCTGGGGCTAGATGTCCTGTATGCAGTTTGAGTGCTCAGTGCATGATGCAGCTGTGCTCCAAACCCACGGATCCTGAAATCAAGATATGGATGTAGAAAGAGCACTACTCCTCACTCCCAGTGATCATCATCAAAGGACTGCTTCCAGTCCCCACCATCTTATGTTCTGGTGATCAGGAAGTCTTAGGTCCAAAGCTTCCACAAGAGTCCCAACACTGCCGTGTAAGCTGAGAAGCCCTGGTGACCACTGGGCAATTCTCTGCCTATGACTTAACAAGTAAAGGAAGAGGTTGCTATGCTGGCTGAGCCATGAGGAAATTCGACAGTTGATCCCATGGTGGATGTAAGAAGGATGTCTAGGAAACAGGAGACCTCTCATCTCAGCACTACCACCACACCCCATGATTGAAGCCAACAGGGAACCACCCACAGCCGGTCTAGGCAGGATGGCTGAGGCAAGCAGCAGAGAAAGCGGAGAGAAGGAGGTTGGGATTAGAGACTGCATACTGAGGATGGCAGGGGTAAGGAAGTTGGGTACCAAACAAGGTTTGCTGAAAGGTAAACAAGCCACAGGCTTGAGCGAGCATCCTGACACAATGAAGAAGGGCCTTAAGAGTCATTGCAGGTGAGAGCACAGAGATGCTAGCTCACCAGGAACAGAGCCAGGGACGCATGCCCAGGCCCACGCCCATGATGTGAATGCATCAATAATCTCCAGGAGCCACGCTGCCCGGCATGCTACCCTTTCAGCTGAATCTGACCAATGAGGGACTGAGGCACAGGGAAGTTGGAAGCTTGGGTGTTTCTCACAGGTGGAAAGAATCACAGCCAGCCTCGGCCTGCAAGTGTGCTGGCATTAGCCACAGCTCTAAGCAGCCTGCTGCTCCAGCAAAGAGCAAGGACACTGCAGAGAAAGAGAAGAGAATCCTTCCACACCCCAGGGCAGAGCATGAATTTAAGTGGGTGTCTCAGCTCCTGGGCAAAAGGTCAGACATGAACAGCCCTGACAAAGCTTTGTCTAAGGAGCTCTGCCACAGGAGAGGACCGTAGACAGAAAGGACAGGGAGAGTCAAGAAGAATTGACATGAGAAGAGAATGGGGGGCCAAGCAGAACAAGGTTAACGCTCTAGGCTCCCCATGGAGCCAAGGGTCATTCAAGCAATAGCCAAACACCATATCTGAAGGCAAGCTCACTTCTAGGTGCTTACCTAGTGTGGTAACCATAATATGCTTATGTTCCTAGCATTCTGGAGGTTGAGGAAGGAGGATGAAGAGTTTTACTCCAACTACCCTCAAATCCTGGACAAAGTTCTCTGACCACAGGAGCTCTGGGTAGGTTTAGAGGAACAGAAGCAAACAGCAGAAAATACATCCTCCCCACAGGTGTCTGGCAGACTCTGCCAGATGCAACAGGAGAATGGTTGCATCGGGTGAGTTTGAAGTGGTATTTTATTTGTCTAATTAATAAATTTATGAATGGGGGGCGTTGTCTGCATGTGTGTCTGTACACCACCTTTATGCCCAGTGCCCTGTGAGGCTAGAAGAAGGTATTGGGATCCATTGGAATTAAAGTTATAAATGGTTGTGAGATACCATGTGACTGCTAGGAATTGAACCCAGATCCTTTGAAGGAGTAGCCAGTGATCTTACTCACCAAGCTGTCTCACCAGCCCCTGAGATGACATTTTAAATGAGATATAGTAGATTTTCCCCCCTCATATCTGAAAAGACCAGAGAAGCCACATGATCTGTTGAAGGTCTTACCTGAACAGGGAAGCAGGAGTCTGCCAAGCTGGTTCACCAGCTCATTTGCTCTCAGCACCTGTTTCTGCACACACTGACACCAGCCCCTGTGCTCCTGTGGTCCTGGATACATTTAGAGGCCTGTGTGGATGCTCCTAAAGCCATTACTGGAGTTGGACATAGTATGCTTATGTTCCTAGTATTCTTGAGGCTGAGGTAAGAGAATGAAGAGTTTTAGGCCAGCCCAAGCTACAGCCCACACTACAGCCAGACCTGTTCCTCAGCATCTGTGAAGACATAGGCCACTCTGTGTCCTCACTGACTCCTGCACCCCTATGGCTTTTCCCACTGTTTGGAGAAGAGTGTAACTAGCTCATGGTTCCCACACGCAGCAGCCATCAGGACAGGCCTTCGGTGTGGCAAGTGCTGGTGGTGCATCTTTTTCCCTTGTTAATTTGAATTCTTCCCATACTTTGGCCGTGAGTCCATTTCTTTTGAATACCTCCATCCCACCATGTGCCTTTGCATGCTCCTAAAGTGTCCTCTTCTGATAAATGGATGCTGATAAATGGTCTTAGTTTGAAAATAACCCAAGATGTCCTTTTTCTCAGAGACGGGTTTGTTTTAGAAAGTTGCCTACATTAAGCTTGCAAAGATATACTCGTGTGTGTCCATCTAAAAGCTTTCTTTTTTTTCACATTTAGACCTGTAATCCATCTGAAATTGATTTTTATATAAAGGGAAAAAAGGGAAGGAGGTGTCACTTGCAGACAATTCAATTAGTGAAGAGTCAGCCTTTCCTTCCTTCACTACTTACCTTCACTCCTTCTTTCCCATACCTTCATCTTGTCTTTATTTCAGATCTCTCTCTCTCTGTCTCTCTCTCTGTCTCTCTCTGTCTCTGTCTCTCTCTGTCTCTCTGTCTCTCTGTCTCTCTCTCTCTCTCTCTCTCTCTCTCTCTCTCTCTCTCTCTCTCTCTCCTATTCGCTCCCTCATGAAAGTCCGGCTCATTCACCATCTCCCCAACAAGGCACTCTTTTGGTTCTAGGTTGTAGAATTTAATCTCGAATCCCACACCATTCTTGGTTGTCACATCCCTCTTCCCGCCTGCTATGACCTACCTGCAACTCTTATTTTTATTGTTTCTGGGACCTCGGAAGGTCTAGGAGAGCACTGGCCATGCCACCTGTAGCCTGTCTCCAAATGTGTTCTCGTCTGTTATCTCTTTCATGAACAGACTCAGGTTAGCACATTCCAAAAGCATCACTATCACCTGATGGGAAAAGCCTTTCTCCTCACATTGCCTCTGAGCTGAGGCCCCTGGAACCCAATGACATTGCTGGATGTGGCTTTGTGTGCTGGCTGGAGGTGGTGCTGGCTACCACTCTCTGCTATTCTCTCTACTCTTTTCTTTTGAGCTTTGGGAATTAGTGGCCGAGCCAAGCCCCGAATTAGAGATGTGGGGAGCATGATGATCTGCATGTCGTAAAGGTGGAGAATCTGAACATCACTCATGGAAATTCTAGAACAGAGCTCTTTGCTTGCCTGCTTGCCTATTTGCTCAGTCAATTATTGATGGTCACATGACTTATGATTATTTAGTCCCTGTATTTATCATCTCTAAAAATTCAGTATTAGGTTGGGGAGATGGTTTAGTCAGTCAGGTACTTGCTTTGTGTGAATTTAATGTTTATAACTTACATTTTTAAATAAAAAGTGGGTGTGGTAGCAGACACGCACTTCTCATCCTGGCATTGAATAAATGGAGGTAGAAGGATTCCTGGTGTTCACTGGCAAGACAGCCTAGCCTATTTGGTAAGCCCCAACCCAACACACACACACACACACACACACACACACACACACACACACTATACACACACACACCACACAAATACACACACACACACACACACACACACACTATACACACACACCACACAAATACACACACACACACACACACACACACACACACACACACACACATACATATTTAAAAGCTGTTCTTGATCACTTCTGACTGAGCTAGAGTAAACCAGACTAGATTCAACCTCTTGTCTGAAACAGCAAAGTCAAACAAGATATGTGTGAAAAAATGGGTTCCAAGACTCTGGATGCCAGAGAGTCTAGGGCAAGGTCTCCTGAGAGAGCCAAGCAGATGGGGATTGTCCTGCAGTCACTGCTGGCAGTTTGCAGCCACAGTTAATAAGGGGAACCATCTGGAGTAAGAGGCCTCTCTGGGGTTAGTATAGAGCTAACTTAAGGTCAAAGCAAGAAATAAGCAGGGCTGAGGACAAGAGAGAAGACAGAGAGGGCTCTCTGAATTTTCCAGAACCCCAACACACAGTAGAATGTGGATTGGTGTGGACACACAAAGAAGCTACATATGGTAGAGTAAATACCCCAAAGGTGAGAGGGAACATCACCCTAAACTCACAGAGCTATATGAAAATTTCCGTGATTCATGGGTTATTGGGTGGATAACTCAGATAGGTTAGCCTCAGCAAAAGGAGAAAATAAATACCCAGACTAAATGTTCTGTTCCTAGCTGATAGATGTAGAACATAGCTCTTGAAAGGCCAAGCTGTTTCTAAGTAACAAAATTGTGTTTTGGAACAAATCTCAAGAATAATTTGGGAATATAAAGTATTCAACATCCAACTAGGTAAAATTCATAAATGCCTGGCATCCAACCAAAAACCACCAAATGTGCAAAGAATCGGGATGTTTCAGTCCAAAATGAGAGAGGAAATATGAGTCAAGTGAAATCAACCTATCCATGACACAGTTGTTAGAACTATCAAGCAAGTACATGAAGTTAGTTGTCATAACTTGGTGCCATATGTTCAAAATACTAAGACTGTGTGTGTTACATGGCAATGTGGGAGTTATTTAAAGGTTACTCAATAGAAATCAAACATGGAAATTAGGGATAAACTTACAATATATGAGGTGGATAATGCTTTAAATGGGACTGATGCAGTTTAGATAGTATTGGAGAAAATATTAGTGAACTGGAAGGCACAGCAATGAAACAATCCAAAACAAGACACAGAAGGGGGAAAAAAAGACTAGAAATATTGAAATATTGGCAGAGCATCTGTGATTTTAGAGATAGCTTGAGATTTGTGCCCTTGGACTTTCCAGTGAGATAAAATAGAAACAAATTTGTATTTGAATGAGTAACAGCTGAACTGTGCATTTTGTAAAGACTATGTGCTTCCAAATGCAAAAAGCTCACTGAATAATTCTAAAGAAAAGAAATAAGAAAACCATAAGGTATGTGCTCCCCAGATTTTCAGAACCACGAGTAAAGAAACAAATCTGTAAGTTGTCAGGAAAAGAAGTCACATCACACACAGAAGAACAAAGATTAGTCTGACAGCAAACCCCTCATCAGAGCCTTCCTCAACCTCCCCTGAGAAGAGCCACTTCTGCAGTGGAACAAGGGTCAGCATGGATGTCTCTCTCTAGTGAAAGCATCTTTTAAGAGGAGAGAAATAAAAAAGCCTTTTTCAGGTGTATAAATCTGGTTGCATTCATTGTCTCTATCAAAGAAATGTATGAAAAAGTTAACAAAGTTGCAGGATATAAGACGTGTATACGAAATAGATCACATTTCCACATACTAGTAATGGACCAGCATACACTGAATATGAAAAACTTCACCCATGAAAGCATCACAAACTTAAAGCACCTATGGGGGAGGAACACATATGAAGTACACTACACAGAAAATTATAATGAACAAAATCAAGGAACCTGAAATCTATACAGGTCTGCCCTCATCGTATAAAGACTCAACATTGTAAAGGTACTAATTTCTGAAAAAATGATCAGTAGTTTAAAACATGCTTTCTGTCCACTTGCCCAAATGGACTCCTGCGCCTGATTCTAAAACTCCAATAAGTAAAAGGAGGACCCAAAAGGGATAGGGATGAGGGAGAGAAAGAGAGAAAGAGAATAAGGGGTCTGGGGGTAGCTCAGTTGGTAAAGTGTTTGGGCATGAGGTTCAGAGTTCAATCCCCAGAGCCCACACTAAAACAGCAACCATAACAACAAAGAGATGTGGTGATGCTTTCTAATCTTAGTGCTAGCAAACAGACAGAGAGGTAACCCTGGGGCTCACTAGTCAGCCAGCCTCTTCTACTTGGTGAGCTCCAGGCAGTGAGAGACCTTGTCTCAAAAAATACGGTAGGAGCTGGAGAAAGTATACTACTCTTTCAGAGGACCTTCCTAAGATTCCCAGCACCTATGCTGGATGTCTTACAGTTGCCTGTAACTCCAATTCCAAGGGATCAGCCTCCTATTCTGGACTCCTGGGCCACCTGTAGCACACATAGTACATGTAGTATTCACTCACAAGACATATAAGTAAAAATAACAAAATTAAAGGTTTAAAAAGAAACAAGATGGATGACTGAGGGTATGCTCCCTGAAATTGTTGAAGTGTAGCCTCCAAGACCTACATGTACACATGTATATATGTACCCATGCACTCTCACACTCAAGAGCATGTACATATATACACACAAACACATAAAAGGAAACAATAAAATCTGAGGAATTAAGTTACCAGACTCTAAAGCTTAAAGACTTTCTCAGTAATGTAATCAAAGATATTATGGTGTTTCTTCAAGTGTTCTTTAGTGTATGCAAAGAATAGAATACCCTGGACTCAGACTCATTCTGTGTGCATTACTGACTTCATGACCAAGCTACTAAAATGCTGCAGAAAAGAAGGGTTTTTCCCCTAACTACTGAGAGTATAAATTTTGTTTTTCAATATTTTTTTAAAGGTTTATTTATTTATTATGTATACAGCATGTATGACTACAGGCCAGAAGAAGGCACCAGATCTCATTACAGATGGTTGTGAGCCACCATGTGGTTGCTGGGAATTGAACTCAGGACCTCTGGAAGAGCAGTCAGTGCTCTTAACCTCTGAGCCATCTCTCCAGCCCCTGTTTTTCAATCTTAAAATGCCAAGGTCACAGCAAAACAGAAACATGTATATATGAAAAAAAAAAACAAAACTACCCTTAATTCACAAATTGCTTGCATACTTTAAGAATTAAGAAAAGAGCTGTTAACTCTGTAGAGTCCTTCCTTATCATGCACAAGGCCTTGGGTTCCATCTCCAATACTGCTTCAAGTGATGGTGTATGCTTGTTATCCCAGTGTTTAGGAAATGGAGGGAATAAGAGTTCAAGGTCATCCTCGTCTACATAGGAAGTTTGACACCAGCCTGGGATACATGAGATCTGCCTTGAAAAAAAAAATAAAAATAAAAACTCAGCCCAGAAAAACATGAGACAAACTTTATCTGTGTTCTTCCCAAGAACCAATTCTGGCCCTGATGCAAGACTTGTGCATGTTGCTAAGCCATCTGACCACTGTGTGGATTTGTTCTTCTTTCAGAGTGATCTGCTACTCACCACAGGCTCACAGGGTTAGTGGAGCCCTTCCATTTTCTCAGCATCTCTCCACTGCTCACCATAGTCCTGGTTTTCTTAGACACTTGAAATCTCACCCTACATCTGATTTGTAAGCTCTTATCTTTAGATCAACCAGCCCCTTTTCAAACTCCGATATTCATCCATTCAATTGGAGTTAAAGTCTAGTTTTAGCACTATGTTATGTTAGGAATCACATTAGTTTGCTTTTGTTAGGCTCTGACAGTGTTTGTTCTCAGCAGCCTTTCATGGGCTGTCTTCCATTAAAGCACATGGAATGTATGTGAGAGAGACTTGTATCCAGGGAGCCCACCCCTTACGCTCCATGGAATAGGATACTGCTGTTGTTCTCTGGTTCTTTGTTCCGGGAAATGTTTGGTCTTTACTAGTGTTCCTATGAGTCTGTCTTGGGTAGACTCCAGAGCATAAGTCCTGTGCCCTCTGATGCCTCTGGAAAATGTATCCTGCTCTTCCTGATGTCTTTAGGCCTTGCCTTTTGTTTTTAATCTCTGAAGACTGATTTCTGCATCTTTGAGTAAAGACTGGCATTTGAAACCTATGTCTTGTACTTTATCCACATCTGAAGTGCAGGGCTATATAGTATCTTCAAACCACCTTCTTACAAAGTATTTTAAATTTTTATTATTTATTGTTCAACTTACCTGGATACATTTGAATATGACATGAAATAATGATATAGTTTTTCATATCAGCAAGCAATTGGCTGCACACCATTTATGGAAAATACAATTTTTCCTCACTTAGAGATAGACATCTGACATGTACCACTCCTATATAGCTCAGGTCAGTTTTTTAATTTCTTATCTGCCTGTCACGGTGCTCAGTACTGGGTTCTGTCACTCTCTGACATAATGTATCAGTACTCGGCAGGACAGGACTGCCATCTTTTTCTTCATAATTAACTCAGCTTAAGTAGGGCAGTGTGGGTGTATGCCTTTAAAAATCCCAGCACTCCAGAGGCAGAGGCAGGAGGATCCTTGAGTTCAAGGCCAGGCTGGTCTACAGAGCAAGTTCCAGGACAGCCAGGGTTACACAGAGCAACCCTGTCTCAAAAAAACAAAACAAAGCAAAATAAAATTTAACTCAGTTTATAACCTACTCTTTGCCTTCTCGGTCATGTGACAATAAATGGGTCAGTTCCATGAAAAACACCCCTGGAGCTCTGAGTGGACTCGCATTACAATGGTAGGCTCATTTAGCAAGCATTGACTTGTTTTTGACTAATGAGTCTTCAAGTCTGTAAATTCAACTTGTTATCCACTCAGAACCCCATTCATCCTTGGGAGCTCAAGTGTTGTTTGTAGAGGCCTGTTAACGTTTGGCACACCTTATAGAACAGTGATTCTAATGTTCCTGACTCTGTGACCCTTTCATGAAGTTCTTCATGTTGTGGTGACCCCAACCATAAAATTATTTTCATTGCTGTTTGTAACTATAATTTTGCCGCTATTATGAATCATAATATAAATATCTGTTTCCAATGGTCTTAGGTGACCCCCATGAAAGGGTCAATGACCCTCCAAAGCGGTTGTGACCCACAGGTTGAGAACCACTGTCATGGTACTTTAGGATGAGGTAACTGGAGCATTTTGTCCTGGAGAATTTTCTACCCCTTTTCTTCTTTTAAAATTGTGCACCTAGAAACCTTCTTAGAAGTTTTGTTTCTTTGGCTGTCCCTCGGTACTGTACTATTTTGTGCCTCAGCAGAATTTCACCTAAATTTTATAGTTTCTGAGTTCTATCTTTTCTTACATTAGCTTTAGTCCAGTGCAGTGTGATCAGAAGCAAATCAGGGCTTCAGGTCCTGCTTCTTCACACACAAGGAATGCTTTACAGTTTGGTCCCATAGCTCTCATGTGTGAGGCTGGGGAGTTTCTTCCAGTTCCAGCTGACAAGTAGCTCTATACTGTGTGGCTCTTGGCTTTTTCTAACACTCTTGTAATGAACTTCTTTTTACATATATTTGCAGGAATTAGTTATATTGTACAATTTTTATATTTATGTTTTATTTGATTTATAAAGATGTGTGTGTGTGTGTGTGTGTGTGTGTGTGTGTGTGTGTGTGTGTGTAGGCATGCACACATGCAAGTTCTGCAGAGTATCGGAAGAGGGTATCTGATTTCCTATGTCTGGGGTCATAGGCAGTTGTGACCCCCTCAACAGGAACACTGAGAACTAAACTTGAATTCTCTGCAAGAGCAGCATGTGCTCTTATCCACTAAGCTATCTTTCAAGCCCTTGGATTTGTATATTAATTGACCCAAATATTGAACATGTGTATAGGAATTTTATGATGCTTTAACGCATCTGTATTTTGAGTCAAGATAAGCATAGCATGTCTACTTCCTCAAACACTTTGTACTGAAACATTCTTTTTCTTTTGAAACATATTTTATTGGTATCCATAGTCACTCTACTCTACATGTAAATCTTAAAATGTTAACTTATGAACAGGCACCAGCCGACAGCTGATCTCCTACTGGTTGCCAAAGGAATGATTCAATTCGGAAGAGTTAGTCACATGGGAAATTTTAGGATACTAAGTATCTTTAAAAATCCTTGAAATTTCTGCCTCTATCAGGAATTGCCCGATCAATTCTTGACTGTGGCTTAAACTTCATCAAGATGGTGTCCCTTTGAAATTTAAAATGTAGATCTTTACTTTTGCCAAATGGAAACACACCGTTCCAGCACTTGGCTGCAGGATTTGTGATAACTTTTCTTCAAGCTGCCTTCCAGTTTCCCGATCCTCTCTGTGACTCATTCAAGCACCTAGCGTTCCATAAGACCTGATTTCTAGAGTATGTTTCAATGGATCTTAAAAAAAAAAAATAAATAGCTCCTTTTCTCAAAACCATGCTCTAGCATTTTATCCTGGGTTTTTGCTGCCATTGTGTGTGTGTGTGTGTGTGTGTGTGTGTGTGTGTGTGGTGTTGTCATTGTATTCAATTACCTTGTACATTCTATCTTTATCTTCTTCAACACCAACTACATAATTATTTTGAAGCATTTGTTTTTATATAAGGAAGACATGAGTAATTTTCACCTAGAGGTTTGTTTAGTCAGTCATATTTCTTAGAAACACTTCTGTTTATGTCTCTCTCCATTTTTATCTTCTGGTCAACTTGGGGAGGAGAATTGTTGAGTTGTTTTCATTTGTTGGTACTGTTTCTCCTCTTATACCATCCTCCTCTTGTGTAGGGATAGTATTTCTCTACTGCCCTCAGAACAGTCTGGATCCAGGCCATATAAGATTCATGTCACTTCCAGCAAGGGAGCCATAGATACCTTGGGTCACCTGCAATGCCTTTTGAGGCAGCCTTCATGGTACTTCAAAAGGAGCCTGTCTTCTCCAAGGCCTGAAGTTCCCCAGACTCTGGCACCCAGTTTATACTAAGGCATCATCATTTGTCCCTGACTGCAAGCAGAGGTAGATTCCACCCCTACCATGAAAGCTCTGATCACCATGACTGGGCAAGAGTCCACCTGTCCACTTCTACTTGCCTCTGGGCTTGCAGACTAGCTGACCCTGCTGTGCCCTGTGCTTAGCAGCTGTCCCAGGACAGATGGATTGGCCGAATATGATTTTAGAGACACAAGATGTGCCCTGGATTTTCCACATCACTCCTAGTCAAGAAATCTGCAGTTGTGCTCACTACACTAGCTTGGTGGGAAACCCTTGTAATTGCTTTTAACACGGAGGGTTTTAAATTATAAATACTTTTTTTTATCTTTTGAACCCCTTGTAATTACTTTTAACTGATAGGGTTTTAAATAATAAATACTTTTTGTCTTTTGCTCAGAAAATTTCAAACAAAAACAGATTAGAAAGATTATAGAGTAAAATGAAGATGGTTCTTTCTGTGGAATTAAGCAGAAAAGAATAATACAAAATTAATGTGTGGTGTGCAGGGATTATCCCTGTGCATGGACAAGTATCAAAAGAAAACAGAGAATAATTAAGACATTTAGTTAATGTTGTAGAAATCTGGATACATTTGGTTTTGATTTTGAGCTGAAGTTATTATAAGCAAGTTTATATATGTACAGTTACTTGGGGTATTGAAGAGAAAGAATGAAGCAACCAAGGCTGGGGAGAGGGCTCAGTGGGTGCTAGTGCTTGCTGAGCAAAAGTGAGGACCCGAGTTCATATCCTGAGCACCCACGGTAAGCCAGGGATGGCCGTATGCACCGTGACTATGGTGCTGAGAGCTGGAATTGATGCACAGACTGCATTGTTGTGGCTTGCTAGCCAGCCAGTCCAACCAAAACACAACTAAGTTTGGGTTCAGTGAGAGGCCCTGTCTCAAGGGGATAAGGTGGAAAGTGATAGAGGACACCCAGTATCCACCTCTGATCTCCTCAAAGACCTGCACAGGCACAAGCCCACACCCACACATGCACACACAGGTGTATGCTACACACGGATACACAAAGGATGAAGCATTTATGTTAAACTAGTAAGTGGTTTGGGTTTTTTTGTTTGTTTTTGTTTTGTTTTGCTTTGTTTTTCTGCAAGAAATAGGTCAAGTCCACAAACAGTGGGGAAGCCAGTGAGAAGAATTCCAGCAGTTATCACTGAGAAAGGCAAATAAAGAGAGTAACAGGAGAGCCAGATGAAAGCCTTTCTGAACCAAACAGGAGGTAAAGCCACAGGATGCCTGAGAAAGGCCTGAAAGGGTTTGTCCTCTGCTGTTGGGCTCATTCAGATTTATAAATGTGTAGTGTCAGAGAGAGCTTCATGGTCACTCAAGGCAGGGGGAGGAGAGACAGAGTGAGGAAGGGAGGGAGGGAGAAAGGGAGAAGGAGAGAGAGAAGACTGTATATCATGTAGGAGGCCCTTAGAGGCCCTTCAAGGGAAGGTAAGACCCATGTTGAGTCACAAAGAAGATCTTCAAGAGTCCACCAACCAGAGGATGCAACTTCCTCCACCTCTCGCAACAATAATGACTACAAGCATCTTCTATTTCTGCCAACTCTAAAAGTACTCCATTTTGTACACTTTAGATAGGCTCAGAGTCACACAGGGATTCTGGCTATAGTAAACAGAGCCTCTCTGCCTCCCAGGCTGCAGTCCCATGCCCCAGTGCCCCGGAACATCTTCAGCAGGCTTCTAGTATGTGCAGAATCTGCAGGCCACACCAAGATTCCCAGGCCAGCCAGGCCTCCTGCTCCTTCCCTCTTGTACGTCTACCCTGGAGACACACCATGCAGTGATGACATGGAGGGAATGGGCCTGGCTGGCCCATCACTAGAGCGTCATCCTCAGATGTGCCCACTGTGCTGTGGGTACCAGGAGCTCGCCTGCCTCTGACTGTGCAAGACTATCCAGCCATCCCTCTACAGGACCCTACAGAGGTATGTGTCATCCTCTTGCCCCATGATGGCAACCTAGTGCTGCGGACCTTCTTTGCTTTTTAAATCCAGTTGTACTACCTTTTGAGACAGTATCTGTCTTGGTTAGGGTTTCTATTGCTGTGAAGAAACACTATGACCATAGCAACTCTTAATTGGGGCCGGCTTACAGTTCAGAGTTTTAGTTCCTTATCATCAGGGGATGGGGGCATGGCAGCATGAAGACAGACATGGTGCTGGAGAGGCAGTTGAGAGTTCTACATTTTGATCCTCAGGTAACAGGAAGTGAACTGTATACCACATTAGGCATAGCTTGCACATATAAGGCTACAGTGACACACTTCCTTCAACAAGGCCACACCTACTCCAACAAGCCACACCTCCTAATAGTGCCACTCTCTATGGGAGCCATTTTCTTTCAAACCACCACATGGTCTCACTATTTAACCCTGTCTGACCTGGAACACTCTGTGTAGATCAGGCTGGCTTCAAACTCAGAGCTCAGCTTACCCATGCCTCCCAAAGTGTTGGTATTAAAGGCATGTACCCCCATACCCTATGAGCTTACTTCTTAATATGTCTTGGGTCTTGGGTTCCATAGACTCCAATTCTGAACTGATAAATAGAAAGGATTTTTCATTGAGTTTTAAAGATCCACATAAGTTGCTTTAAGCTGATAAAAAAAAACCTTGGAGATAGGAACAGGCCTAATTTAGAGTGAGCTGGTCACATCTGCAATTTCAGGGTTGCCGATGCCTGAACAGGTTTCTGTTTTATTTTAGACATGTGTTCATGCATAGACCCAGGGTCACTTTTCCTTATGCCAACAAATAAATATAAATCAAAGTAAAGACCATTTAGCTTCATGTACAACAAGGTATCAAATGCATGTGGTGCTAGGCAGCTGTGATGCTCAAGGTGTTCTTTATTTGGGGTGTTCTTTGGTCTCACAGACACTCAATTGTATAGACAGGCTGACAAGTGGATAAAAGCCAGTTTTAAAATACTCTATAAACATTCTTAGAGAGAAGATGCTCTGGGTGAACACAAGGATGACTAAAGAAAAGCTGGGCCTTAGATTATGTATGTAGATCTACACTGATGTAGCATGTCAAGATGCAGGATGAATGCAGTTCTGTGGGGACACCACAAAGTCCACAGCTTTCTAAAAGATGTTCTAAAATTAAAGGTCACTTGTAAAAAGTACTTATTGAGAAGTTTAATCTGGTAGTGGGAGATATTTACAGAGTTGGCCACCTACTAGAATTTATGCATATCATAGCAATTGGATGGGGCCTAGTGTCCCCAAGCTCGACATCCCCAGCTTTTCAGAGACTCTAAGACAGTGAGTTCACATTCTTTATAAAGGAGCTATTTCTAAAAGGTGCAAGAAGGGCCTTAGCAGAAGCAAGATTCACTGCAACCAGCAGGATCTCAGTTTTGAAAAGGCTCATTCTTCTACTCCTGTGCACTTGCACATCTGTAATCAGACCTTCCTTTGGGCTGCCATCTCACAAATAAGTACACAGAGACTTATTATTAATTATGAAAGCTCAGCCTTTGTCCCATTAGCTCTTATAACTTAAATTAACCCATATTTTAAACTAATCTATGTTCCAACATGTGGCTTCTACCTCTCTCCCATTTTGTGTGTCCAACTCATTCAGCATCTTGATGGTGTCTCTCATGTCTTGATTCATTTCCTCCTTCTTCTCTTTTTGACCAGAAGTCCCACCTATACCTTCTGCCTAGCTATTGGCTGTTCAGCTCTTTGTTAAACTAATCACAGCAATACAGCCTCACACAGTGTACAAATATTCCACAACACACATCACATCTGGAAATAAAGTCAAAGAAGACTGGAAGAATTGTTAGTTGCTCATGGTGAATGCAGGCTGAGAGAGCCAACTGCAGGTCCATATCTTTGCTCAGGGCTTAGGAAACACACCTAAGTGCCAGGGTAGGTAGTATTGGATGGGTGCAGAATGGAAGACATCCCACAAGGAAGAGTGATATCAGGATAGAGTGTTAGCCAGACAGTGAATGTATCAAGCATACCCTACTCCCCATGCTCTAGTACAGGACATAGCACCTCTGAGATAACCAGCTCTCAAACTTCACAGCCCAGGTGATTGCCTGGCTTTGGCAGAGAAGATTAATGAATGTCCTAGGTCCCAGAGACAGGGATGGCAGAGACTCATAGGCACTTAAAGGTCAACTGGCTGGATAGTGTTCATCCCAGACAGTCCTCATTCTTTCCATCTCTCTTCCTTTCTTTCTCCTTCTGTCTTCCTTTCCTCCTTCCCTTTCTTCTTCCTTCCTCCTCCCATCCTCCCTCCCTCTCTCCTTTCATCTTCTCTTTCTCTGATTCTATGCCCATCTCTCTTTCCCTTAGTTTATTTTTCTGAAATACTTTGTAATAAGTGGCATACATGTTATTAATTTACCCTATAAGTAATTAATCACAAATACCTGAAAATAGACGTATAGTCACAGAACCCAAGGCCCATTGCTGTTCCTCACAGAACCAATGATGACTTGGAGTACCACCCAGAGTTCTCAGTCATACAAGTCTTTATTTTTGACAGGTAATTTTTAACAAACCATGACTCAAACAGGGTGTGCTGGCTTAGGGCTTGTGTTCACTTTGATTCTCTATCCCTGTGACCTGCCTACAGTTGTTACAACTTCAGGTGCCCCCTTATCTTTTTCTGGGCTCTCACCCTGGGCACACTTCCTCTCCTCTCTTTATGTCGCATTAGGCAATGCTCCCAAAGGCCACCTGCCCTATCCATTCTTCCTATCCAGAAGAATCCAAGCATGCTCATCTCATATGGATGTTACATTCCCCTCCACAGGCCCAAAGTCCCTCTCTGGTACCCAGCTGTGACCTGAAAAGAAGTCTCCACCCTCTGTCCTTTATCATCAACCCATCTGAAACACCCCACAGCCTCACTGAAGCCTGGCCTGCCCCAGGTTCTGTCTGTCCCTTTTCATCTCTCCTCCATCCAGTCTTGAGCCCCAACCTCCAGGATGAAGGATGACCTACCTTTCTTTCAGAGCTGAGAGACTCAACGCACCACTGTAATCATGAGTTGAGCACTTGCCAAAGCTGTTGCGTTCCACAGGGATGACCCAACCAAGTCCACAGGGAGAACTCTCGGCAGCCTCCCATCTTGCTCCTCCACACACTCCAGGTTCAGATCCGCCCCCTGGCGTCATTTTCCACAGGGTGTGCCAATCCTGCCTCTGGGCACCTGGCACTCCTTCCACTCTGCCCAGCCTTGTGGTTGCCTACTTACTACTCATGGAGGCCAGCAGCCTGGCAGAGCTCTTTCCTGACTTGAGCCCTCAAGGTCACAAGTGTTCTGTGGAAGCATGTGTCACCCCAGCTGTGACTATCCCAGTGCTGAGAGCAGAGTTGTACTGTGTCACCTCCCACCAGCACCCCAGCAAGGGAGTTCTGCCCCATTCTTGTGAATTTTAAGTGAAGAGATAACATTTGATCATCTTTTTTGTAGTGTAATATATTTTTAATGGAGAAAATGCAAAACAAGGGACTTTTACTTCTCAAACAATGAAATATGGCAAAATAAAGCACACTGCCTACACCATTGACCAAACAGTGGTTGTGGGTGTGTACAAAGCAATGCCTTGAGAGACACTGATATCAGATGATGAAAGCCAGAAACACTGGAGACCCGAGCAGATTCCTTGAGAGGAGGATATAGGTGCAGCCCAGTCTTCTGTATGGAGCAGATGGAAGAGGCATCCCGGAGAAGAAAAACCAGGTGAAGGTGCAGAATGCACAGTGAGGGGCCCACAGAGAGGCCTCTCAGACCAACACAGCTCACCTCCCCCAGCCCAACTGCAAGGACTGGTTGTTCCCAAGGGCAAGGGCAGTGTCTTTTTGCACCATCCAAGGTTCTTGAGGATGTGAGAAGATCACACAGACCCCGAGATAGTGGCCTCAAAAGTGGGCATGAAGCATTTTGTGTTGCCTATGCTCCACCTAAAAAGACCTGCAAAAGCAATAGGACACGGTTGCTTTGAATGAAGCTCTGTGATATTTATGGCAATACAAATACATCCAGCATCACAGGGACAGTTCATATTGACTGATGTCCAATAAAAAGTTGTCGGGAATGTGATGAAGCTGGAAATTTCAACACACGAGGGGATAAATCAATTCAAACCAACCCAGAACTGACACAGTGTTCGAATCAGCAGGCGGAGACGCCTGAAAAGACATTAAAACAAGAATCCATATGCTCACAAAGCTAGCTAGAGACGCGGAAGATACCAGACGGCCCTCTATGAACTTCTAGAGGATAAAAATTACAAGTGAAATAAAATCAACACCAATGGGGTTAACAGCAATTAGAAAGGAGGAGGCTACACTCACCTGTGGGTATTTAGGAAGCAGTTAGGAACTCTGCTGGCTAGGAAAGTGATGGTAGTCGGCTTTCCTCTAGAGTTCATGCTTTACCAGCCTTGGGGAGTTGGCTAAATTTACAGTAACAGACACGAATTCCCTCCTTTTGAGAAGGCCAACTAGATAACTGTTGGGCACCCCTCGTTAAACAAGCTTCTCTTTGCAGCCAATAGAGGCCATTACAGAAATCCACAACCAGTCAAAATGCAGAAAACACCTGACTATAGTGTGTCCAGCCCCAGCCGACACCTCTACAACACAGTTTCTACCCCTAAAGCTCAGGGAACATCTTGGAAGGAGGGGCAGAAAGATTGCATGAGCCAGAGGACCGGGATATCTGTGCTGAGTATGTCTCTCTATTTGACAGAAAGGCTGCATTCCTGAAATCTCAACAAGATGGTTGTCTAAAAAAGACCTGAAAAATGACAACACCAGTTGACATGCCAGCATGGATGGGGGAATTCTTAGACAGCCCTACATCTAAATGAGGGGAGAATAAGTTTTTCCTAGGGATGAGCCCCTTGATAGTTAGCCTATCCCAAGTGGTCAGCACTAAACACACACACACACACACACACACACACACACACACACACACACACACACACACACACACACACACACACACACACACACACACACATCCTGTTGAGCCCACTTAGTGTTGTTCGGATATGTGTGTGTGTGTGTGTGTGTGTGTGTGTGTGTGTGTGTGTGTAACAATTAAAATAAAAAAATAAGAAGTCATGTATTTACGAAACAATAGGAGGCGCTGGAGGAGTTGGGGAATTGGAGGAGGAGGAAGGAGGAAGTGGAGAAAGAGGGGGAATGGTGTAAATACAATACTCACACATGAAATTCTCAAAAAATAAAAAAGAACGTGAAGGTGAATGAATCTGAAGATATGCGTAGTAATACAACCTATTAAAAATATTTTAATAATAAAGATGTCATGGAGCTGTTAAATACCCCCAAAATGTGATGAGTGTCCTTGGAATGAGGCAAAAAAAAAAAACGGTATTTGAAAAATATCTTTGAATTTTTGAAAAATTAAAAAATAATGACTGAAGTATTTCCTAATTTGATGAATATTGTGAAGCCAACAATACACATGAAGCTGGAAGAACTCCAAGCAGAAGAGACATAAATAAATCTACACCACACATATCAGACTGCTGGGCCTACTAGCAATGAAGCTACCCTCATGAACTGTGTTTGTTCCCTTGGGCCAACTTCCTCAGAGTCCATCCTCACTGTCCCAAGAGACAGGATTTCCCTCTTCCATGTTGAAGAGCTTCTGATATATGGTCATACCACTTTGTCTTCATCCACTGGTTCTCAGGGCGACCCTTGGGCTGGCTCCTTTGCTCACCTGTGGTAAGTGGTGAGGCTGTAATCATGGGGATTGTTTCTTTGGCATGCTATTTTTCTTCTTTCAGATCTAGATCCAGCAGTGGGCGAGCTGGATCACATGACAGTTCTAGTTTTCATTTTTAAAGAAGTTTTAGGATATTTCCATCAAGAGCCATAACACTTTACATTCTAAATATCAACAGTGAATATGACTTAGTGCTTGTGTATCAAGTGACCCCCAAAAGGCTACTGTGCTGAATCTCGAATCTCAGGTGGCAGATCCAGTTAAGGGAAAAGGATTGGATTATGAGTGCTCTGTCTTCATCAGTATTTCTGGGCTGATGAGTTCATACTCTGGTGGTGTTATGGAGATGTGGTAGGATATAGAGCCTGCATGGAGGAAGCTTGCCTTTGAAGGTAGTTTGTCCCTGGCCTCTGGCTGCCTGCCTTATTCTGCTTTCTAGCATCTATGGAGTGGGAATTCCTATCTCTCTACATCCTCTGGCCATGATGTTCTGCCCCACTACCACCATTATGTCAATATAAAGAGAAAAAAAGAAACAATACATTTTAAAATAGGTAAAGAAAGGACATATTACATACAGAAGAACAAATATAAGAACCAGAGTCAATTTTCTATTGAAAACAAGAGAAAGTAGTGTAACATTCAGAAAGTCATGATACAAGTAGAACAGTTCAGATGGGATAGCACATCGTCTATACTTCCTTCCAGGGCTCGGGGAATATCCCAAAGAAGGGGCAGAAAGAGCATAAGGACTGGAATGTGACTAGCTAGTTAGAGTTCCTGCCTTGACTTCTCCAAAATGATGGACCGCAGCCTGGAATTATGCACTGAAATAAGCTCCTTTCCCCAAGTTGCTCATTGTATGGGTGTTTCATCAGAGCAACTGGCAGGACACTAGGACAATGGCAAAGATAACCAAAGCAGATAAAGAGCTGCTCATTGAAAACCATCCAATATTTCTGAAGATTACAGAAAAACCTAAATAAATGGGGAGGAAAACTGTCTATAGATCAGAAAACTCAGTGTTGAGATCTAGTCACCTTTCAAACAGATTTACATACTTAACACTCAATTATGAAGGAAATCTTGGAAGGAAACTTATAGGACTTGGCAAATGGAGTTGGGGAGCTACTCAGTTGGTAGAGTGCCTGATGTACAAAATTGAAGAACTGAGTTTGATCCCCAAAATATCAAGAAAAAAGGAGCCAGCTAAGGTAGCATACAAAGACAGATGGACACTCAGTCAAGTTGTACCCTGAGTCCCATTGAGAGATCCTGTCCCCAATGACAAGGTGGATGGTACCTAATGAAAAGCAATTTCTTTTGTTTTCTGGTTTTCACTTGTTCACTTGCACACACACACACACACACACACACACACACACACACACACACACACACATTGACAGACTGATTCTAAAACTGACATGGAAATGTTAAGGATCAAATAAACCCTAGTGGAATAGTTAAAAATCCGTATCAGAGCTGCTGCCAAGGGCCATGTCTGGGTCTGTGTTGTTGCTGCAGCTCGGGTCTGTGATGATGTCCATGGCCTGTGTTACCAGGGGTCATAGGAACCATGTGTGTTGAAATCTTATGACCCTGCTGAACTGACCCTGCCCCCCCCCACTGGTCCTGGGATTGCTGGCTTTGTCCCTCGCTGGACACTGCAGCAGGAGAGCTGGCCTCCACTTCCCCTGGGAGAGCTGGCCGCTGCACTCAGGAGAGATGGCCCAACCCCTCCCCATGGGCATGGGACAGCTAGCCCTGATGGCATGGGCTTAGGAGAGCTGGCTCTGTCCCTCACCTGAGGGGGGCAGTCACAGTGGCCTAGACCAACCAGCTTAGCTACTACCCAGACCCACATCCTGGGCTTTGAGTTGGCCCAGCCTAGCATTCACCCCACCTATGACCTACTAGAGTGAGTGAAGGGACTGATCCTGTGGAATGATCTTCATGCAGGATCTCCATAGCTCAGGGCAACAGCAGGATATCTGAGGCGATTTTTGGTGAAGGTCCAGTGATGATGGTGTGCCAGAAGCCTTGAACCAGACCAATGATTCATTGCAATGAACATTTCGTGGGTGGAGCTGACTGGACAAGGGGTATTCTGTATGACACACAGAAGTCATAAGGGTGAAAGGAAGAATAAGGTGATGTTTTTGTTTTGCTTTTAATTAATTTTCTTGTGGGAGTCTTTTTCGGGAGGCATGCTATAGGGGTGAGGGCTAGATATGGAGGAACTGAGAGGTGAGTGTGATTGGGGTGCATGAAGTGAAATTCCCCAAAATCAATAAAGAATTATGTTTAAAAATACATATCAAAAAATCAAGTGTATCCACAGCCCACAAAAGCATAAATATTAACCCCAAATGAATCATAAACTAAAACATGACATCTGAAATTAAATAACTTCCAGAAGAAAATACACTTGAAAATTGTATTCACTTTGACTAGTCACTGGTATCTTTAGAATGTGAACACTAGCAAAAAAAAATGGAAAGCTGGACTTTGTTGGATACATTTTTATTTATTTTTCAAAAATTTCATTCATCTTTATAATGCATTTTAAGCTAATTTTTTTTTACATGTATATATCTGTTATGATATGTTGCATTATTCACAGAGGCCAGAAGAGAGCGTCAGATCACCAGTAACTGCAGTTACCGGTGGTTGTGAGGTTCTCAATACGCTCTGGAAGAGCCAAAAGCATACTGCTCTCCAAGTCTGACGCTAGGGTTATTTTGAGGGTCTTACAGTGTATAGCGATGCAGAGAGCATGGTGAGAAGAATGGCACCGGCCGGGGCAGCAGAGCCTGAGGCAGCTGGTACACTGAGTCTTCACTCAGGAAGCAGAGAGAGGAATGCGCATATTCATTTGTCTTTCTTCTTCCACCCTTTATTTAGTTATGGGTCCAGCCATGGGATGGTGCCATTCACACTCAGGGTAGACATTCCCTCTTCAGTTACATCTCTCTGGCAAGACTTTCACAGACTCACTGGGTGTGCCTTTTAGGTGATTTCAAATCCAATCAAGCTGACAGTGGAGATTACACTACAGAGGAGGGTAGTTAAAACGTTGACCATGTGTAGCTCGAGGCACAGAAAGTCAAAGGAAAACAGGGACGTCATACACTGGTGTGAATGTGCAGCAGTGCTGTCCAACTGGGGGTCGTTGTGATGCAGCTGTGAGCCTATCTCTGCCACCAGCCAGAATAAAGAACATGTCCTCATGAAGACCCTTGTGTGTGAATATCCCTAATGCTTGGCTTCTAACAGCCAGCCTGAACCATCACAACCTGACCACCAACAGGTGAGCAAATATGGTTCCCCTGGGATGGCATCCTACTAGCCACAGAGAGGGACTATCCACATGCCACACACAGATGGAGCCAGTCATTGTAGTCTCAACCCAGCCAGAAGAAAGGATGTATTGGACTGTGTGGTTCAAGGTCTAGAAACTTGTAGAACATTTCTACTGAAGAACAGTAGTCTCCATAGATCTTCTGGGATGCAGCAGGCAGGGAGGGGTGGCAGTGGCGATGCAGACATTTGGGGGATAGCTAAGTGACCGCGGTGACTGGTTCACTATCACCATGCATCGTAGCCTGTCACACAGCGCACTGTGAACATGTGGTTTATGTCATAGCTAGTTGCATCAATTTGGCCAGGCCATGGTATTCTGCTATTGGGGCAAACACCAGTCTAGCTGTTGCTGGGAAGACCTTTTAAAGATGAGATCAGCATTCAAGTCAGTTGACTCTGGATGAAGCAGATTATGCTTCATAATGTGGGTGGACCTCATCCAATCAGGTGAGGGCCCCAACAGAAAGGCTGAGGTCACCTGGAGAGGAGAGAATTCTGCTGGAAAACAACATCAGACCAGAGTTGTCTCTTCAGTGGCTGCCTGTAGCATGAATCCTAAAGAGTCGTATTAATAAAATTAAACCTGGGCCAGGTATTGGGGTGACTTCTGGAAGATCAGAGAAACAGAACAAGCCACAGCTGCCTCACCTCACCAGTTCCTCAGCTGGTCTTGTTTCCTCAGACTTCTGAGTCCTCATCCAAATGAATCTCAGCTGAACTGTGCTGCTCCAAAGCCTGAATGCTTAACCAGACAAATGCTTCTAGTTTCTGGTCTTCACGCCCTATATAATCTTTCTCTTTCTGCCCCCACTCCCTGGGATTAAAGGCTCGATTTCTGGGATTAAAGGCTTGTGTCATCAAGCCTGGCTGTTTCTAATGTGGCCTTGAACTCAGAGATCCAGAGGTATTTCTGTCTCTGGAATGCTAGGATTAAAGGTGTGTGCTACCACTGCCTATCCTCATGTTTAATATTGTGGCCGTCCTGTTTTCTGACCCCAGATAAGATTATTAGCCTGCACATTATTTTGGGGAACACAATACCATCACAGCTGCCTGCTTCTTGCTCTGCCCTTTCTGTTCTGAACCTGCAGCCTGACCATGATGTCATCCGACTCTCAGAATCCTCTCTCTAGTCTCTGTCTCTCAACTCTCTTTCAACTGCTTTCTTAATCTTTTTTATCATTATCAATCTCTCATCTCGATTTCTATTTCAATCTCTTTCCTCTCTCTCTCTCTCTCTCTCTCTCTCTCTCTCTCTCTCTCTCTCAACTATAAATCTTTCAATCTCTCTTTTAGTTTTTAATTTCTCTCTCTTCCTCTACCCCCTCTCTCTGTTCTTGATTCTTTCTCTTTGAATGATCTCAAACATCTCTACCGTCACACATACCAGAAGTGTCGACAGGTAGGACCTTCCACCCACATTCCCATTGACAGTGTATTGCAATCTCCATCAGGAAACACTGATACATGACAAAGGCCCACAGAGACAATGGCCTTAACAGGCAAGATGTTGCCAATGCTGATAATATCTTATTTACATTGATGTCTATTTTTAAAATCCCACTCAACTTGAGAACATTAATTTCAGAAATTGAAAGAGTTCCTTCCAGTCAATAGTGAAAAGATAAACACCCCAAGAGCCATTTAGAAAGGGATATAAATAGATGATTACCCCCAGACATGACTGCACTCATAACAACTGTTAACCCTTGTTAGATCAAATAAATGCAAATGAAAGCCACTGTGGAAACCAGTTGCCACCTGTGAGGATGTCGGCTAGACTCATCAGGAGCTGGTGTGTGTGGATGGCAATGGGTGCTCCCAGGCACAGTGGCAGGAATGTGAGCATTCATACTAACCCTGTTGGGGACTGGCAGAGTGATCCACAGTCACGTCTAAAATCATGTCCTTCCTGTGACCTAATGATTCTGGTTCTATATAATCCCTATCTATAAATAGCTGCAGCTCTCCAAAAACATTTAGTATAATTGTGTACATTTCTTCAGTGTTTAAACAAGCAAGGCACAGGAAATAGCCTAACTGTCCAAAAATAAAGACTGATGAATGAGATGATGGTATTTATGTGTGTCAGAACTTTGGATTGCCACCACAACAATGTCACAGCAAAGCACTGGGAGAAACGATGACACCCTGAAATAACACTCACCCCATATTTAAGGAGATCATAGGACACTTACAGAAGGATGGGATGAGAAGTTAGGAGCAAGATACAGAATGTGGGAGCTCTGGGTGGTAGAAGCGAGGGGCATGTTCTTGAATCTCTCTCCACTTGGCAGCATTTAAAAATGAACCCACTCTAGGAACAAGAGGCTGAGGAACACTGGGTATCAGAACATTTTCAGAAGCCAGAAGGCATGGGCTCTAACCCCAGCTGCCACCCTCCTGTTCAGAATCCTTGAGAATTTCCCCCAGTCCCTTCCTCCTAAGTGCCATAAACTTCAAGGGGGTGCTGTGAAAGGGCCCAGAGAATCCTAGTAAGTATGCAGCCATACACAGAATGAGATATGGAAACCCTGCTTCCTACATTAGGGATGGTGCCCATACAACTGGTAATCACTATTTAAAGTCACACCTCATCTCCACTAGCAACTCCCTGAAGGCAGTTTATGTGCTAGAGCCTGATGGATGGGCATTCTCATGAGGCTTACAGTCTTCTGGAGACTCCTTGTCTTGTGTTTTCTCTGCCCTCTGCTAACTCTTCCCATGACTGTGCCCTTGTCCTGTTTCATTGCAAAGTGATCCCTCCTTGTTTGAGGTCAGTCCCTTGGAGCTGGCCAGGAACTGTCTCAACACATATGAAGACCAAATTCATAGCCTTTGTAGCCAGAAGCTTGGAGTCACAAGGTCCATGTCACTTCTGGCCACATCTTTGCGAAGCTGCTGAGCTGGTCTCCAAAGCTCGCAGATGGGAAAGGAAGCAGACTCTTTCCACATGGATCTGGGCATCTTCTGAATCTGGAGTCTAGCTTCTCCTCCAGGTCCCACCTTGACAGACAGAGGTATTCTCTGAAAAGTGTATAGCAGAGGAGTACAGAGATGTGGAGGTCTGTGTAGAACACAGGCTTGTTGCTGTTGCCAGAAAAGCAGGTTAAGAACAAGCCACACAACCTATTCCCCTGAATATCCTGCCGTCTCATGATCCATAAAGATTCCCCAAAAGCAGGATTGTCTCTTTCTGAAGTCAGCTTCTCTCTCCACTGTCCCTGTGGAGACAACTCCATTTTCATGTCAGTACACAAAAATCCAAATTCAGGGTCTCTGGGTGCTTTAGTTGGTCAGGCCCCTGGGATGAAACAGCAAATGTGAGACTGTGGAAGATGGAGATGATGGGGAAGGCTTGTCAGCCTGGGGCTCAATCAAGCAGAGTGGGAAATACTGACAGCACAGCTTGAGGTGCTGAGTTTTTTCCATACGGCTGGAGAGTGCTTATGCCAGGCAAGCTCTCTGCTCAGTATCTCATCCTAGCACTCTGCCCTATCTGTTATACTCTGGGACTGATGCAAGAGCCACCAGGCTGGATGGTCCTGGCCTGGCCTCGTCCCTGGAGCTCAGTGACTATGGACTGGCCTTTTGTGAGACCTGGGGCTCTCCTTTGGTTAAACAGTCTCTTGTGTTTTAGCCCTAGAGTTCAGGTGATGGTATGATTCTCGTGTAGGCTTACACAGCCTTCACATTTTAAAGTCCTGCTAATTCTGGCTAGTGATCAAAAGCAAACCATCAACAATAACAACAAAAATTGTCAATTGGTAGCACATGTTGGGATCTAGAACTGAGCCTCTGTCTCCTAGCAACAGAACTCAGCACTCTGCTTGCCCCCCCCCCCCTCAATTCCATCCTGGTCTTTCTTACTAGGTCCTGGAAACTAGACCTGGATGGAGCATGCTGGGCCAGGCACCTGTCCTTCCATGTAGACTGCAGGTTGATCTTTAGGTCAGGGGAGCTATACACAATCCTGTTGTAGTTTCTTAATCTCTCATACTCTTCCCACAGCTCCTGGCCCCGTGGAGCCTGGGGTAGAGAACTGGGCTTCTTCAGCCTCTGTGTCTTGTGAATCCACTTCCATATTGAATCCTGACTCACAGTGGCTCCACTAACACCCCTTACAGCAGGAATCTTTAGGACTTGACATGAACCACACTCCAATATTGATCTTAAACTTTTCCCAGCATCACAGCCACCCAAAATCTCAAGGCCAGAGTATTAAATACAGCAGGTCGTGCACCTCAGTGTGTCCTGGCTTCCACCACCGTTGCCGCCACTTAGGATAGGGCAGGTTCAGTTTACCCCTCATCAATTCAAAGAAGATCACATCTGTCCTGCAAAAGGGATTTTCAAACAAAGGTTATTAGTGCAATAGTATTGGGTGGGCAACCAACTAGCATTTTAAGAAACAAATCAGGACAGAATAGAAAATATCAGAGCGAGTGAGTAAGTACTATCCTATAAAGCTTTTATTTCAGGGGTGTGTTTGTACACACACACACACACACGCGGTCTGTCTGTAACACATCTCATAGAAGCTCTCCCAGATACTGCTTACATTATCCCAGAACTCAACCTTAGGTTGAATGTTCCAACAGAGCAACTGAGAGATGGCTCAGTGGTTAGGAGTCCTTGTTGCTCTTCCAGAGGATCTGGGTTGGGTTCCAGCACCAATGTGGTGGCTCACAACTACCTGTAATCCCAGTTCCATGGGCCCCAGTGCCCTCTTCTGGTCCATGTAGCATGCACAGTGCTGCACAGCAAAACTGCACATGGGAATGCGGGTGCGCGCGTGTGCACACACACACACACACACACACAAATAAATAAGTCACTTTTTAAACAAGCACAAACATTCCAATAGTACCTTTGAATCTTTCTCACCATGATACCCATCACATGAATGGAATTGCATTTTCCTTGTATATTTCTCAAACCCACTGCAAACTTCTCAGGGAGAGGAAATACAGATATTATTGTCTTTCTGGCCCCTTGTGCCTGTCATCTATAAATTCCTGGCACTCAATAAATGCATGTTGTGTGAAGGGACACCTGTCTCAGAGCAGAATTTGAGGGGGGACAGGATGAAGTGGAATGTGAGAGGGTTTAGAGCTTTGTCCTTTTTGCAGTATAAAAGGTACAGATCAAAGGAAGGTGTGTGTGTGTGTGTGTGTGTGTGTGTGTGTGTGTGTGTGTGTGAGTGAAAGCAGATTCAGACAGTCAAGGTCTGGTTTGCAGAACCCAGCTGAGGGACCCCTCCCTGGGCCAGGGGCAGAGATGTCCATCTGGAATACTGAAGACAAGAGGGGCTACCACCCTGCTCACTTGACAATGTCAGAAGATCTGGTTTCTGCAGACTCTCTTCCCTGCAGGAAAGTAAGCGGGAGGAGGCTGTTCTGGAAAAGGTGGTACCTGAAAAACCTGGGTCTTAATTAAACAGGAATTGAAAATTAGTGGGAAACCCCCTTGGTGGACATGATTATATTATAGAGAGAACACTGCCAGGGGCTGGGTGGTCTTAGTGTGAAGCCTGCCTCAGTTCACAGCACTGGTTTGGAAGTGTGTATGCTTGTGAGAGGCAATTTTTCTGCATTCTCTGCATGTGTGTGTGGTCTTGTGGCTTGCATGCCTGTATGTGCATTCATGTGGGGGTGTGGCCATGTGACATGTATGTGTACAGATGCATGTGTGTGGAGTGCCATGATGTGTTATATATGTGTGCATATGTAAGTGCTTTGCACATGTGCATGCTCATGTGTGATGTATATGGCATTTATGTATCTACGTGTGTATGTTTATGTGTGCATATATGTGGAGATGTATGTGGCCAGGTAACATGCATATTCAGGTTGGTGCCTTGTACATGTACATGGGCGGGGGAGTGTGTACTTGTGGCCGTGTGATGACATGTATGAATAGGCATACATGTGGGTTGTATGCATACAGGCCTGTGGCATGCATGCATGTGGAGCACGTGTTTGTGGAATATCTTCATGCAGCCATATAGTGTGCATGTGTGCATGTACATGAGATCTAGCTGTGCATGTGGAGTACATGCATGTGTGCATTGCATGTAGGGCCTGGGTACTTGTCCTCCCTTAGCCCCTCAGTAGTTTTCTCTACTTCCTAGTCCCTTTAAATGCCACACTGGAGCAAGGTGCATGTTGAGAGGCTCATGCTGGTGACCACCTAGCTAGTGACTTGTGGGGTAAGGTCTCCCTTTCTAACAAAGGCCAATGAACCCCAAACTTTGACTTTTATTAAGGTGTCCGTTGATGCTTAGGAAGGCAAGGAGAGGGAATCTCATGGCCATGTACCTACAGGGCCACCTGGGAAATACCTGGATTCATGAGTCACCTCCTGGGCTTCAAGTGACTTACTAGGGAAAATGGAAAAGTAACTTCACCTGACTCAGCTGGTTTACAGGGGCAAACCTCTTCCACAAAGACGCACAGAAGAAGAGCTGTAACCATTGCTACCCTCCTCAGAAAACCGGCTCAGTGACTTTGCCCTGCACATACTCTAGAAGATGGATGAGGAGAGCAGGCACCAGGAACCAGAGCTTGGGTAGAGGCTGAAGTGCACTTGGGACAAGGAAGTGTTTCTGGGCAGATGTAAAGGAATGTCTCCTTAGGGTGGTCGCAAGAGTCCACAGGGTGGCAAGCTCGGGAGAAAAGGCAGGGCAAATGCCCCTAGATGCTCCCTGGTGGGCCTAGAACATCAATGCACACCCTGGAGCCCTGGTGCTGGGCACATGTGGGGAACAGGCTCAACGCAGCATCCTTTGCTTGATCTAAACTCTGGGTTCACTCTCCCGATCCATACCAAACAAGGTCTGTGACCCCAGTGTTACAGGCCTTTGGTGGAAGACTCTGGGGACGGGGGTAGGGGGTCCCAAGTCCACAAACTTCCCCCTGGCCCTGCCGGTCCTGCGCGCCCAGGGTCCAGCCTATGGGTACGCTGGGCCGTCTCTGTCGCCATCCAGAGGCTCGGCTGGGGCTCGGCGTCCCCTCTGCCCGCCTCCCTCTCCAGTCCCGGGCCAGTGCAGGGCCCCGTCACGCCGGGCACGCGCTCCAGGCGCGCCCCTCGCACTGGTGACGGGGCGCGCCGAGCCGGGACGCGCAGCGACGCCCAGAGCCGCGGGCTGGCGTCCCCGGGCGGGCGAGCACGGGCGCGGGCGGCGCGGGCGCGGGCGCGACGCGGGGCGGGCGGCGCGGGGCGCAGTGGGCCGGGGCCCGGGCGCGGCGGCGGCGGCGGCAGCGGCAAAGGAGCACGGGGACGAGGAGGAGGACGAGGAGGAGGATGGCACGCGCGGGGCCCGCACGTGGAGGCCGGCGCGGGGGCGCGGGCAGGGCCGGCTGCTGAGACGCGCTGCTGCCCCCCGCGCGGGCACCGCGGCTTCAATGGCGCCATCGCCCAGGACCAGCAGCCGGCAAGATGCGACCGCCCTGCCCAGCATGTCCTCAACTTTTTGGGCGTTCATGATCCTGGCCAGCCTGCTCATCGCTTACTGCAGTGAGTACCGTGCACCCGGGCCCCATACGGGCCTCGGATCCCCGGCTCGGCCCTTGCCCCAGCCCCGGCGGGGCGGCCCGCGTCGGTGCAGAGTTGTGAGCGCGTGGCGCGCGGTCCCGGGTCCTGGCCGCTGCTCCGCTGGCCCGGGAGGGCTGGGTGCAGGCGGCTCCGGGTTCCAGGCACTCCGCCGCCGGGCGCACCAGCCCGAGCGTGCTTCCGCGGACTCGCCAGCAGGGCCGGCGTCAGGCCCAAGCCAGCACGGCGGTGCCCGCTGCCTGCTGCCCGCCGTGCGGTCGCCGCTCTGGCCCAGGCTGGCGACCGAGCGGAACTGCGCGCGCTGAGCTTCCCGCCGGCGACACTCCCTCCGGGGACTTGTGGGGACGCGGCAGCCGAGCCCGAGCGGGACTCCTCCGGCGGGAGCGCGGCTTGGGTTCCGACGCGTGGCGGAGCTTCTGCCTTGCTGGGAAGCGGGCTCGCCAGACGCTTTCTGTAAAAGGAGAAGTAAGGGGACGGATGCCACTGGAGGGGAGGGCCCGCTACCGCTACGAGGGTGGTTTGGAGGAATGAATTGACGACCCAGTGGGTCTGGCGAGGGCTGTAGAGGGAGGTGCGGGTTGGTCGGTGCCTGGTACGGGGCGCTGAGGCTGGGTTGGGCTAGGAGCCGGACGGTGAGTGGTGGTAGGTAGCATCTGGGAAACGATTATGTGAGTCCCGAAACGATTATCTGAGTCCCGTACGCACAGATTTTGGGCTGGTGTAGGGTGGGAAGGCATTGTCCTGGCTTGTGCCTAGTGCCTGGTGCCTGGTGCCTGGTGCCTGGTGGTAGCTGGTGGGGTGGGTAGCGGCTGGTTAGCGTCCTGGGCACAGGCTCCAGCAGAGATGGGAGCTTGCCTGGTTACTGGTTCTTGCCTTCCTTTCGTCTCTGCGGGCAGGAAGAACTAGTGCCAGGGAACACCTGTCATGGAAAATTGCCACAGGCAAGGAGGGCTGGTGGTGAAAAAAATATGGATTCTTTACAAATTTAAAATAAAATAAAAGGCCATCACCAAGCGATTTCTTCCCCCCCCCCACCCCCCCCCCCACTCCCCAGCCTAGGGCCTCCTATCTCCCAATTCCAGCTCCTCCTGTCTCAGTAATGAAATTGCAGCAGCCTCGGAGACTCAAGTTATGACCAAATTTGTCCTCAGAGTCCTGGGACAACTCCGCTTTGGGGATAGCTTAACCCCCAGCATGGAGGCGTCTTGAAGGAAATTCGAGTAGGCCCAGAGCAGTAATTGCCCCAATTGTTTCAACCAGTCTGCGTCCCCCTGTGTTGCTGTGGCACCTCCCACTGAGGATCAGCAAGCAAGAGGATGGCTGCTGGTGGTGTTCTAACCTGGTTGCCCTAGCTGCCCTAGGAAAGGGTGTGTGATGGTGTGAGCCACAAGAGACTGCCCATTGCTTTGCCTTGTGCAGCCTGCTGGCTACTTTCAGGGGCTTCCCAGGTCCCCTTGAGCCTTGCTTTCTTAGCGATTCAGGAGGAGTCCGTAAACTCCAGAACTGGACAGAGGCGGCCAGATGGAATGCACTTCCCGGTGCTATCCCCCAAATGGCCCATTCAACAGTCTGTGTGTGTGTTGGGGGGTGGGGGGGGAGGGGGGGGGGGGGGAGCTGAAATCTGGAGCTGGCTGTACTTCCTGGGCAGGTTCTGTTAACAGTATCCTTGGGTCAGCATGAGAGCCCAGAGCTACAGACTGGGTCGGTGGAGGCAGCTCTGCCAGTGGGAAGAGGCCAGCTACCCACCGCTGCTAAGTGCATGACAACCCATCCCTTGACCAACACTCTGCACTTCAGTATGCCACCAAGCTGTACCTTGTATCCACTCACAGCCAGTATAGCCTCTGTCCCTCATCTTCCAGCCTGCAGTGTGAATCAAAACGTGTCCTTACTTCTTCATCCCCTTGATCTCTGCTACAAGGGCAATTGGTAAGAATGTCTTATCCAGAAGAGCAGAAGTCCTTAATAGCAGAGCTTTGAGCAGCCACATTTTGATGGCTGTTTCCATCCCCTCATAATGGAATAATTGACAATAAGCTAACGTTTTTCAGACACACCCCATTACACCAGAAATGCAGTTGGAGAAATTAAAACATTTCTCTAAAATGCAATATAACATCATAATAATTTATAGCTGGGAACTGCAATCCTGGGGGGGAAAGAATATTCCGTTTTTTCTTAGCACGGAAAATGATAATTAAACAGTTCCTGTGATTTCCAGCCTGTCTTTCAACATATCTAGGATGAAGGATAGTTAAGCATCCTTGTGTGCAAGATGTTTCAGTAAGGACTTTTACTACCCTAAGTGTCTTTTTGCTACAGAGCAGAAAGATTTGGGAGGCTCAGTGATACAGCCTATGGTGTGTATGTTTCTCTGTAACACACATGGTGCTCACTTCCTGGCACAAATCGGAGGAAACTGGATTATTTCCTGGCCTGGTTTCTGTTGGGGGATTCAACAGCTCTTGCCCATTGGATGTCCTTTGCTAAAGGCGCTGGAGATCCATATTAAGGAGGTGGGCTCCACCCTCTGGCTAGAAAAAGACCTGCAGTCCACCAATTAGGCTGGTTGCTATGGTGACTCAGCCTTGTCATTTTTCAGGGATTGGGGAAGAATTGCCAGGGAGAGAGAGAGAGGAGAGGAGAGGAAGAGAGAGAGAGAGAGAGAGAGAGAGAGAGAGAGAGAGAGAGAGAGATTGATTGATTTCCCCGTGAGGCTGCCTTTAAAATGGGTGCTGTAGTTTGTGTGTGCTAAATGTTACTTATAAGGTCCACTTCGTAAGCAAGCACCCAGCGTGCTTACCAAGGGCACCCGGTAAAGTTAGGTGATGGCTGTTGTGAGGAAGGGGAAGGTGCTTTAATCTGGGGCTTGGGACACTCCTCAGAGTGTGGTTTGGAAGGGCTGAAGTGTTTGAATTGCCCCAGTGTGTGGAGCAGGAAGGTCAGCCTGCCAGACGCCGTTGTTGAATGAGATAGGACCTGGGGCTGGTGTGCCATGTACCATGCTTGCACCAAAGAGCTCTTTCCACACTGGCTTGTGGCATGTTGGGGATAATGGCAACAAGGAACATAGAGAAAAGAGCCTTGTGACACTGAGCCTTGACTTTGATACTTGGGAGGAGCGTTCAATTCTGGAATAAAGGAGACCGCTTTAGCATAGATGGCAAGTTCCGTCTTCAGAGCTGCGTGGTGGACAGACGCTCCTGGCATGTAAATGCCGTAAGAATGGCCTCATTTCAGAGCACTGGGGAGTCCAGAGGAGGAGAAGCATTGGGGCTGCCTGTTTAACATAGTTGTTTTTTTCCCAAATAAATCCTGTTAAAATTGAATTGTGCCGTTCAGTTAAATCTCATGGCCGCAGCTGCGAATAGGAGAAATTACAAACAAGTTTTGAATTGTTTTTAATCCATTAGAATACTAACCGACCGTAGGCACTTTGATGGTCCCCAACATGCATTTCCTTTACAAATACAATTTGTGGCATATTTAGTGGAGATGACAATGTGCTGTATTCCTGCTGATCAAATGTGGCTTCTGGAGTTCTCAAAAATACCAGAGGCTTCAGGAAGTGATGCCTTTCAGGAGTCAGTCAGGCGCTTGTGTTCTCTCTCTCTCTCTCTCTCTCTCTCTCTCTCTCTCTCTCTCTCTCTCTCTCTCCCTCTCTTTTCTCTCCCTCTCCCCTCCCCTCTCCCCCACTCTGTATTTTTGTTTGTTTGTTTTGTTTTGTTTGATGAATGTCCTAGGGTGAAATGTGCTGTTTCTTTCAGCCACGTAATATAATGGTAAGCTGTCTTCCCTAGCTGCATTCAGAGCCCCAGGAGGAAGGAGGCAGAGGCATTTTTACCTCCTCCGAGGGTTTTCTGTTTAGAAACCTGCAAGAAGCGACTTGGACTTGACTGTCCATCTCCTTCTTTTCAGAGCCAGGGCTGCTCCTGGGCAGAGGGTCTGGAACACTCTTGTTCTTTCCCCAATCTCTCCTTGAGGCCAGTGTCTACTGCCTTCTTTACACTTCCACACTGGTCTGGCTTCTTGCTCCCATCAACTGTGAGCTATCCGGACCTCAATGAGGTCAGAGGCAACCGGAACCAGAAGAGAGCTTGACTAGACCACACTCCTCCCTGCTAACTTCTCAGACCTAGACTTGCTTCTACACCCAGAGCATAAAATATGTAGATCAACTTTTGTGGTGTGAAAGTACTTTCAGGTGACTTTATGGGCGTAATTATGGGGGAATGTTATGATAATGCCGCAGTAGAAAAGGGGGAAAAAAAGCAAAACGTTAAAATCACCATTTCTTTATATAGCTCGGCAGCTGCTTCTTTAAAAGACCTCATTTTTGCTTTAAAACTTGGTGTGCTGCAGTTAATGACCTCTACAGATTGCCACCTGTCACCCAGGCTTACAGTGACGCCCAGCCCCTGAGATCAGGGCAGGAGGAGATGGTAGCACCCTGGCTAGAATCTAGGTGTGGCCGATGAGAGCTCCCAGCTGCTGCTAGGAATGTGTCACCAGCCACTGGCTCAAGGTCTGTGAGGGGCAGGAACTGAACTGGTTCGGGTTCCACCTTCCTTCCTAAAGGCTCACTTCCATTTACCAGTCCTTCTGCGCTGCCTCGGGGATTTCTGTGAGCTGGGGTTTCTATGCAGGCCGCTGGCATCCCCTGAATGTCACTGACCCCTCCTTCCTTCACATGTCTCTGCTCCAGAGTGCACCAGCTAAACGAAATTGTGTGAGCTGTCCCGGAGCTGAGCTATCCTGGGTTAGACATAGCATTGGCAGGGAGTCTTGGTGACTGTTCTAAGGAGGTAAGTGGGGCTCCTTTGGGATCTTGCCCTCCCACATCCTGGGAAGCCAAGTCCCAACTTAGCAGACTCTGCCATCAAGGATGGTGGATGGCAGGACTCCCCTGTTACTCTGTGGTTTGTCTCCCCTTTGCAAAGACCTGTCCCTGGACTCACCTTCCAGGCTTCACAAGGAAAGCCAGAGTGGTGTGTGACGCTGGAGATGGAACCTCTGGCATGTGCGTTTGGTGTGTGCTGGGAAACTTCAGCCCTGTGCCAGGCTGTGGAGGGCAGAAGTAGACAAGATGTCTGCTGTCCTAGAGCTGACATCACAGTGGGAAGGCAGGCAGTCTACACAAAGGAAAGACAGGAGAGAGTTGGGAAAGGCTCTCTGTCTACCACTGCATTCTCTAGGGTCCTTGGGTTGTCTCTTCTCACCACCCCCACCCTGCACTGGGCACAGAGGTGCCACTCCATCTGTGTTGGGATTAACCAGTGGCCCCTCGCAATCGGCCTGCTTGTTTGGGCTTTGTTTGCAGAGCGAGAGACAGGGAGGGCTATGACAAGCAGATGGGGCAATCTAGCCCTCAGGGTCCCTGATGTCAAGAGGATTGTCACAAGGAATAGGATGTCCAGAATGAAGAACCAGTTGATCATGGCTCTGGGACATGGGTGCTGTTCTCTCAATGCATATGAAACAAAACACAGAACGCTCAGCCTGTACTCCTCTTGAGAATCTGATTCCATGTTCAAGGTCAACCCAGACAACTTAGTGAGATCCTGACTCATAATAAAGAGGTAAAGCGGTCTAGGGATTCACACCTCACGGGTAGAGTGTTTGCTTAGCACACAGAAGGCCCTGATTTCTATCTCTCTGTTGCCAAGAAAACCCCAAACCACAAAGAAGCCAACCCCTCAGGTAGGCTGTAACAAGCTGCTTGTGTTTGTCTCTCATGCTGTGGAAGACACGCAGACAGACAGACAGACACACACACCTTGCTAAGTCTGCCTGAGTCTTTCTGCATCCCTTGCGATTTTGGGATGCAGGGATTCGGGGTGCGACTTGCTGGTCTACCTGATTATAAGTCTCGGCTCCTTCTCAGATGGCCATCTCTTTTAACTCTCTACAGGCTTAGAGGCTCCCCAACAAGTGGCCCCACTCACAGGAAGCCTTGCTTGTTAGTTCCTGAGGGCCTGTCCCTCTCTTCTCCCTAGTTTCTCCAAACAGCTCTTCTTCCTTTACGCTTCCCTCCCCTTGCTCTGTGTAGAAAGAATAAACAGTATTTCCCCAGAACCCTGAAGATGCTTCACTGCCTTCTGCCTATGTTTGCAATGATAGAAAAGTCCAGAAAAGATGGCATTTCTACCTCACCACAGCCGGTAAGCTGGAGGAAAGTGATTGAGGTAACTGGATAGTCCTGAGTCAGGATCAGCTGTTATCTTTCTATGGCTTCGGAAGGGCTGAAAGGACTGGGTGACACTGTTGATCAGTGGGTGTGTCTGTAGAGCAGAGAGCTTGGCCTCAGGACTAAGGGTGATGCTTAAGTGCAGCAATGGGATCTTGGGATTGGGGTGGACAGGAGGATAGGCTGGAGACTGAAAACAGGTCCTGGCTGGAGCCGAGAGCCATTGCCTTCTGCAAAGGGACAAAGCCTTTCGGATCCCTGAAGTCCCAGGGTTCTGACAGTTTTATTGAAAGGAAAGCAAACAGTGGCATTCCTGACCTATGCTCACTCTCTTAAAAAGTGTGCCTGGGGGTAGAGGGGAACTTCTCAGGGTGCCAGAATACAAGTCTCTTCACCCTCAGGTGAGTTCCTCATTTGCTTAGCTCTAACAAATCAGCATGTCCTTGTCATCTCCAAGGACATTTCTTTGCTCTGTTCTCACTCTGGGTCAGTTTCTCAAGAGCATCATAGGCACCTGGACCATCTCAGTGCACTGGAGGGTATGAACAGCATTCCCCGCCCCTGACACACACTGCCATAGCCCCCTTTCCCAGGTGTGATGACCAAAGGTGTCACCAGCCACGTGTCCCTTGGAAACTGAATTGGATGCTCATGAGTTTCCTGCCTGTAGGACCCCAGTGGACAGAAATGTGCAGGCATCTCTCAGCTTATGGGATTGAGACTTTGGAGTTCTGGACTACTGACAAGGGGTGAGGTTGAGAACCCTTCTGAGCTACACAGCCTGTTTGGGGTCCGAGGGTGTCCCACTGCAGGGGCCTGGTAGGGCTTTCCCCTGCCCAGAAGGCTTGTGTGGGCTTTGTGGATGCTGTGAGGCCTCTTCCTGCCTGCTTGTGATGTTGGAACCACTTTCTGCTACAGGGAAGGTGTCTCCACACGTTCCCTCAGCTGCCGTTTTCCAGAGCTGGGACGAGCACGTTTTGAAGGTTGCTTGCAGCCTCTTCTCCGAGTCTTCATTTTCTGTAGCTATCACACATGAAACCGTAGTGCTGATGGTGATGAAGCCATTTAGAGGCAATCAAACATCCCGGGTCCAGCATAGCGACAGAGGAGCCCATCAACCCTTCATCCACCCACTTGCTTAATTATGCTCTTCTCTCTTGGAGGCAGCTCAGTTCCCACATGTGATTTCACAGTGTTCTGGGGTGTCTAGAGCCCGTCCTTTCCTCTGTGGGCAGTTCTGACCCTGCTGGTGGCAGCTTGGCTGCTTCGTTTCAGTGTCTGGGAAGCTGTGGCCTGAGAATACATTGTGGGGATGGTGAGTATTCGTGGTTCTGTTCCAGTCTGTCCCTGCTCCAGCCCCTGGTCACTCTGCCCTGGTTAAGTGCAGCCTACCTCGGGTGCTCTGCAGGGACTCAGACCCATTCATACCTGAGTATCCTCCTCTCTCTGCCAATATGCTCTTTCCCTGTGGACACTTGGGTTGGGATTTCTGTGTTTCTGTATCTCAAAGGCAAACATGACCCTTTCTGTCTGGTTTCCTATTATACATGGGATGGCCACAGGTGTCCTATGGGAGAACTGAGACGTGTGTTCTGGTGTGGTGACCAGCACTACATACACACACACACACACACACACACACACACACACACACACCTCATTCACTCACAGTTACCTTTAGCCCCTCTATCATCTGAGGGAACTGCACATCCCAGCTCTTCCTCCTTGATAGTGTGTATCAAACAAAATCTGTCTTCTGGGTCTCCAACCACAGTAGCCTCTGGAGACCCCAGGTTGGTAGAACAAGAGGAGACAAAGGCTGGATTGTTCTTATAGATTCCTCAAGTTTCATCCGTTAATCTGTCCTTCACTCAGTAAGGCAAGGAACTGTGAGTGTGGCCCAAGAGAGGGTGCCATGAAAGCCCATTAGGAGGCGGTAGAGGTAGACCCCGGGTCTCTTGATCCTCTGCACCAGGCCTTCCATGGTCAGTGTCACCTGACTACTGTGTGTCCTTTGTTCATGTCACACCCCAAGCAAGGGTCTACCTTCCTTCTTTAGGTCCTGGTTCCCCTGCTTGAAACAGATGGTAGTAACTGACCTCCAGGGCTGAGATTTTATCACCAGTGGGTTGGAGATGTCTCACTTAGACCTACAGAATCTGTCTGCAGCCTCAGAATCAAGCTGGAAGGCCACAGCATGCAGCCACGAGACCCCCTTCCCATACGCTGGCATTCTCCCTTGTCCTTGACCAGCACAAGGCTGGAGTAACAACTGCTTACTTTTGGCTTTAGCCATGGAGCCAATGGGAATGTACCTGTCATTCACTCAGTGGAGCTGATTATTTCCCAATGAATATCTCTGCTGTGTTTCACTTTGATGATTCAAAATGAGCTCCAGAGGACATGGCAGGTATCTCCGGGGGGGGCCTGGACATCCACTGATCTTCAAGTTTGTTGCTGAGGTGGGCATACCTGGGAGGATGATGGTGACTGGCTGGATTATGTGCTCTATGCCTTCAAGATTGGCATGTGAGTCTTAGAGTTCTCAGCCGGTTCCTACCCACCCATGGCCACCTCTTTGGAGACAGTGTATAGTGACACACCTCAGAACCCTTCCTTATGCCATCAGGGATGCAGGAAGGCAGTTGAAACCTAGGCCCGTGTATATATAGGATGTATTTAGTACCTGAAGCATTTGCAGTGAGAAGAATTGCTGGAGTGATAGATGCTTAAGGTCATGCTAGGTCATGCTGGGAACAGCCCAGAAAGTCAGTTTCATTGTTAAAAGATGGTTCTTTCCTTAAGTGACATTGTCCCCTGTCACCTGCACTTGGACATTCCCTCATCCCAGATCAGCTAACCTAGTGTCTCAGAACAGCTGGCCCACACCCTTCACACGTCTTGTCCTTTATTCAACCCTCCAGAGGCCTAGGACAGGTGTGGCCCAGCTCCTGCCTGAATGTCTTCCCTTCCTTGTTCAGCCCCTCTTCCCCTCTTCGCTGATATTTGGATCCTTAGAGAGCCTAGGTTGGGCTGAAGGAGGTTTCTGTTCTGGGCACAGCCACCTTTAGCTCTCAGAGGAGCTCATGTCTGGCCCCTGCCTAGGAAGGCAAAGGCAAGCCTCATGCTGCACAGGCTTTCCAGTGCATCTTGCTGTCCTAAAACTGTACTTACCACCTCTGTACCAGCCCCAGCCCCCTGTGATGCTCAGCAAAAATGGAGTTATGAGGACAGCCATGTCTGCTGCTCTCAGGAAGCTCCCCTTTCCAGGCAGCTTAACCCCAGCACAGGCTTTAGGTGGAGAGGAGAGGGTGTTAAAGGTAGAGGGGCTTCCAGGGTAAGCTTTGCTGGCCTTATGGTCTTTTCCCTGCCACTGAATCATCTTAGAGACACAGTGTGTGTCTGGTGGGAGCCGCTTTCCTGAAAGCCCCTCTCTGAGGTTTCTGTTAGACTCAGGGCAAGGCTGTGGATGGGCTGAGCTGACTGACCATCAGAAATGGAAATAAACAAAGTTGAAGGTGCTTTCATCCTCTACTCAGGAACCCCCATGAGTCCCAGAACATCTGATGAAGTGGGGTGATGGGTGCTAAGATAACTGAGGAACCTAGAAGGGCCTCCTTTCTCTATCCTCAGAGGCCATGTGTGTGTGTGTGTGTGTGTGTGTGTGTGTGTGTAAGGCTTGGGTTGGGTGGAACATTTCTTGATTGTCTCTGCTCACCTTCCAGGCATCCCAGCCAGCATACCTGGTATTACCCCAGCTGTTAGATGGCTTCTGAGGAATTTCTCAAGAAACAGAATTGAGGTGGTGTAGATGTAGGTTCTAGGGTCTGGGGACTTTGGGACACCCTGTTAATTTCACTGAATGACCTCAACCACCATACTTTTTAGATCTTGAGCTTCAAGTGGGAGGGACTATTAACCCCAATGAGGCCTCTCCTAGTATCATCACTGACAGCCATGACCCAAGAGTTATCTGCCTTCTGCAGGTTAGGAAGGGCCATGCCTATGTTTTGTCCACGAATTTCTTTCTCCATTTCAAAAGCCACTGGGTAGCAAGACAACAGAAGGATTTTTTTTCTGGCCTGACTGACCTAAGAATAGATTTTAAAACCCTGTTAATGTTTGGGCTGCTATGAAACATCCAGACTGAGTCAGAAAGGAATAGATGTGGCTTGTCTTGTATCTGACATGCATTTGAGTATATTGAACACCCAAGTAAGCCGGTTTAGAGGAACCTCAGAGCCTGGAGCCTGAATCTGGGTGGTTCATTTTATGGGATATTGGAGCAGTCTTTGGAGGTCTCCAGAGGCTCTTTGCTATGCTTGTTTTTATCAGATAAGATGCTAACAATTCCAAAGGATGCTTAAATGCTATGTGGTCCCATGCTAGTGGCCTTCCATCCAGAAAGATACTTTTACCCTGGTTTAAATGACATCTCTCCTGTACAATTTTGCCATGTGATGGCATATCCTAAATCAAGTGAAATGGGTTCATTAATTGGTGCTAATTTATGTTTCTCAGCTCCCATGCTATGGTGGCTGAAAGAGCCAGGCAGCGTCATCTGTAGCCTGTGGCATAGCTGTTCCCACTCTTTTTGCCCTTTTCCTCACTGGCTCATTTCTGGGAAGGAGCTGCTGGCTGGGTGTGGAGAGATGAGTAGGAGGCTTCCTCTGTTTCCCACCAGTTGTCACCCATCTGTGAGGGGAATGGGGGCTTGGCTTCAGCTTCTTTGGGACTGATGATGTGTAGAATTCTATCCTTGGTGAGATACCTTTGAGTCTGAAACTCCACACGAAACTAAGTGTGTGGAAACTCCAGTTACAGATCCTGAAGACAGATGTCTTCCCTCTGGGAACCTGGGGAACCCACTGGGGTTGATTCTGCATGGGGGACTTGGCTGCTGGAGCTGTTGTAGATAATGAACTTGGAGAAGTTTCTGAAGGCCAGGCTTGGAATCCTGAGCTCCCTGGACTAAGGAAAAACCAAAATCCAAAAACCAAAAACCAAAAACAAACAAACAAACAAACAAACAAACAAAACACCGTTAACAGGTGAGTACATGCACTGGGGCTTTGGAATTGTGTGATCAGCAGGTTCAATGCCTCTGGCATTTTTCCTGTGTTAAGATGTGGACTACTGCCCCATTGAGAGGTGGAGTTTCTCTCAGGAGACTACATTTGGGTCCAAATCCAGGCTCTTCCTGAGCACAGCAACGTACTCACTTGCTTCCATTTTTGCCGATGTTCCAGAATGGAGCAGAAGTCATTTGTAAAGTCACTTCCGAAAGCCTCGCGTCTTCAGTGAATGTCAGGACACTGAACAGATCTCAGTCACCAACCTCTCCTCAGGTGGCCGTGTGGTTTCTCTAGAATTCAGAAGTAGCCAGAATGCTCTGAGAGATGACAGCATGCCTGTGTCAGGTGACCTGGAACACATGGGACAATGGCTCTGGTGGACAAGTCCAGGATTGGCTGATCCTATGCTGAACAGAATAGTGGTGCAGGTTGGGGGAACCAGCCTGCCCATGGCTTCTCTATTCTTGCCACACAATGAAGTGTATGTTGTAACTAAACAAACATGAAGTAAACAAACGAAAAATCCTGCACTTTTGTAAAGAACCCCCTAGGTGCTTGCCAGCATCCAGCTGTTCCTGGGGAATGTGACTCGGGTGCCCTATCTCACCTGCCGCCATTGCCACACTGATTGTGGAAGCTGGATTTGCTTTCTGCTGTGTCCTTACCTGGATTTCTACCTGGCTTGTGTGTACATGTGACTCTCTGTTGACTATGCACCTCCATTTTGACGTCTGAAGCCTCTGTCTAGGACCTACAAGGGAGGCTCTCTGCAAATTTTAACAGTACCCACAGTCTGAGGCTGTGGGACCTGAGTATACTCCTCACTTAAAACCAAGGCAGGAGCATGTACCCATGCATGATCCTTCACCAGAAGGTCACAGAGAACATTGGCATATAGAACACATCTTGGTAGAAGCGACAGCAACCACTCAGTGATGGAGCATGATGTGGGATTGGAGGAGAAGTGGACAGGGTCAAGAGGGAAGTCCACTTACCTCTCTGATGATGGACAGGAATGGGGACAAAGACTTTGAGAGAAAAGGCAGCTGGGCTGGTGTGGTGTGATGTGGAGCTTGGGGAGCCTCTGAGCTCAGCTTACCTAAGCAGGTAAGCTTACCTGGCTCCCGGGTCACAGCCCAGGAAGACCTAGAGTCCATTCAGTCCTTTCCCTTCCCCTTCTCCTCCAATCATAAAACATTTATTAGCTGTAGAGTGTGTGGAATGTTTGACATCGCACCAAAGGCTAAGAATCCTCAGCTTTCCATGTTCAGAAAACCCAGAGTCTCTCCACCCTACAGTGTGGTGTGCCAGTGATGAGTGTTGCCTATATCCCCTCTAGGTGGACCATGTGGCTCAGCAAGACATGTCAGCATTGGCTGGCTGACAGGTATTTGCGGTTCCTGAGAGAAAGACGCTTGTAGAAGGTCCACTCATTTGCTGCTTCATCTTCTGGAGGGCATTGCTGGGCTTTTTGAAGTTTCTGGACTTGACCTCTAATGACATGTGTTGGACCAGGAAACACCCTGTCTGACATCATCACCATGCTCAGGGTATGTCATTGGGTTGGGCCAGCTTCACTGCTGTGACAATACTGTAGTCCCCAGGGGCCCACCCATCCTGGCCAGAATCCTTTGAATTCAGTAAGTGCCTATGTTTTAAATTTCTTGTTGCAAACAGATGGTACCAGCCACCGTATGTATTTCACTGCAGTGACCCTCCCAGTGGGAGGCTAGAAGCCTGAATCTACTTTCTATACACAGAGAATCAGAGTGTCATAAAGAACCACTGTGGTGCCCTTTTACTTCAGTGTGAAATGTTGGGTTTTGAACACTCAGAACCCTCACCTCCAGATCAGGCAAGGATGATAGCCTTCAGTCAACACCATATTCCTAAGCTACAAAGTGTCTCTTCATTTCTGTTTTACAGCCACCCCTTCTCTGGTTCCACCAGGCAAATTTTGGCAAACAGACCCAGAAACCTTGGGACAAAGCCCTTGCACCTTGCCAGGGTGAAGAACGGAAACTTTGTGTTTTGGTTGCTGTTATGAGGAGGCTCTTCCTGCCTTAGGAAGCCAGGGACAGCCTAAGAGGATGGGGCTGACACAGAGGTGGTACATCACCCCTGTACCCCTGTTCAGGCGAAGTCAGCTCTCCATGGGTAAGGGATACCTGACAGTTGCAAGTGTTGAATGGTCTCAGAGAGGGAGAGCAGCACTCGTGAGCATCCCCAGGTTGGTGGCCAAAGACTGGGCCACAGGATGCAGAGAAGATAGGAGAGCTTCAGGAAGGTGATGCCTAGGAAGGAAGCCAGGACTCGGGCTGTGATTTGGAGAAAGGGAACCCCACAAACTGTATGTTCTGTGTGTCTGTGTTTGTGAAGCCCATCTGCAGACCATCTGACAGACCCAGGCAGCAAGGTGGTTGGAGACTGTTGAGGTGCTGTGTGGGAGGGATGCCCCTTTGTGAATGATGTATGTTGAGGCATCCCTATCCCTTGTGTCTTGGCCACACTGCAGTATAGAATAATGAATAATGTCCTTCACTGTGCTTACAGACAAGTGGTAATTTCCAAGAGACTTTTAAGCAGAACTAAAGGCAAATAAAATCTGAAACTAAGACTCCCTGGGTACAGACTGGCAGGGAGACCAGAAGGTAGCCCAGGGGGCTAGCCTGTGCTCACTCTTGCTGCAGGACCAGCACAGCAGCTTTCAGCAAGCACTCTCCCCTGGCATAGTGCTATCCATACACAGGAGGCTTCTTGGAGAGGAAGAAGTATTGGACCTGGGTCCCCTCAGGGACAGCATCCATCTAGCAACATGCTTGTTGGTGAGGCCATGTTCCTTTGGTTCGGGTTGTATTTCAGTTACAGGGGTGGCTTTGCTTCTGGGCAGCATTCAATACCAGCTGTTGAATTGGGAAATAGTGGGACTGAGAGAGTGTAACACACTCATTCCTCCTTCAGCACAGCCAGAGCCACTGTGAACTTCCTGAGACTGGGTGGTCCACTCTGGTGCAGGCTGAATCCCTGAGTTGGTATGACTCATGTCTGCTGTTTGCCCTGGTCTCCCAGCCTTGGGCAGAGTGCAGAAAGAGTGACCTGTGTATTGCTTGTTCCTGGAGGCTCCCATTTGCTCTGGATGTGGCCCTTCAGTGATGCTGATGCCTTTTGGAGAAGTCTGTTTGGGCTGTTTCATTCCTTGGGACCAGAGCTTCCTGCTAAGATGAAGCTGGAGCTATCTATTGGGGTTCACAATACAATGGCCTCAGCTTGGGTGAGGTTTACCAGTTGCCTAACAGGACAAACGAGAGAAGGAAAGGGCTGAGCTCTTTTCCTGTTCTTAGAGCCTTTCATGTATTTCTGTGAAAAGGTCCCATGTGTCCGTCTTCCTATTTGTTTCTCTAGCATGCTAACTCCCTATCCTGAGGCCAGTTGCTGTGTGGTACAGTGGAAGGGGGAAAGGCATGGGAATCTAGTGCTGGCCACTAGCTGCCACCCATCCCCATGTGCAAATGGAGGAAATGCACATGCACTCCCCTGAAATTCCACACTGAGAAATTTTCATCTCAATTAATGTAACAATAAGTTTTTGCAGGCTGCGGCAGTGGGCACTGGAAAATTAAATGACACCTTCTTGGCACCTCACGTTGGCGAGAAGGCCAACTGATTATTTTTATATTACAATCCCCAGGCGTTGTCAAATTGATTAATAAATTCACTGAAGAACTGTTAACTCTTAATAAATTTAATTTCAGTATTTGGGGGATGACTTTGTTATGATCTTTGATTCTTGACGCTCTGTGTGGGCATCGGGATGGGTTTCACATTCTGGGTAGTGGCCACAGGCTCTCCTCTGGACCTGCCTAAATGCAGGGAGAATTTCTTTTAGCTATGTTCCTGTAGACATGGTCTTGGGTGTCCTGTGGTGACATGGAATGTCCCTGGAGGCTTTCTTTGATAGTTGCTGTGTTGGGTTCTTTGGAAGGCAAAGCAGAAAAGGAAATGTCCACTGGTCACATGGTTCTCATGGTCTTTTCATGACTTAAAGTGTCCCAGAGTGTTGAAGCCTCAGTCACAAGACTGTCATTTGGGGCTGACCCTTTTGTGGTATCTCTAAACTCAAAAATTGCAAGGCTTACGCTTTCATTGCCATTTTTGACGGTGAAACCATAATGGCCCAATGTTGGAGGAACCATGGACCTCCCTTTCAGGCCAACCTGTGTTAGTAACCTTTCTGCAGTAAGAGACAGAGGTTCCAGCAGGCTAGTGTAGAATTAGGTGGCCATCGTGCAACTGTGGAATCAGGCAGGCCCCAGCAACTGTAGATCCCTGTCTCAAGTCATTGTTGCCCTGCACTTGGCCATGTCTACTCTGCCACTCACCTTGATTCTAAGCCCGGGTTCCTCACTCCTCCCACCTGTGCCATCTTTCTTCCGGCTCACCTCTGTTCCACCCTGGTCCTCCTTTCTCCTGGGACTGTCTCGAGGTCCTGCTGACCGTTCTTTTTTTGGTTTTTCGAGACAGGGTTTCTCTGTGTAGCTTTGGTACCTTCCCTGGAACTCTTTCCTCTGTAGACCAGGTTGGCCTTGAACTTAGAGGTTCGCCTGGCTCTGCTTCCTGCGTGCTGGGATTAAAGGTCTGCGCCACCACCGCCTAGCTCCTGCTGACCTTTCAACAGCCAATTTCAAGGCCTCAGTGTAGAGCCTTGGCCCTTCTAGCTCTAGGGCCTCTCTCACTGTCTCCCCAGTACTCCATGGATGTATCCTCATGGCCTGCTGGGAGTTCTCTACACTTGCAGAACGTCCTATCTCTCAGTAGCAACTGAGCAATGCCTCCTGATTATGTGGGAGCACCTTCCCCAGAGGACTGGGAGTCTGGCCTCGGAACCAGCCCAGAAACAGGGCACTCTGCTGCAAGCCCCTTAGGTGTGTCTGTAGATGACAGAAGGCATAGGGTAGTGGTCATGCAGATCCCAGCAGAGGAGGGGACATCTAGAGCCACATGTCTGACCAAAGTTGTCATTTCAACCAGATGGGAGACTTTCTGGGCTCCTTACCTCAATTCCAACCAGAGCCATCTGGGCATTGCTTTGGTCTTTGTGGACAGGTGTCCTTCCTCCAGGTGGGCTCAAAATACAGGCTCCACCCTGCCAGGTCAGAGGGAAACCAAGGAGGCTACCTTCGTGTCCCAGACTTTCTCTGTGTGATCGCCTAGCAGTACCACCACCCAGCCACCTCCAGCCTTGACCTTTTATCAGTCAGGAGAAAGAAACCCAGAGACATAGGGCTTCAGAGCCGCCTTCTGATTGGCCCCACAACGTTCCTGCCGTTAACTTTATGGTGCACTACCCAAGGACTAATTAAACCAGATGGCGGTAAAACATGAGTAGAAGCACAGAGACACTTTTACATTTAAGTTGATCAAAATTAGGTAGAACGGCATATGCTGGTGGAGATTGAGAATTTTTTAACTACCATATTAATGGCCTCGCTTAATACCCTCCTGGAGAGCTCAGCACAGTCTGGGCCCGTGGCACCACACACGTCACATCTTTCTGTCCTTGTCACCCAGCCACGTGGTTGTGGTGCAGTTTAAGCAAGTGGAGTATTCTCCACAGACGACCTCAGAGCATCCTGGGGCATTCACTGCTGAGCAGAATGGGAACATGCCCCACTCCCTGTCAGTGCTGGGGATGCCACCCAAAAGGCCATATCCATGGTGATGGGACACTGTGACTTTGCAGAGTGAAGCTCACTGGCTTTAAGCCTTTGTAATGCTTCTGTACCTCAGGTTTGTCCTTATGTCTGAGGTCAGGGGCTAGGGGCAAGGACAGTGCTGAAGTTTATGGTGTCTCCCATGGTGGATGGAGGAGGGCTTCCTGTAGGTTGATGCCTGGGCCCATGTTGGAATTTACCTTCTAGGTGGAGTATGCCTCCCAGCCTGAAGAAGTCTGGTTGCCTGTCTAGGCCTGCTCAACCCAGAAGATAAGACCCCCCCACAACCCCCCCACCCCTACCCCCTTACAGAGAGATCCAGCTGCTCCTATAGCTTCCCTGGGTTAGGTTCATTTGAGATGAATTTCTCCTAGTGCAACTCACTACTGCCACATGTTTTCTAGAGGCATCATAGACATCCCCTATGAGATCATGGCTTACAAGTCCTCAAATGTCCTCCTTACCCCAAAAGAAAACTGTGCTGTGAGATGGTCATTCCTCTGTCCCTCTGCCCTAGAAACCCCAGAGGTTACAAGTGTTATGAGAGAGACCCCTCTAGATCTGGCATGTGGGACTTCTACCTCGTGGCCCCTCCCTACATCAGGGAAAGTAGCTAGTCTCTGACCCATATGTGTCTACATGTGTGTGGGGTGGTGCTCTAGTCCCAGGCAATGGACTCCCAAGGTGACTTCATCTTCCAGGCCTGCAATTCTTTCAGAGATAGGCTTTTTGGCCAGTTGACAGGGCATCCATAGCCATGTTGTTCACACCAGTAGGTACCCAGTGGAGGCCAGCTCAGGCTTCAGGGCCAGTATGGTGTGCTGCCTGTGGCAGGTGTTAATGGAAGTGACTTTTTCAACTCCTTCCAGGCCCTCTGAGACCCATCCATAGTGTGAGTGACATCTGAGAGGATGTCCCAGAAGCCAACTCTGGGTAGGCCCAGGCCCAGAGCATGCTCAGTATGGACTAGAAAGCTGTGTCTGCTCTGTCCAGCACACACACACATATGCACGCACACATACATGCACGCACATATCTGCTGACCAATGGCTTGGCTCTGAGCTACCACAGGCCTTGAACTGTGTCCTAGGAAGAAAACAGGCCTATACTCAGGGAGCTTCAGAACCTAATCCAATTTGTGCTGCCTTGTCCTGCTGCTAACTCCCTGTCCCTATGTCCCATGGCTACAATGAAGCCAGATAGTGTGATTTCCACGGCCAGGCTCTCGGCTTGGATGCCCAAGAGGCCTACTGTCTCCCCCTACCCCTTCTTTCTCTGTGTTCCTCTCTCTGCTGTCTTCCTGGGCAGGCGAAATGGGGGTGAATGCTGGCAAAGGCCTACCCTGTTTTCCAGTCCAGTGACGCTGGCATGTGACAGTACGGGGGCAGTCCCATGAAAAGCCCCTTTGTCTCTTCTCACTAATTAAGAAATAGCAGCAGGCCTCAAGGGAGCCGGGCCCTGAGTCCTCTCTGGATGCCAGCCCTGGTCCTAAGGCTAACAGCACAACCAATGGTAGACTTCATGGAAGACCCCAGCCCAAGCCCCACCCCCTTGATGGCCAGTGCATCCTGAGTAGGTCTGTAAGACTGTTTGATTCTTGAGGGTCCATGGAATGAAATAATGCTGGAGAATATCAGGACATTTGCCACCTAGCACAGGCCTGTGCTTCTCCTGGGCTGTCACTGAGACTGGGTTTTAGCTTGTATCTAAGTTGGGAGCAGTAGCCTCTGGACCCTCACTGCTCAGGTGATGGGGCAGAGAACTAGGTAGACAAGCTATTGGTATTGGACCCAGGACATTTTCACTCTATCTGGATGCTTATCCACACACCCCCCCCCCCCAGTCTGACGAGTCGTCCCTCAGAGAATGAGATGGGGTGTCCTCACATCCTCTCTCATAAATCAGGTTCTACGTACAGCCGTGACTCACAGTGGCTCTCATATGTTCCATGGCTGGATACACTCCAATTCTGTATCACAGGCATAGCTGTCTCTCCTGGAGCTGGGCTCGGGCTTAGTGGAGCTCCTGATGGAAAACTAGGTAGGTCCTCCAGTAGAAAAGGAACACCCTAGGAACATCACATTGAGGAGGCCTCTGGTTCACTTTCCCACACTTTGAAGGGGACAAGCATGCTGGGACAGGCAGATACTGTATGTCTCCCAGTTTTTGTCCTCTAGGAAGCTGGGCACACTCACAAGCAGGACCCATGGTAGAGCAGAGCTTTCTCAGTGTGACAAGGTGTCAGATTCCCACTAACACCTATCCCTACAGAGGGAGGGCCTGTGGTCTGCAGGGCAAGCTAACTTCTTCTACCATCTCCTCCTGGACCCTGTGTGGGCAGCAGCCTCCAGTAGCTGACCCCAAGCAGGGAGCCATAGGGAAGTTTAAATTTGAAAATTAACATGGAATCAAAAGAGACAGAGTAATTTTTCATTCTGCTTGAGAGGTTATTTGCTTTCTCAACCGATGCTTAGTGTACTGATACATGATGTCAAAAGGTAAATGATTTTAAACCAGATTCAATTTAAATTTCATTACATATTTGTAAGAGATAGAGGCCCCAGGAATCCCTCGCCTTCTCTTTGAGCATCTTTCACTTTTAATAACTCCAGTGCCTAATACCCTAATCTATTTATTACATAACCATGAAGAGGGGCCTGCTCCCAGGGAGCGGACTCCACATGCCTCTGAGAAGGCCTTGTCTCTGAGGTGACCCCAGGACTGGGGGTTAGTCGGGAGGGACTCTCCTACTGGCAAGCCCATCTCCTCATTGGTCCTGGAGATGCACATGCCATTGCAGGTGAATAGGGAGAGACATCTTTCACAGAAGCAGACTAGGGTGTGATAACTTCACCAAAGCAGACTGGAGCTTTTGAGATGGCTCAGTGGAAAGAGGTATGTACCTCTAAACCTGGCACCCCAAATTCAACCCCTGGCTCCCACATGGCAGAAAGAGAGAGCCGACTTCAATGTCTTATCCTTTGAACTCCTTATGGGTGCCATGCATGGCATGTACATGCACATAACACACTTAACAAAGACACACACACACACACACACACACACACACACACACACACACACACAATCAAAACGTAAATGAAAACAAAACAAAACAAAAAGACATTGGGGGTGTGGTGCCCTGTGTCCTGCTGTGACAGGGACCATGAGAGGACATTTGGGGAAGGATCCTGTGATGGCTCACAGCATAGGGAAAGATGAAGAGTTGAGAAGCTGCATTTGTGAGAGGGTATCCTGTGACAGGAAGTCTTTAGGGGCAGAGGAGGGGGCTTTCTAACTTGGCCAGGAGGGATGAGCAAGCTGGGGATAGGTAGAAGGGAGCCAGGGTACCTCAGAATCCGAGCGCAAGCAGAGAGCCTGGGAGAGGTCAAGGGTAGATTTCCCTCTTATTCCCAGAATGTGCCAACACACTTTTCCTATGGCTCTAGGGTCTTAGGTATGGAGATAGTCCACCAAATAGGTCCAGTATTGCTTTCAGGTTGTGGTCTCTAAACATCCCACTGGCTAGGAGTGGGAAGGACCTAGAACTGAGAACTGAGGCCGGGGTGGAGATGAGAGTGCCATTCCCTGGAAATGTCTGTCTATGTGGAGGTGCATGTATGAGTGTATGGGTGGAATTTTCTTTTGAAATCTATTGCTGAGTGCATCTTCCCATTCTGGCTCTAAGAGTGCAGGATCCAGGCACCTCAAGAACTGTAGAGTGTCCTCTGCCTTCTTCCTGCTCTTGCCTCCACTTTTACGTTTCCCAGTGGGGCATTGCTCTTAAATGCACATCTGGACACTTTCAAAAACCAAAGCCAGCACCCTCAGCGAGTCCCTCTCTCTGATTTGGGGCTTGTTTTATTTCAGAACATTAAACAGTGAGGAAAGGAAGGTTCTAGATCACAGTGCAGAGACCTTTGAGGTTTGGTAACCTCACTCTAGCCAGGCATAGATCTGGCTTCTTCTCTGGCTTTTAGCTCTCCTTTATGCCTGCCCCCCCTCTCCTTTGCTCTTGCTTTTTGCAGTGTTGATGATATTGTTTGTTCTCGATGCCACACGAGAAAAGCACAAGATAATCACCCAGGCATTAGTCATCATTAAGCTGGTGATAAAAACAAAGCAAAACAAAAAACAACAACAACAAAAAATCTGAAGCACAGTTTCTAGGATGGGCGTTGTGTCTGCAATGAATGGTGTTTATTACGAATGTGGGTTCGGGGTATCCATCACCGCCAAAGGCACCCAGACGAAGGAGGCGTGCTGCCAACAGGTCTATCCATTAGGCGCTCAACATGACTACATAGGGTTCAATCACCATGTGTAGTGGCCCAGTCTTGGTTGGGTTTGTTCTTAAAACATGGTGTTCATGTCTGGAAGATTGAGGAGCTGGGGAAAGGCTGGACTCTGTCAAGGCAGAGTCCCCTTGAAGCTCTTCCTGGAGGACTCCTGATTGGATTCTGCTAAACCCCTCTTTCTGCCAGCTCAAGACTCTCGGCTGGGCTCTTCAGTTAGACCTGGCTACCTGCTGCTCCAGGAGCAGGGAGGCCTGGCATAGGAAGCTGAAAGCCTTAATTTCTCTTATTCCTGAAGCTCCAGAGCTCCTGGAACAAGGTTCTGCATTTACCCAAGAGCCTCCATCTAGGAACACACCGTAGGTCTTGACTCAGCCACCTCTGGCTTTGCTCACAGCCCAGGGGTCCAAGAGACAGACTACTTCCTGTCCCCATTTTTAGCTATTCCTATCCTACTACCAAGGTGATTTAGAGGGACCTGTCCCCAGTAGTTGAAAACAAACCAGGGTTATAAGAAAGGCCAAGCAGGACATGGATGCAAGTCCATGCATGGGAAGACTGATGGGTTAAGGCTTGGCACTGTCTTTGATGATAGCCCCAGCTACTGGGCATTGGGCCTGCAGCTCCACAGCCCACGCACATTCTCCACCTGCTCCTCTCAGCCAGGCAGCCTTTGATGTGTGTTAGGGTGAGTGAATGGGAAGATGAAGCGATGCCGTGTGAGCCATTTTCATTGTCACTGTGTTATTTTAGTCCACACTGGCTGCTTTTCCTGGAATCTCACTATGCCCCTCTGTGTCTTCTGTTTCCCTCTCCCAGCAGATAGCCTGGCTAGTTCTGGCGCTGATGTGTGGACATTCATCTTTGCACAGTATTGTCTCAAAGGCTTGTGTGGATATGGCATCTTGAGGTGGTGGGGGTCCAGCTGGGTGGGTCCTCTGTCATTTTGGGCGGAGAGGAAGCTCAGCTGTAAGCACAGTCCTCTGGAGCTCTGTGTGCCCACAGGGAGTTGACAAAGATGTCCCTGCCCCATGTCCCTGGATCATGATGGCGTTATCCCAGCATCCTCTGCCATCTGGAAGCCTGGGCCATGCCCTCAGGACATCTGAGGATTAGAACAGGATTCTCTCTGCTTCTGTGTAGCTCTTGAGACTTCATCCTATGAGTATCAACTCTAGAGGTTAGCTGGAACCCATGCCTCCATGCCCATTCACACATTCTTTCTCCTACTCTCCCCGGGGTCAGAAAAGCAGCATTTGGTGGCTGGTGGTTAATTTTATAAAGGAATCCAGCTCTGGCCCACAAGCCACACAAACTTATTCCCAGGCTCTGGGTGTACTGTATGTCTTAGAGCATTCTCTGCTATGGTGACTCCAGCACCCTTACCCAGGAGAGTAAGTGGGCTGCACACGTCAGGGGCCAGGCCTCTGTGTGCCTATTCCTTGGAGACTCTGTATTCTGGACTTTGTTCCTCCCAGTGGCCTTATAGGCTCATGGTTCCCCACCTGGGGCAGATTGGAATTTAGAAGGAATAGAGGCAAAGAGAGATGCCCTGCTGCCAGGGACCAGGAGTCTGTTTTCCTGGAGTGTTGCAGGTAAAGAAGGTCTCTGCCCCATCTTCCTATCCAGAGGTCTAGAGAGCTTCTCATTTACTCTGTGCTTCCTGCATCTGAAGAAGGACCCTGCCCTGCCTCTTCACACAGCAATCTGTAGAGTTTCCCATTCACATGGCTTCTAGCATGTACCAGGGGCCTGAATATCCCTTGACTTGATTCTTTCCCAACAGTGTGGGAGGTGGGATAGGTGTGCCTCCCTCACCCAGGGTCTTGATACTGCCTTGAGTGGGAGCATGGAGGGGGATAGATGGACCAGGTTTGTGCTGGCCTGCACTGTCACCTAGCTCTTAAGTGGGCACTTACTTACTCTTCGTGAAATTTGTGGATAAATGCCTACTCTTCTCAGAGATGGCTAGATATACTGCATTTACTACAACCTTCTCTGCTTGGGAGCAGGTCTTTTCCTTTGCTTCTCACTCATGACTTGGGTCCCATGTCCATCTGTGACAGTTGGAGGAACACGTGGAAAGTAATTCCCGTGGACTCAGTGTGACACTTTCATGATAGTGTCAGGATGGAGCCCATGGATCTTTTGGTTGAATGAGTTAGCGTCATAGTGCAGAGTGGCATGGAGCCACAGAGAGGTAACTCCACAGGACACAAGTTGTCAGAGGCCCCCTTGTCCCTCCTTTTGGCCTAAAAGAAGGAGTGTGTGGGCTCAGAGAGAGGCTCAGACTTTGGACACCAGAATGTGGGCTCACACAATCCTCATATGACCACCAGGAGAAGCCCTGGCAGGATTTCCTCCTCCTCGGGACCCATCTGGGAGCCAGGGAACCAGCTCTTTCCGTAGGTAAGTGCCCTGCCCACCTCTCTGTCCTCTCAATATCTTCGTCATCACACTAATCACCATCACTGTCATCTTCATGATCCTTGACCATCATCTTCTTTGTTGTCATCTCCAACATCCTCATCATGGCTCTCTTTATCGTCACCATCACCATCTTCATCATTATAACCATCACCATCCTTGGCATCATCTTCTTAATTATCACCGCCGTCGTCATCATCATCATCATCATCACCACCACCACCATCTTCATTATCATACATCATCATCTTCCTTGCCATCATCTCCGTGTCATCACCATCATCTTCCTTGCCATCACTATCATCGTTTCCATCATGGCCGTCATCTTCACCACCTTCCTTTGGTTTATTGGCTTCACTATCACCTTCGTTATCATCACCTTTATCTTCTTCACGTCATCACCATTTCTGTGTCACCACGGTCATTGCTTTCATCCTGTGATCTTCACTACCGTCATTTGCCCCACTGCCATCAACATCATCATCATCACCACCACCTTCGTGATCATCACCTCCATCATCCTCATCACACTCATCTTCTCTGTCATCATTATCGTTTTCATCACAGCCATCCTCTTCACTGCCGTCTTTTGCTTCTCTGCCATCACCGTCATCTTCTTAACTCTCCTCATGACTGTAATTATCTCCATCAGGACCAGCATCTTCATTTAACCGTCATCTGAGCACTTAGAGTGTTCACTTACAAGATCCAGGGAACAGAGAATGCAGGGGGAGTCCAGATTGAGTCCTTCCACTTCTCTCTCAAAATCTCTTCTCGTCAAGCTGAGGGCCATGACCGTTTGCTACCATTGATCCAGTTCTGTAGGAAGGGTCCTTTTTAGAGTAATGAAAAGGAATTCTCCAAGTTCTCTTAGGCTCCTGTGAGCAAGACACAGATTACCCCAACATCCAAACAGTCCCTCCACTCTCCCTCTGCAGTCAAGCCCCATGCCAGGCCCCGGTGGCCACTAGTTTTGTCTGTATGGACATTGTATCTAGGGGACCTGTTTCTGGGTCTTTGATTCTGCTTCTCTCACTCTGCCTGACGTATCTGGGGTTTACTGGATGCTTCCTGAGCCCATCTCTCCTCCTTTCTCAGGCTGGTGCAGTGTTTTGTTTGTTTGTTTGTTTGTTTGTATCTGTTGCACTATCAGAAGACATCTGCGCTGCTTCTAGTTTGGGTTGATTATGAGTAAAGCTGCTGTAAACACTTGTGTATGTGTTTTAGTGAGAATATACGCTTCCATTTCTCCAGGGATTGTATTTTTTTAGATCTGTGAAATCAACAGCCCAGTGCAGAGTCACAAGGTGCTCTGTGGGTGGTGGGAATCAGTCTCTTAATGAAATTTTCATACATAACCTGTGTGAAGAGTGGGGAAGGTGGAACTGTGATTCCCACAGTGGTTGGTGAACCTCCTAAAGCACCAGGTCCTCAGGGACGAGGTTGCTGCCGCTGGTAGCAGCAACAGTGAAGCCAGGTTTCTTCCACTTACTAGAATCTGCATATCTGTTCACACTAATGGAGATATTTAGATAGGAACTCAAACTGGCTGATAAAGCTTTCCTGTGGTGACCCAAGCCACACCATGGTTTGTAGGAGAGCCTACCCCTGGAGGCATGAGGAGAACAAGGTGGCCGGCTCAGCTGGAGGTCAGCCTGTTGTTGATACAAAAATATCCCTGTGGCTGTAATGTGAGCACTGTAGGACCTATCTTCAATGAGGGACAAACTTAATTTTTATGGAGTGACTAGTTGGATCATTGTTCTGAAATGAACAGATATATCCCAAACAGCTTAGAGGTAACCCCTGTGCCAAGCTACATTCTACCCGGCCTCAGGGTCACCTGTGATGTCCACCTGGATATCCCCTGTGGACAGCTCACAGGTGAGCTTGTGCAGAGTTAGACTCCACGCAGCCTTAAGGGCTCCTGGGATGCCGGTTTAGATATCTGTTCTAGAGACATTTCTCTAGTACTTCCCAGGCCAGAAGAACTAGAATCTAGTCTAGGGGAAGCAACCAGGTAGGTCAGATCAAGAAGCTCAAGAACCCAGGCACTGCTTCTCTGTCGGTGTTCTTGGCCCCAGCCACTTCCAGCCCTAACACTACCCTAACGCCCCACCCTTCCTCCTCCTCCCTTCCCTCCAGCCTCTGGGCCTCTTGTCTACCATTTCTCTACCCACAGATGACATGCATGTCCTGACTGATCTTACCCTGAGGCCAGCCACCCTGACACTTATTGCTGTCTCCTTCCCAGGGTGTCTGACTCTGTCAACTGCCTGCCTCTCCTCCTGTGTGGAATTTGTCTACTATCATCCTCCATCCACTAGGTTGTTCTGTTGAGAGGCAGCGAGTGTCCATGAGCATTGTAGATCTATGTTCTCTGCTGCAACTACTCACCCCTGTGGTGTAGTGAGACTATGGCCACAGATGGTACAACAGCCAGTGCGCTGTGCTGTCAAGAGGGTTTGTCACCGGCTCACACTGTGACCTTATTCAGGAACCCATATGGTCACACACTTAGTAATGATCTGACCTTATGATGGTGTGGAAGTGACACACGTTCAGTACCGATTGTACTTGGGACTTGAGTTTTGCTTCTTCCTGGCTAGTGGTACATGGCACTTACAGTATTCTTTCTATAGAGTAGGCAGTGGCCTGGAGCCTCAGCTCTCATTCAGTAGTCTGTTCTAGAGGCTTCTACCTGCCTTGGGAAGCACAACTCCATAACATGTGAGCCCAGCCCAGGGCCACACTAGTCCTAGGATTGTTCATTATAGAGGTGTTGGGGGATAGTCAGTAAGACTCTGGGACTCTAGGTCAGTCGTGGCAACTCCGGCAACTGACAGACACCTGTATTCACGTCCATTGAGTGACATGATGAAATGTAGCTCTTGAGCCTGAGACAGTGGCCCTGTGTGGGACGTCCTGCATCTGCTGGAGCAGGGAACCTCACATTCTATGTCCCACCCCAGCACATGGACTGTCCAGTGGTCTCACAGGAGATGCCCCCATGTTTCTTTCTGGGCTGAAGTTAAGGGCTCTTCTCTCTGGACAAGGAAGTGACTATTCCAGAGCCTGGGTTCCTGGGCTCCTAGGCTCCTGGGCTCCTTACACATCTCCAAAGCCAACAGAATGGCTTTTCCCTTCCCTTCTTCCTTCCCCTCATATCTCAGTCTCTAAGGCTATCCCCACTTTTTAATTTATTTTTATTTTTATTTATTTATTTTATTATTTTTTTGCTTTGTTCTGCTCTGGTGGGCAAGGTCCCTAGCCTCCTCATTTTCCCGTAGAAGCTGGTTTGGCTGTGGGTGGGGACAGATTCTTAGCCCCAAAAGCAAGCAGCGCTGCCCCTCTGGGGAATTTCTTTGCTGATGTTGGCTATGTCTTGGAGTTTAGTAGCTCCTGCCCTCTGAGGATTCTGCGGAAGTGTGGGCCAGCACAAGGGAGTACAAGGATGGGGAGGAAATGTGAGGACTTATGTCTGTGTGCCCAACTAGGTGTCTCTGTCTTGCCCTCAGTGACTATCCTGATGACCCACTAGGGAAGGCCCATCTGTCCTGTGAGGCCCCAGGCCCTGTCCTGGTGGCATTTCATGAGGTCTTGAAGATAGTTGGTTGGTGATCCTTCTTTCCATATCTTGGTTTGGGCGGTCCTTGAAGGACCCTCGAACACAGTTCAGAGATCTGTGGTCTGCTACCTGGAGGAGAGGACATGGATGCTAATGCCTTCCTCATTGACACTACAGGCCTGTGCTAGGTGCCCACCAACTTGAGGGGACACATTCACCAGCTTGAGGGTGGCCCCTTTTGCCACCTCCCAAGTCTCCAGGTAAGGCTTCCGCTTGCATCTGTGATGGTCATCAGGGGATTCTGGCTGTAGCATAAGGTGTGCATACCTGTGAATGTGAGCATGTGTGAATGTGTACATGTGTATGCCTGTGTGTGTATGACAAGGATTCCTGTTCCTGGTAGTCATTGGGAGGATAAGGTCACCAGGAGGCCATGGCTACAGCCATGGAGGACACACACTCGGGTTCTGGCAATGCAGTTTGATGGACTTCTGCTCCTGTTGGGTCCTCTTGTCGACCAGTGGCAGTTGCTGTCCCCAGCCTCACTTAGGCCGTCTCATGGTCAGGTGGCCAGAGGGGTACTTCCTGTGGCCTCACACTGGTACTCTTGGCAAGATGGTAGTGGGCCTACCCTAACTAGATTCAGCCTTGTCTCCTGTTCCCACATGGGTTTCCTTCCAATGTGGCCCACTGTGGCCCACTCTTGAGCTGCATTGCCTATGCCTTTGGTTGGTTTCCTGCAGCCATTGCCAGGGACCCCCCACACCCTGCATCATCAACTGACTCCAAAATGCTTTTGTGGGGAGAATGGAGCAGGACTAGGTACCACCTTAACATCTTATGCTCAGTGCCAAGGCCTGTGCCCTTGGAGACCAGGACATGCCAAATATGGGGGCTCTTATTCACCTCTCACCTTGGTACAGTGTGTCACATGGACCATCACTGCCGGGAGCTCTTGCAGGCACAGGAGCTTATTGTCCCCTTCTTCCTGGTCCTTATAGGAAAGACAATGTCCCCTGAATACATCTGCATGCTGATCATGCTGTCATTATGTATCTGGGAGTTTTTATCGTGAGAAGAATGAGATAATCATGTTGGTATATACTGAATAGACTTAAAAAGATTGCAAGACGGCACTTTCATTGGAAGAAGGGAATTAGTTTAAAAATATGCTGTCAAAATATGTTGTTCTAAATGCTGAGTTGATGGTTCTTTTGTTTTGCTTTGTTTCTTGGATGTGTCATTAGAAAAAATTAACAATGACATCGACCGTGAGATGGGACTGCCGTCCTCTGAAAGGGGGAAGATGTGAAGTTGTCCTTGTGATCTTTAAAAAATAATGGTCTTTTTGCCTTTAAATATCATCTCTCTCATTATGAGGCCCATCATAACTTTGGTTGTTTCCGTTCTGTGAAAGTCAGAGGCATGCACCTGAAGAAATCTGGTGTCAGGGTTACCATGTGGTCACCCAGCCCCAAAGCCCCTCATTAGGGTCCCTGGCCTCCTCATTCTCCCATAGAAGCTGGTTCAACTGTGAATATGAGCATGTGTGTGTGTGTTCATGTGTATGCCTGTGTGTACATGGCAACACTTACACACAGGCACATACATGCACACACTAACATAGATATACTCTCACACATGCTCAAACAGTCAAGGTTTGTACATGCATAGTTACATGAACATACAATATATACTAGTGCATACTCATAGGTATGTACTATGTACACATATGCATAAACTCACAGCAGCCCATACACACACAAGGTGTATATGCACACCATCACATGACAGTCACAGGCACATAGGCACACACATTCATAAGCACCTATGTGTGCCTGTGCAGGGTATATGTTGCATGTACATGCTTGTCCTCACATTAGTGAGCATGTATATGTTTATGTGTATGCACGTTTATATTCTTGTGTGTGCTGAGTGTAGAGAAGGCTTGAACATAGCACCAGCTTGCTTGGATCTATTCTGTCAAGACTCCACACCTGCACCTACTTGCCCTAAGTAGTGGCCTTCAGCCTCTGCCCCTTAACTCTTGCATGCTGAGGACACTCTCCATGTGGCTGCTGCCTCCAGTATGAAAACACACACAGCAGAAGAACGTGGGGGAAATACTTGGTTTTCTTTTCGGAAATTGGCCACGTGAAGGGTGAGATTTGAGAAGATGTAGCTGTACACCCTCCTACCCCACCCCCTCCTTCCTGTCTCACTATGGCCACCTGTCCTCCATCTCTGTCCCGCCACTGTCATTTCTGAAGATCTTGGGGAGGCTCAGCCTGGTCAGTCTGGGTTCTTTTGACTTCCTCACCATCGCTGATGGCTGTGGTATCTGAACGTGAGTCAGAAGGTAACTGTGGAAGCTGGCAGTGTGGGGATCTCTCTGAATCGGGATAGCAGCCTGGGGATGTTTACCGCTTCTACTCAAATCTTTTTTTTCTGGAATATGCGCAGTTCCAAGTACAAGTGTGGTAGGTCCCCTTGTGGATAACCTTCTCTGATCTGCTCTGGTGTCTGCTGGCACCGCCTGAATTCTCTGACAGTTAGCCATACTCATCTTGGACCGCAGGCTCTGGGCCTCTGATTGTTCAGTAGTATAGGGTTGAGGCAAGACTGAAGCCAGCATTCCCTTGAGACCCAGGTGGGTAGAACAGAATAGAGGTGGTGAGAGCTGGCCCTGGGTACTACACCCATGCAGTAATCCTGACTGAGCATCCCTCCTTTCTTCCTGTGACCTTGAGTGGGCTCTAAGGATGCTGTGGTGACAGTGTACTGATGAGAATGCTAAATTAAAAATGCTTACAACCACCAAGGCAGAGGGCTGTTTCCCCTCTGGCTGATGACATGAGAGGATTTCACTGGGCGTGTGCTAAGGGACAGTTACCATGAGTCTCCAGGGCAGAGGGAGGGAGAAGGTACTCAGTGTGCCTTCCTGACTCCTTATGCCATGGCCAGGTAACCATCTTGTGAATAGCTGAGCTATCCCAGGGAGACCCTTCCTCAGTCCTCCAGGTATTCTAGGGTGGCCCCCACTCCATCCTGGTTAGCTTATAGAGCCTAGGGCAGAAGTTAGGGACACTGCAGTGGGTCTCAGTCTGTGCACTCAGTCTGTACTGTCCCTGGAACTGGAGCCAGTCCCTGGCTGAACGTTCGTCCTCCTGAAGGGTCCTGTCTAAGCCACTGCTGGTTCAATCATAGGGACGGGACTGTTCAGAGCTGAGACTGTGTCAGTACCCCTGAGATGTGACCATGGATGGCGGTGCCTGAGGCGGTTACATAACTGGTAGTGACCTTGTGATGTGTCAGGTCAGCATGGGTGCATTGTGGGTCTTGTGATGAGTCAGCCCTTCTGACTGACATCTGGTACCTGCCAAAGAGTCGGGGGTCTGTGGCAGAGCTCTGGGTTAAGTTTGGACCTCCACAGCAGACTGAGACCTCACCAGGTGTCACACACACCCGGAGGGGATCTGCACTTGCCTATTCAGAAGATGCTCAGCGATTCTGAGGTGAGGAGGTAACCATGCAGGAGATGAAGTCTATAGCCAAGAGGATAGAGTGGCCATGTGGGAGGTGAAGCGTGCAGGTGGGAGACCAGTTACATGTCTGTGAGAGGAGGTAGCCAGCTAGGGTGAGGTGTCCGGGAGGTTAGGTCCATGTGAGAGATGAAACACCCGAAAAGGAGACTATACTAGTTACTTGTCACTTTACTGTGACAAAAATCACCAACAAGAAGGAACCGAAGGGGAAAGGGCTTATTGTGGCTCACAGTCTGAGGTGCGGTCCACCCTGTCAAGAAGTGGTCATGGTGGGAGTCATGTGGCAGCTTGTTGTATCCCATGCACGGTCAGGAAGCAGAGGGAAATGAACGTTAGCGCTCAACTTTCGTTTTTCTTCCAGGTCAGTTCGGCCCATGGAAGGGTGACACCCACACACAGTCTACACACCTCTGTTAACCCCGTCTAGGAACTCTCTCCCAGACATGTCCACAGGCCTGTCTCCTGGGTGATTCTAGCTACAAACGGTCAAATCGGCAATCACATGAGCCGTCACAGAGATGGCACTCAAAGAAGGAGATGGGACTTTTTTGTCCCCCCACAGCATGGCTTCTGACAGGATTGGAGTCAATGTCCATGCAGGGATGTGTTAAGCATGGGGGCAGGGATAGGTCTATGTGTGTCTCTCTCCTGCCCAGTTCCGTTCGGTGAATGGCGAGGTAGATGCCACCATTCTGTCACAGTGAGCTTGGCAGACTGATACAGAAGAGGACTCTTAATAAGCTGTCCAGGTGAGTGCTGGACCAGCTGGGCCAGCTGCTCTTCCCTGGGGACTCTCAGGCCACCTCTGATTCCTAGTGTGGCCTTGGGTCCTGGACTTCCTGGACACTGTCAGGGTAGTAGTTCTCTGACTTCTACAGTCTTCCCTCCTGGGCTGATGACCGGCACAGCCAGCTTGGTCACCATGGTGACATGAGGAAGAGATGGGAGGCAGGGTTCCATCTACATTTTTGCCTACAGAACAAATTTAGCCCGAGTCTCCTTGCTCTTGTGACATCTACACACATCCTCTGACAAATGGGGCAATCAAGCGGCTTTGTGCTGCCGTCTTCCTGAGGAAATGCAGGGCTGAGCAAGCCTCCACAGCCAGCTGGGCCTGGTCAGCAGAGCCTGGAACCAAGTGGAACCCTAGCAAGAAACCCCTAGCTGAGCGCTGGAACACCCTCCTAGGAGGGGCATTCTGTAAGCGTGTTCTCAGTTCCCTACTTAGCAGAGGAGCTAGGGGACCAAAGCCCAGTGTGTCTTGCCTCTGTCTCACAGACAGACAGAAAGACCAATGGGACAGGAAAGTTTGGGCTGCCCCTCAGTGGCTGCTGCCCTTCCTTCTTCCTGAGGCCACTGGCATTGGGTCCCCATCCTTCCTGTCCAGTTGTTTTTAATCACTGGGACCTACTTTTTGAGCTAGGTAGCAGAGTCATCTTGTTCAGCTTGACATAGTGGCCCCAGCAGAGCAATGCCCCAGGAGATGGCCTTGCCCAAGTGAGGAGCACCATTTTCCATGCTCTTGGATATAAGATTATGTCTTCTGGGGTTCCTAGTAAAAATAGGCCCAAGTTTCATGGTGTCCCGAGTGTGCCCAGTGGCTGGTCATTTCAGGAAGTCAGCCAGAGCGTGGCCTGAGTATGTAAGGGTGATGCAGAGTGTTTGTATCCCAGGAATATGGTTTCCTGTGAGTCAGTGTCTGCCTCTCATGGCCCTTTTGGCCTTTCTAGAGGTCACATTTGTAGTTGTAGGGGCACAAGAGCACATTCAGGTATTTTGAGCGGAGGGGTCAGGGGCATCCATTGGTGGCTCTGCAGAGGTTGTGAAGAGGAGCCCGGGGCAGAGGAAAGATGAAGGGACTTGCTCTTGGCCCCTCTCTAGAGTTCACACTGAAAAGTATTTTTTTCCTAGTCTGGTCTTCAGTCTCTGCAGCCATCCTCCACTGGCATGGGGCCTGAGGGCTTATGGTCCCTGAGACGACCATACACCAGGGACACAGGCAGCAGGGTCTCTGGGCTAGGTGCGCAGGACAGATTGGAAGTGTCAGGCCTGTATCTCATTGCCGAGCCCTGTGCTAGATGCCAGTCCAGACTCTAATTCCTCACACTTGCAGGTGTGAGGTGACAGTGTCCCCTGAGGGCCTGGAGCCCACAAACCATAGCCACTGGTGGCAGGGAAGGGGGAAGTAGGGAAGGATAAGCCTGTCTGGGACAGGGCGAGGACTCTGCACCGTTCCCCAAGAAGGCATTGTTGGAGAGATGCCCCTGAAGTGGGGGGTAGCACAGAGAGCTCAGTGGACTTGTGGGTGGGTAAGTGGGAGAATGGATAGATGGATGGAGATAGGGGTGGGTGGGTGGGTGGATGTGGGACCAGTCCTGCCCTGGTGATTGCGCTCCTGTGTTTGAGGCTACACAGGCCAAGCTTCTTGTCTCCAGGGTGCCTCACTACTAGGCTAGGATAGTAGAGGGCAACTCCCTCCTGGGTTCTTCCTCCCCTCCCACCAAGAATTCCCCAGCCTTCTGGTAGCTGCAAGAGGGAGTTTCCTTGTCTTCTTAGCAGATGAATACTCCCTTGGAGGATTTCTCTACAGAGATTATGCAAATGTCTGTGGAGTCTTGGGGCCTGCCTGCTAAGAGCTCTGTAGAGATTACAGGGACAGGAATCTAATCTTTACCGTATTTACTCCCTTTCATTTACTCTACATTTCCAGCAGCCCTAACAGCTGCTGGAGGGTACCTGCCACCCCTCCCCAGTCTTTTGCACAAAGCTCACATTTTGGAAATGGATTCCCCAGAGACCCTCTGTCAAGGTGGGTGTAGATTGGCTGGTCTTGACAGGAAGTTAGGTCTGTCAGGGAGATGAAATTGAATTGGGTGACCCCTGGAGAGGGAGCAGAGGAAGGGGTAAGTATGGGCTGGTTTCTGGGCTAGTCACCAAAGGCTAGGCACCAGCCCTTTACCAGCTCCTTCACCCCAGCCAATGTGACTGAGCCAAGAGGGCCCCTCAAGAATATTGTGGAAGTCCTACCTTGTCCCTAGTTTTGACTCCCCCCCCCCCCCGCTCCAGACTGTCCCTTTCTGTTGGCTGAGGCTCTGTGCTTTGTGGGTCTCTGACTCCACAGTTCCAGCAGTACAAGGTGCTCCAGAAGGTTACTACAGCTAGACTGTCTTCCTTGTGGGAAGGTTCTGACTTTGTGTATAAAACTGACCCAGAAGTAGGAATGTGTTTAAGGTTTGAGGGAAAAATAACAGGTCCATTCTGTGTATATGAAGCATCAGAATATATCTTGTGTACCACACAGAGAAATGCATGCACACTGCTGTCCAATGGAGCCTTACACATAAGTGTAAGAATGGTCACTTATGACCGACATGTGCATAACAGACAGAAGGAACCGATTGACCGGTCAGTCATCTAGGATTGATGTCAGATTTTCATATTCCATGGGTATGCCTGTGTCAGGGTGGGGCATGATAAGTGTACACATGCACAAAGTCTGTGCTGATACATGCATATGAGTGTATGCTAACCTCATATAACCACAGAGGAACACAGTGCACACATGAGGAACACTTACAAATGAATACTTAGGCACACATAAATATATTCTGTATCTCTCATTTTTCTTCTCTCTTTTTTCTCCACTTCCTGGCAAAACCCCCTCGGAGAATGATCTGCTGCTATCTGATCCAGGCTGAGATGGTGCCAGTAGTGTCTCTCAGTCTCATCTTCCAAGCCAAATGGCCACCATCTTCTTCAGATCAACTATGTCTCCTTGCTAGAGTCTATCATGGTCTGGCCTGTAAATGGTTGGCATCTGCTCCCATTAGGAGGGGGTTGAGAAGGTCACTGGGCTCTTTACATGAGCTCTGCTCACTTCTCCCTGCCACTTGTATTCAATTTTGCCTTGAGTTCTGGGTAGAGTTCTAAAGTATTTAGTCCGGGGGGGGCGGGGGAGATGATGGTGGCTATGGAGAATCCTTCATCCATCCTTGGTGAAGACAGGCTAGTGTGGCTGCTTTGGGGTCACCCACACCCCTGCCAGTAACCCCTCACCTACACTCTGTAAGTCTGGTAAACCCATTGGTTCCCCAGGGGGATCTCTGGTGGAATCAAACTTTGGTTTGTCATTAGGACCTTAGAAGGAACACATAGACATTCATGTCTCCCCCAGGGAGAAAATTTTAGCAACCACCAGCATTATTTCTCACCATCAAATCAGTTTTCTTCTGAGACTAACTTGGCAGAAGTAGCTGTCCATACGTAGGTGTGGGACTGTTTCTTGGTGTGTCCCCCAGAGTCCCCACATAGGCCCTCACATGCACTCTTGTGGCATGCACACTCACATGCACGTTCCAGTTAATTAGACAGGGCTTGGAAATCCACCATCGCTGGCTCCCGGTGAATGCCAGCAGGACTGAGTTCTGTGTAACCACAGAGGGAGAATTGTCTGTCAGAGGGCTTTCTATCCTCCAGGCCAGGAAACAAGTGGATTTCCTTTGTTCACCCACAAGTTCTATGTCCGTAAGAGAGATGCGCCCACAGCAAGCGTGGTCCTTTGAGTGAACAGTGTGTCAGCACGGGAGTGGTGCCGGTAACGAGGGAACACCACCCGGCGAGGCGGACATACGGCTGCGTGCCGCCCTTGACGTGCTGTCAGGAATTCATGGCAGAGCTTGTTTTGCCAAATGCAGCACTGTGGAGGAACACGGACTCCAGCCTGCTTATCAAAATCTGACATTTCAAAATAGCCTGAGGGTTTTTTAACTATTGGGTTTCCATGTCAACTGCGTGTCTGGCTTCATCTGCTGCCTGGCTTCCGGCCTGGGTGTCCCTTCGCCATGGAGAGGACAGAGTGTCTTTGTGTGTTGGCAGCTGAGGGCCACAGGCTGCAGCGCACACACGCTCACCATCCCTTTCTCCAGGCTCTGGAATCATTTGTCCCGTGCATAGAGGAGTTTCCTCTGAAAGGGGGCTGTGCAAGGATGTCCTGGAAATGGAGAAGCAGATCAGGGGCACTAGCTGTGCCAGGGCAAGCCTGGGCATTGAACAGAACACCCCGCTAGGTCTGTCTTACTCTTCTGAGGAACCTTGGTGTGGTGGTGGACAGAGGAGATGCCACCCCAAAGTGAAGCCCATTCGGCCTCCATTCTGGCAGGGCCCAAGAGCCCTTGCAGGCTGGAGCCAAGTGACATAATGCAGACAGGAGGTAGGGATGCTGTGGTCTACCTTCAGTCCCTGACTGTTTCTTCTGATGCTGAATGTTAGGGTTATAAAGGAAGGTTGCTACCAGCCACATGGCCCACTCCCCCAGGGATCTGAGAAGTTGAGGGCCCCTTCAGCCTAGAGTACTTCTAGGTAAGAGTGGAAAGTGACAGAGGTGTGTCTGGTGGGTGGGTGCTGGTCAGTTTTTGGGAAAAGGATAAGGGTTCCAGCCCAGCACTGAAGATAGCAGACCCTAAGCCAGTCTGGGCCCTCTGGATTTCAGGCATTGGTCTGAGAAGTCCTTCTGTGAGGACTGGGCAGTTTTTAGCTCCTTATGTGCATGAAATAAATAGCTACAACCCTCTACTTGCAGAGGGCTGGCACATACCCTGGTCCCTGTAGTCACGAACCCCTTCCGTTAGATTACCCCGAGACTTAGTAGCTAGCCCACTCCTGGGACAGATTCTGCCAGCTAAATGCTTTAACACTGAACATGGTCCCTGAAGAGTGATGGTTGCAGGAAGAGCCTGGGGTACGTTAAGGACCTTTGATCTGAGAAGACTGTCAAGTAGGGATGCTTTGGAAGCTGTTAAGGAGTTAATGGAGTCAGGGACCAGATGAAAGGACAGCAGGTATGGTTGTCCCTCCATCTTTGCTAGGTCCCTGGCAGGTCTGAATATAGTGATCTAGGACTTGAGTAGACAGGGTCCCACCAACTGCATGGCAGTGGTGCTTCCTTCTCCAGGGTTCCAGAGAGACATCTGTGGTCTCTAGCCCCTGTTTTCTGCATTGCTAGGCTTGGAAAAAATGTGTTTGGCGATCTTGTAACAAAGGAGGATGTGTTAGGTCACAGACACAGGTGTGGCCTTCAAAGCCAGAACCATGGTTTTCAGGCCCTCCAGAGAAAGGAAGACAGAGATGGGAGCCAGGAATAAGCAGGCCTTGGAATAGAGCAATTTTGGTGTCTTAGTCAGGGTTCCATCGCTGTGAAGAGACGCCATCACCACAGCAGCTCTCTAAAGGAAAACCTTTAAGTGGGGTTGGCTTACAGTTCAGAGGTTTAGTCCATTGTTATCATGGCAGGAAGCATGGTGTCATACAGGCAGATGTGATGGATGCTGGAGAGGTAGCTGAGAGTTCTACATCTGGGTCTGAAGGAAGCAGGAAGAGAGAGTGACACTGGGCCTGGCTTCAGCTTCTGTAAGCTCAAAGCCCATCCCCAGTGACACACTTGCTCCAAGACCACACCTACTCCAACAAGGTCACACCTTCCAATAGTGCCATTCTCTGTGGGCCTGTGGGGCCTTTTTCATTCAAACCCCCACACATGGCCAAAGGATTGAGGGGCTGAGGGTTGGACCAGGCACTCAAGCTAGCAGTTCAGGGACCAAGTTTCCAGGTATTTTGGACAGTTAGACCCTGATTGGTAGAATCTCCTTCCATTGAACTCTTTGAAATACCTAGTAGCGTCTGTGGTGCATTGTGACCAAAGATGGAATCGTGGCCTAAGCCCGCATGACAATCAGCCACTGCCACACAGCTTGTTTGGCAAACATCCTCCAGTGGCTGCTACCGTGACATCGGTTATCTTACTTGTAGATCTCAAGGTTTGCAGAGCTAGGCTCCATACAGCTGGGCTTTGTGTGTCTCCACCAGCTCTTTACTCATGTCCTCCTGACATGGTCTTGTCATGGTGCATTCCAGGCATCTAAGATACCAAACTGGAACCTCCCAGGCTCAGTCAGAGTGCCTGAAGGATACTCACCTACCACATGTCCTTTGTGAGGACAAGACACTGGACTGACTGGCATTAGACAGGCAGGGAAAGAATGTCTTCTCGTGGGGTGTACAATAGAGACCACTAAGGAGGGATGAGATGATGCTAGGAGCATGGAGACCAGAATGTATCTACAAGGATACTGTCAGGGCAGGGTCCCTCATATTTCTTACTTTCTTATGTCTGTTTTCTTTAGGTCTCATAAAATCTGCATTAGGTTTATATTTTAAATGTGAGTAATATATAGGTATGCATATTAACATATATATGTGGGTTTATGTTTTAAATGTGAATAAATTATACACATATTTGTTTATACAACACACATATATTTACACACACACACACACACACACACACACACACACAGTCAGGGAGGAAGGAGGCAAGTGTGTGGATTTGGAGATCTCTAGGCTAGAGACATTGCCTTCTTTCTTTGCCAGCTCCGATCCAGCCAGGCTGAATTCTACTGAGAAAAATACCCCAGGGCCTTCTGCTGACCTGCTGAGTAATTGCCATTTTCAGACCTTGCTTTCTCGGTAAATAATGACATTTCTCATCTCACGGAGGATGCTGGCTGTATGGAAATGAAGATAAGGTCAGTTCAGCCAGGGCCCTGGAGAGGAGGCCAGAAAGACCCTGGTGGGCTCCCAAATTGGTTTATTTGCCAGATAATCGGAGACGAAGAAGACTCTGTAATAGGACATGGGTTTCTTTGTAGACCTCAGCTCTGTAGGGGGAGCGTGGTCCAGGCTCTCACCGATTTTCAGGCAGAAAAAGCTCTTTGATTTCCCTCTTGGCACCTGGAATGAAACAAAGAGAATTACTGTGTTGACTTTTCCTAAGACGAAGTTACCTTTACGTGTGTGTTAGTTTATCAGCTTGGCTTTTCTTTTCCATCTGGATGCATTCTAAAGCAGGCAGAGTTGACGAGAGGCTTGCGTGTGTCGAGTGTCTATCAGGAATACTACCTAAGTATTTGGGGGTAGGGAGCATAGCTGTTTGGCAATCCTGCAGCCTGATGACCCCCATGCCCAGAGAGCACCTGCTTGTGGCAAAGGAAATGGTGAACAAGTCTGTGAGCAGGCCGTAGGCCTCTGTAACCAGCTGCCATCACAGGATTACAATAGGGGGCTGGTGCAGCAGGCCAACTTCAGGGATCAGCTAGTCAAGAAAGGTCACTCCTAGGAAGTGACATTTTAGTTGAGCCTGAACCCCAAGGAGAGAGGTAGAGACTCTTCCAAGCCCCAAACTTCCAAACAGCCATGACTGGACAGGCCTGGGCAAGAGTAGGTTTGGGGATGGAGGCAGGGTGGTGCCTAACCTGGAGCTCCAATCCTCTTCATCTGAGCTGATGCTAGGAGAGAAGGAACAGGGTCAGTCAACCTCTGGGTGACCTTGGATCTGTTGACTAGTACCTGTGGGTCTTCTCCAGCCTAGGCTGGACTCCCTGGCTTATTGACTCTCCTAGAATCTAAGCTCCAGGAATCCATAGCTCCTGAGAGATTCCATTTTGAATGACAGCTTGACACAATCCAGTATAGCAATGAGGAGGTCTCTTGGTTCTGTCACAGAGAGAAGCATTTAGAACCAGGTGGACTCATAGACCCTTGGCCAGCCTCTGTTCTGCCATGCCTCTCCTGGGCTGGCACTTTTCCATGCCCATTCACCCTCTAATGCCTGGCTGTGTCTGTGCCCTCTCTGCACTGGAGACAGCCCTGAGTCATGGCCTGGCTGTGGAGACTGAGGTGCTTCTCTGGCTGGAGCAGTATGTGTCTAAAACATGACCTTTTGTCCTTGTGACAAGAGACAGCATGTGGGGAGCAAGCAGTACCCCATACCATGGCTGTGGTAGGTTGGGGATGAGGAAGTGTTGTTACTGAACTAGAAAGACTGGCAAGCATCAGGAGAACTGGGAATGGAGCTGCCAGGCTTGGGAGACTCTCTACAGGCCACTAGTTTCAGGTCACTTGGAGCCAGATACTTCACTCATAGAGGAAGTCAATGAAAACCCAGCCCCTCTGCCCCATGCCCTTTTGTCTGAATGAGATGCTTATGCTATTGACCCACAGGTCTCTTACAGCTCCAGCCAGGAGAGTCCCAGCATGATGAGGAGCACCACAGCAGACTTGTCCCAGGGTTTGCATTTGGTCACCTCAAATGTACCCTTCATACTGTCCTGAACCACAGCTAGGTTTTTATTCTCTTGGGGCCTTTCCAACCAAGTTACTGTGCTGAAATCCTTTCATTAAGTCAATTGCTTCTTCTTTTTAAAAACGTACTTGATCTTTCATGATTTAATACTTATCTGCCGTGTACTTTGATCATAATCCCCCATTAGCCTCTCATACACTTCCCACTGAACCCCTCCTTTCCAAAAATGTCCCTATCTACTCTCATGTCTTTTGCGTATGTATGTCTTACTGCATCTAATTAGGGTTGCCTGCATGAGGATTGGAGGGGGTTATACATTTGAGCAAGGCATCTTACCAGCAGCTACATCACTGAAGAAAATGATTCCCCCATCCCCTAGTGAATCTCAACTGCCTTAGCCCCTCAGGGAGGGGTAGGGCCTTGTGAATGACATTCCTCCTCCTTGATAGGGAGCAGATGGGTGGGAGCTTGTGCAGACAGAGTCCATGGGTGCAGCAGTTCCAGATATCTAGAAGACGGGTTTTGTAGCACCTCTTCCCATTCTCTCGCTCTTAGATTCTTTCCACGGCTTCCTCTGCCATTCTCATGACCTTTGGACGGTTGTGATACAGGTGTCTCATTTAGGAGTGACCTCTTAGTGGACATTTACTCTTGGCACTTCGACCATGTACAAGTCTCTGCATTAACCAGTGCTCACTACAAACAATTCTCTCTCTCTCCTCGTGATACAACTCAGAACTTGGTCACCAGTGAACCACGGAACAGGTAGCCTCAGCCTTTGTTTGCTTCAGATGTCTAGAAAGATGGTCTGCAGAGCTCCATGTCTGATTATTTGCTTTCTTGGTCAGGCCATTTTCAACCTCAGTGAACAAAGCAGCCTTTTACCAAAAGCTAGCCGGGTAGCTCCTTTCCTGAGGCAGGCTCTGCATGCCCTTTTGCAGTGCTGGAATCTGGGAACCTGCAGTGGTGCTCACAGAAGGGAAGCAGAGACCCAGGCATGGGACATTGCCAAGAATATTTGGTATAGATGAGGCTCCGGGAGTGTGACTCCAAACTGCAGTACTATCAGCAAGTTTTGCCACCCCGAGACTCTGTGTGACTAAGGACCTGTCTGCAGGGGCCCAATGACCCCAGGACCCTGTTTCACTGGGGTCATGTCTACAGGGACACCCACCTCAATGTTCATAGGACACCCTGCATTTGTCTGTCCCTAGAGGTGGACCCTAGTGAGCAGGCAGTGAGTGGAGGTGACCTACCCAGGAGCATGCAGGGAGGAGAGTAGTGTGCTCTGCATCACACCCAGCCCTTGATCATCCCTCTCTGGTACAAAACCTGCCCTGAGAAGCTCTCAGATGCTGTGCCCTGCATGGGCTTCCTTGTATACCAGGATCTGTGAAGCATCAGTGTTTACTGCCAACCCATCAGCCAAGTGCATCCTTTCCTGGGGCAGAGGTTGGGCCCCAGTCAATTTTTTGTAATAACATTTGTGGAACGTAAAGACAAAAACCTCCATAAAAAGATCATAAAATATAATCATGCCTATGAAACTGGCTGGAATGAAGGGAGGTAACCTTTCGGGCCATTCTCTGGAGAAAATGTCACCCAGAAGAGTGGGCTATGAGAGCTTCCATCATGGGGCAGCTTCCCCCTGGGCTGTCAGCTACCCTCCTGAGAAAGAAAAGGAGCTGAATGGTGCCTGGAGCAGGGCCTTTCTTAGCATGGTCTGAATGAGGAATAGGGAAGCCAGTGCAGCCCAGCTGGTCAGGAAGAGCCCCAGACACCTTGGTCTGCTTGCAGGTCAGACTGGGGTAGGGGAGCATTCACATTCATGGGGGTCCTCATAATAGCCTGCAAGCAGATCTCAGGGTGCAGGAAATAAGAACAAGGATCCTGCATGGCCACCCAGACTCATTCATGCCAGTGAGAGTCTGCTAATAGCTATGTGGTCAACACCTGCACCACATGTGTGTTCCATAAGACGTGCTGGGGATTCTCCAGAGCCCAGGAGCTCCTAAGTGCACTATACACATCATCCAGGGCATGTGATGGCCTCCAGGATGGGGACTCCAGGACCATCAAGGTTCCAGTAGATCACATGGTTTCTATGATGCCTTAATGTCTTCCATTGTCTGAGAACATCAATCCCTGGACCTGGTCTTCTCCAGATCACTTGACCTAAATGACCACAGGACATTGCAGCATCCCCCAGACAAAATGAACTCTGAGACCTCTTAACATTGGCTGAGATCACAGCAACCTGTCCTGTCTCTGCCCTGCTACAAACCTGGAGCATTGCTCCCTCCTAGTTATTTGCCCATTTTATCTGAGGATGGCCGAACCAGTGTGTCCACTGGGGACCGTCTCAGGCTCCTTTTCTCATGCCTAGGCCAATTCTAGGCTTGTTGGGGCCTCCATCAGATCTCAGTCAAGCAGACATCTGACAAGGCCTTGCATTATTGAAATATGCAGACCTCTGCACCAAATGCTAATTTGGGCTTTATTCAAATGAGCAGTGGCACCAAGAGGGTGGGAATAGTGTTAATTACATTAGCACCATGCCAGCTTTCTCCTGGGGCTGGAAAGGAGCAGGCACCAGCTGTGTGAGGTGGCTTGCATTTTGTACACACTTTTCGAAAGTCCAAGTGCACACTAAACAGTAGCTTTAAGGATTTACCGGGTCCTGTGAGCTGCCTGTGGATGAGAACCTGTGTGCATATCAGTCTTCTATCTGGGCCATGGGAAGACCTCAGTGAGAATTTTACAACTTACCTGCTTTTACTGTCTTCAAGGGCCAGTAAGGCACATCTAAGACTAGGAAGAGTCTGCAAAGAAGATAAACTTAGGGTTCTATGTCCCAATCTGGTTGGAGGAGCATGGGGACTACTAGAGGAGCCTGCCCAATCAAGGCTGAAGTTCTGAAGGTTCCTTCCTTGCCTTCAGGTCCTGCATAGTCAGAAGTGAGGTGATGCTCCCAGGACTTTCCTCACATAGGGCAAGGGGCATTTGGTACTTTTCTCAGCGAAAGCATCAGCCCATCTAGTCCCAGAGTTTTGTCAACAAAAGGAAGAATGTTCAAAGAAATGATTGCAGTCACCTCCAGATGCACCTCCAGGGTTGCTGTGCTTCAAGCCCCAATGAGACTGAGTTTGTAGACCCCACCTTCAGATGCTTCCTTTTCCACTAACCTTTCCCTCTGCCTACTAAACCCACATTCCCAATATAACCATGGCTTCCATTTTGCCTAATGTCCTGGTGCTCTGACTTCTTTTCTTGGAATTTCCTGATAGACAATTTGTCCAAATGCTTGGTGGGCTCTGTCTTGGCAAGGGCTGCATGTCTCACTGGGTAGGTGTTTGGCCACTATTCCACAATCTTTGTAGAATGCAGTTGGGCATAGTGGAGTATCCTGTGTTGATGGTGGGTGAGGTTAGGGCTCCCAGATTACCCTGATCCAGACTTGTGTGTGCCTGTGGGGCAGGTCAGGGCCAGGTCCTGGTGGGCTTCTAACTGGAAGATGATTTCTGTAGACTGGAAAAGGATAAGAGGGAGCCTCATGAGACACCCCCAAGAAGAGAGTAAGGGGAAAGTATCTCATTGTCAGCAGACATTCCCAAGTCACTATAGCACCCAGTCACTATGAGTAAGTGAATGAGATAGCTAGAAGATGTGCATGCCTCATGCTGTGCACTGGCTGGATTCTTCACTTAGAACCATCATGCTCCAGGATCCAAACTACCAGCAATACTTGTCCAGCGGAGTTCTCCCGAGGCTCCTGGTGGCTGGGCCAAGCTGGGATAGAGGGATGGAACCAGGGTTGTGCTGGGATCCCAAAGGTCAATGAATGGGCCTCCTACCAGCAGTGGAATTGCCCAGGTAGGCAGCCTGAGATAGCAGTTGGCGACTCTGTAAGTAGACGGTGGGAAGTAGCCTCCAGAGTGAGTGGAAAACCTTTAGTTGCCCTGGGTAAAGTGTACCCTCAGTGAGCCTCACCTGGGCAGTGCTCACTCCTGGGTCTATGGTCCTGAAGTTCTCACAGGAAGTCCTTGCTGAGCATCTGTAGCTTCCTTCCTGGTACTCCTGGCAGATCACACATGGCTTCCTCTGAACAGCCTGTCCACTCTCTGTGCCTAGGCATGCAGAGTCCTCAGGCTTAAATCAAGATTGCCCATGTAAATACATGTTTTCAGCAAACACACAGGATTATCTGGAGATCTGTTGGTGATTTAAGGAATACTGCTTTGCCTCCAGGAACCAGGGAGGAGGGAGCTAGGTCCTTTGTCTTCATGAATTTGCCAGCACATCTATATCCATGTTATCAGGGAGGCAGAGGCAGTGTTGGTTATAGGACAGATCACTGATGGAAAGAGCCAGGGCTTATAATCGTGTAGGCCAGGTAGACCCAAGTCCTCATTCTGTGGTCAGCCTCATACATACACCCAGCTCATATGACCAATAGACAGAGGTCCACCAGGAAGTCTTAGGAGACACAACCATGGTACCTGCTAGTGAGTTCTGGAAACCTCTGGGTTCAGCTGTGTGTGCAGAAAGACCCCACCATCTGCCATGAAATGCAGTCTCTGATGGCAGTAGGTTGCTCCTGTAGGCTGCCCTGACTCAATTCAACAAGGATTGAAAGTCGCCAGTTGGCCAGACTCAGTCTTCATCTTGTTTGAAGGGTTTGTTTTTCCAGACTCTGTCCAAGTCTGTTTAAATCCACCCAAAGAGGAGCTAAGTTTGATAAATAAAAGAAGATTAAAAATGGTAGAGAAAAATGTGTTCCCCCCCACAGCTCCCAAGAGAGTACTGCCAAAATTGAAGTGTAGAAACAAAAATAGAAATGATCAAAATGTCTGATGGTATCTATATTTTCCAATGAAAAGGCAGAGGCAGCCTGCTGCAGAACTAGTTAGGGGGAGATCTAGAGCCTAGCAGCTGACCTCATCTCCCAGAGTACGTGAGAGGCAGGTTGGAGTCCTCCACCTCCTCCTCTGGGAGTCCCATGGGTCACCCTCCACAAGTGGTGGTGGTGCTGCTGTGTGGTTCACCAAGGGAGTCTCTGAGATTGTTCTGGGTGCCTGTTTGGCCTTGTGGATTGGAACTGCCAAGGGATTCCCTGGGATGCTGAGGTTCCCCTGTAACTGAGCCCATCCTTGGGAGGGAATTGGTGGAATCCTGGCCCACAGTGTTCACTTAATGTTGAGCCTGGAGCCTCTGTCCTGGATAAGAAGCAGGGGAAAAGGCATAGAGCCCTGGGAGAGCTGTGTTGAAAGAGGGGTGCAGAGCTGGCAGCTCCGTCAAGCCTAGGCCGGGCCCCACAGAAGGCTCCCGAATGGTTGCATATTAGTGATGTTAAGTGATTTACTTTTTCACACAGCCTCTGAGCCAGTGGCCCACAGAACCAGCCTCAGAATCAGTGTTGCCTAGAGACATGGTTAAAAGTCCTGCTCTCTGGTGTTCCCTATACCTATAGAGCTGGAGGCTTAGGCTCCCTACACATTATTCAGAGGGCTGCCTAAGCTCCTGCTCCATGCCTCTGTGCATTCGTATATGTGTGTCTGTGTAAGTACATGTATGTATACATATGCATAAGTGTGAATGCATGTATGTTTACATGTGTGCTATACATGTATATGTATATGTGAATGTATACATATACGGTGTGTGTGTGTGTGTGTGTGTGTGTGTGTGTGTGTGTGTGTGTATGTGCATGTGCACTTGCTGGCACATGCATGTGTATTCTTCATGCACATTCCAATGTCTGAGAGACAGGAACACTGATTCTTCAATGCTGGTAGACTAGGCCAGAAGGCAGGAGAGTGCTAGGTGTAGACTCTGCCTCTTCATAAAGCCCCTACAACTTTCCTGTTCCTAGTAACACTTGGAATTTTGACCTTTGACTCACTGCCAAGTCTGATGATAGCTAAGAAGATAGATGGCTTACAGTGTCCTATGCCATTCATGCTCCCCAAAGTTCCCCTGGCGCTCCCACCAACAGGAGCCATGACCTTGAACATGACTTGCTGGTTTTAAGTCATCATGAGCTTGCTTGGATTCTTCCTGTCTGTACATTTTTTTTTTTTTTTTTTTTGAGCTGAGGATCGAACCCAGGGCCCTGTGCTTGCTAGGCAAGTGCTTTACCACTGAGCTAAATCCCCAACCCGTCTGTGCATGTTTTAAATTAAGCACCAAGAGCAGCTCTTGCTGCAAGATGCTGGATCACACACCAGAACGCCCTCTGTGGCCGTGGTCAGCTAGGGGCCTCGGCTGAGGTTTTCTGATTCAGCAATGAAAGAGCTAGCCCTGGTCTGCACTCCAGGCTTCGGGGCATGAGTGTGGGGTGCAGTGGGCTCAGACTGTGGGATGGGTTCACGGCTGTACCCCACAGAGCAGGCACAGCCTCAGAAGCCACCATTCTCTGTTCCTACATGACACCAGAAGTCTGACTGCCTGCAGCTGGCCACGTGCCAGGCCTTGTATTAGGGGTGTCTGGCTTGTTTTGTTGCTGTGCTAAAATACCATGACTAAAAGCAACTTTCAGAAGAAAGAGTTTATTTTGGCTTATGGCCATGCATGGCACCAGGTGGCAAGAACAGGAAGCTGAGATGTCCTACCTCCAGCCATAAACGAGGAACAGAGAGAACAAACTGAAAGTGAGGCTTGAATTCCCAGAGCCTGCCCCAGTGACATGTGTCCTCTAGAAAGGTTCCGTATCCAAGAAGTCTCATAACCTCCCCAAACAGCACCACCAACCGGGATCCAAGTGTCCAAATACCTCAGCCTATGAGGGAGATTCATCCTTCAACCCACCACAGCCACCATTCACGGGTGGGAGTAAGCATGCTCTCCATACTCAGCCAGTATTCACACCTCTTCCCTCTCTCTCTGCTTCTTTACTCCGAGCATATATAACAAGTGCTTGCCAAATGCTGGTAAACCAGTTCAAATGGTTCTCACCAAGTTCTTTGCCTTTCGGAGATGTGAGGTTGCGGTGCCACTCTATCCATGTAGCAAAGAGCTGGCTGGTCAGAGTCTTTTTGGAAAGTAAATGGCCTCAAGGAAGGGCTTTCAGATTCGAAGTACAGATCTGTTGGCCGGAAGTGACGCAGTCAGATTCATTGCAGACCCTCTCCGAAACAGAAGTACACGTCACTTGTTTCTCATCTGGATCCAACATGATTCTCCCACCTAGGAGCAATGCCCGTGGTTTCCATGCTTTGTTTCTGTTCTTTTCATTCCAACGATGAGGATAAAGATTGTGTTATCTGCGATTGGTAGATTATCCAGCCCTGGTCCGATGCTTATACCCGCCCCTGATCAACATGTTTGACTAGCCTGGGCCCTCATCAAATGCCAGGAGTGACCTGGATTTGAGAGATGCTGAGACCCACTGGCAGAGCGGGAGGTGTGCTCTATCCCAGATCCATGCTAATCTGAACTTTGGTTCAGGGAGTGATTCTGCATGCATTTCAGAAGTGGCCCTGCTTTGAATTTAAATATCATTCATCTATTCATGCGGTGGCATTTGGAGAAGGGGACACGAAGGCAATGCCAAGCTGGATGCAGAAACTCCACAGAGGCGGAGGCAAGCACAGGTGCCTCTCAGGGATTCAGCGGCTCTTGGCCAGCCCTGCTGGTTCCATCCATCCCTCTGACAGGGGTGTGGCCAGGCCACAGATGAGAGCTTGGGGGCTCAGGCAGCCTAGGTTAGTATCCATCTGCACCCTAACTACAGAGGCTCTGAGCATTGGCCAGAGCTGCACCTGTGTGCGTGTTAAGGCGAGATACTGGCCCTGCCCGTGTGTGGGCTGCTCACTGTGACGATTCATGGGGCCAAGCCCCCACTAGAGTTCCGCACACTCTCAACGACTGGCTCTTGTAGCTGGTGTTCACTCACAACCCACTCTGCCCTGGGCATGGATCCAAATGATTTGTATACAGTGACTCATCCTTCACAACCCCCCTGTCAGGTGCCGTGCCACCTTGGCCCCTCTTTTCCAAGCAGGAGCTGAGTCACAGAGCATTTAAACAATTTAGCACGTGAAACAGCCAGTGTGTGACGGAAGCTGGCAACTTGGCTTCTAGGCTGTGGGGATACCTGCTGGGTACTCATCTGTGACTGTACTTTCTCTATGATGTTATTCCCCACCCAGTGCCACCCCACCTGTGGGCCTACCCTGTCCCCTTGTGCAGCCTTCTGGGAACAATATGCTCTGAGAGTTGAGGGCCTCTCCCTAGCCGGATATGGGGGACAGAGAAGCCAAGGGACAGCGAAAATGGTGCCTCTTGCTCCCTGCCCCAACACTTGGGTTGTGTACCTACAGGGTTACTTTATGCCTTTCCCTTGAGCTGCACTTTGTAACCACCCAAGAACCTGACTGACATTTAGTAGCTGTTCAGTCAACACTGTGAGTGAAGGAAGTCGTAGAGCAGAGACTTCCCCACAGGTCTCCTGAGGCTTCAGGATTGGATAAAGCCCTCAAGAAAAAAAAAATTGCTAGAAGGAAGTTAATGACCGTTGAAGGTACAACAAGTTCCACCCAAGAAGACTTGAGCACCAATTTACTCTTTCTGGGTAGTCCTCAGAGAGATGGGCTGCAGGTCAGCTCGGAGCAGGGCTGGCTAGAACCCAGAAGTTGAAGGTAGCTTCTCAGGCCTTGTAGATGTAGCCAGGAGCCCTCGCTTGTGAGGAGAGTGAGTTCAGGCCAAGGTTGCCAGGATGTGGAAGTCATGGCCAAACATTCCTTTTTCCTGCAGATTCTTATAGTATGCTCCAGTAGTAGGCAGTATGCTGGCTCTTAGTGGCTCAAACTGTTATTTCTGAAGTGGCCAGAGTCCAGTGTGTCCATAAAGAGATCGGGTGGGGCTGGAGAGCATGTTGGCCTGAGTCTTAGCCTTTGGGACATCATAACAGATCAAAGGGAGGGACGTTAGGAGAAGGAGGTACAGAGAAGGCAGAGGGAAATTGTCTTGGGTCTTCATTGCCGTGATAAAACACTGTGACCTGAAGCAACGTGGGGGAAGAAAGGGTTTATTTCATCTTATAGTTCTACGTCACAGTCCACCACTTAGGGAAGTCAGAGCAGGAACTTAAACAGAGCAGGAAAATGGAGGCAGGAGCTGATGCCGAAGCCTATGGAAGAGTGCTGCTTACTGCCTTGTCCCTCATGGCTTGCTTGGCCTGATTTCTTATAGCACCCAAGGCCACCTGCCCTGGGGTGACACCAACCACGGTGAGCTGGGCCCTCTCACATCAGTCATCAGTCAAGAAAATGCACCACAGACCAATCTGGTGGGGGTATTTTCTCAAACGACGTTCCTTCCAAAATGACTCTAGCTTGTCAAATTGACACAAAACTAGCCAGTACAGAAGCAGGGGATACAGGGGTATGTAAGGGTCCCCAAACAAGAGGCCGTACCAATCAAACCATGACAATGCCAGCTGCACTTCCAGGCTACCCCTCTCCCAGAGCATCTAATACAAGGGCTCTTGGCCAGTCAGTGTCTTTCAAGCTTGATAAACATGTTGAAAATCTGACCTCAGTTCTCCTCTTGTTGTATTCACAGAAGATTCCTTGGTCCTTCTGTGGAGATGACACAGAGCTGGGATCCAAGGGGAGAGAGCCATCTGCCAGGCCAGTGACTGGTCAAGCCAGTGGTGTGGCATGTCTGGCCAAGATAAGTTGTAGGCATGGGAGAGACAGGTTCCACACAAGGCACCCTTGAAGGCCAGAGCACACAGAGGCCAGGGTGTTGGCTGGTGCTTCTAGGATAGCAAGGGATTGGTCAGCTGTGCCTGCGCCTATGGCTGCTGCTCACCCTTTGGCTTCCCAGGAGAAAGATCAGAAGTCTTGTCTGTGTCTTGGGGGAATTAAAGCCTGGTTAATTAGGGATACCTGACCTGCCACACTGGTTGGAGGCATGTAGGGGGCCATTGGTTACAGGGTGGGAGGGTAAACCCAGCCCTGTCTCCCTCCCTGAAAGCAAGGTAAGGAGGGTGAGGCTAGACCAAGGATGGAGTATATGGGGATCAAAGGACTAACATGGAAACCTGCCGTCAGACCTCCAACCCTAGTCAAAGCTTGTGCCCTTTCCCCACCCACCCCACAGTTCCCGTCCCCTCCCAGGCCTGATTGCGTAGGATCTCTTTGTGTGCCAGATTCTGTGTCTCAGAGAGGTGAAATAGCTTTCCTAGGGCCACACTGGAGGCAGGGTGTGGAACCTGGGTATGCTAGGTCCTGGACCAGGGCTCCTTTCTCTAACTGATAAATGATTCTGGACCAGGTGTCTCAAGACTACAAATGCAGCATTTACCCAGAACAGTGTGGTTCAACCACTGCTGTGTCACCAAGGCTGGGGCAGAAGAAGCTGTCATTACAGTCACTGTCCTGAATTCCAGCCAATTCCTGCCTAAACAGTCGTGAGGTTGGTTGCTGTGGAGACCTTCCATCCATAGGATACTCTGAGGACCCCAGTCCCTGCCAGGTCATCACTGTTCACATACTCTCACCCTGACACTCTTTTCGAACAGGATGAATTCAAACCTGTGGCATCTGCAAAGCAGATGTGGCAGGCAGGACTGTGGCTTTTACTTGCATGGCCACACTGCTTACCGGTGAGCCATCATCCTATGGTCAGTGGTTGATTTGGCCTAGGACTGTTCTTGGGTATTCTGCCAGGCGGGAGACTGGTGACAAATGAGGCTGAGACGTTAAGCACACACTAGATGAAAATTTAACATCTAAGCCCAAAAAGGCCTGACCTTGACTGTGTGGCCCTCCTATGCTCAGTGCCAGGCCATACCGTCTCTGTAGCTTGGTGGAAGTGATGGGTAAATGGAAGGGGTTCACAGAGTTGGGCAGCATGCTCACTAGCGTCCTATGCTCAGGATGGAGAGCCAAACCTCCTTTGTTGTATGACATTTTGTTGATGTTCTGACAAGTAAAGCTTGCCTGGAAATCAGAGGGCGGAGCTAGCCACTAGTTAATTATAAAGGCCAGGCAGTGGTGGCACATACCTTTAATCCCAGCACTTAGAAGGAGGAAGCAGGAAGATCAGGAGTTCAAGGCCATCCTGGGCTACACAAGATTGAACCAGTCTAAAAGAGAAACAGAGCCTGGCAATGGCGGTGCACGCCTTTAATCCTACCAATAGGGAGTTGGAGACAGGAATATAAGGTAGGTGGAGACAGGATCTCGACCCCTTTCTGCATTTGGTCTGAGAATTTGTAGAGGTAAGAAGTCTCTAGTGGCTGCTGCTCTGCTTCTCTGATCTTTCTACTTTCACCCTTGATATCTGACTCTGGGTTTTCATTGTTAAGACTAATTAGGATCACACTTCACTCCTTGATACCGAAGTGGAGACCATGGGGCTGATGTACTGTTTTCCTTTGGCTGTGGATGAGTGTGGCCTGGTCCAGAGCAGCTGGGGGTTGTACAGCTTCCTTGTGTTCTGCAGTGTCTGGAGTGAAGTGTGGAAGGGAGGTACAGAGGACAGTAATGCCTCCCATGAGTGCTCCCCTTTCTGAAGACTCTTGCCCTGTGGGAACTGGTCTTGTATCACTCCTTCCCTAACCTTCTGCGGTTGGTGTGGCAATGGGGTGGGGTGTTGGCACTAGTGTTGCCAACCCCAAGAGAAGGAACATAGGGGCTGTGGAGACCCACAGACAGCACAGGCATAGCGGGGCAGCTGTCGTTCCCTGGAGAGGCCTTGGTTCTGTTCCAATACCTTTTCAACCTAGATTCTGTTCTCTTTGTCCCCAGGCTCTGCTGTGTCACCCCTCTGCAAGTGTGCACGCTTTCCATGTACCATGTGTGCATGTAGGGAACAGGAGAGACCCCTGATGGGTTCTGGCTACTATTGTGGGACAGTTGATGCCCTACATCAGTGGGGCAGGGTCCTCAGTTGTCTTTATGCTACTCCCACCTGCCATCCCTGGAGGGGGACTGTTGTGGGGAAAGCGGAGAACCCATTCTAAGGAGGGAAAAGATGCCTTTAGGATACCCACAGAGTGGCCTTTTTACAGATAAACCCTCTAAGGTTTAGCTAGCTACTGAACCCTGGGACCAACTCTAGTTTATCATGAGGTTTACATGTGAAAACATACCTGTGCTGATCCCCAAAGGGCCAGAGAGATGGTAACCTCCTCTGTTCAGGCAGAGAATACTGCCTTTTCAGGCCAGAGCCGGGAGCCCTCTGCGCTGCTCTGGACTAATTGGATCAATCATCCAAAAACACCTCAAGGGGCTCTTGAGTCCCAGGCAGATGGGGACAGCCCTTATGAGGGTCTCCCATAGATTAACTCAGCTTACTTGAGTCATTGATTTTTGTCAAGGTCTGTTCATCATGCTGGCATCTGGAAAAACCTTAAATAAATATTTATCATTTTCAGAGGGACCTGGCTTCCAGGGAGGGAGCAGACAGTTCTCCTGGAACTCCCAAAGGCTGGCCATACAAAGAGAATAGCTCTGTTGCACTCTGGGCCAGATCTGGGATACCTACAGGTGCTCACCATTGATGGGGTCCCTATCAAAAATCCCAGAGACTAAGGCCTGCCTGGGACTACCCAGAGGAAGTGTTGTTGGTTTGTTAATTTACCCACCCACCCAGCTGTCCGTCCATCCATCCATCCATCCATCCATCCATCCATCCATCCATCCATCCCTCCCTCCCTTCTCCCTACCCTCCCTCTCTCCACCCTCCCATCCCCTCACCCCAGCCTGTCCTTCTTTCCCTTTTTTTCCTCGTCAAACCTTCTCTACCTACAACCCTCCACCATTGTTCTACTGGGGTACAAAGTAATCTGTGGGTGTAACCCAGGAGGAAACCTCAACTGAAAAACTGCAGGTCCATTTGCCCCATGGGAAAGACTCAGTCAACAGATGCAGGCCCATTTCTGCCTCCTGGATCACTGCTGTCACTGCCTGAGAAGCTACTCTGGTAGCCTGCACCCCACTTCTGCCCAGCTCTATTCCTGTCCTAACTGGCCTCCTGAAGACTGCTTGTCTACATGATCTGGGGGATTGCTTACTCCTCTCCTACATCCCGACCCCTTCAGACACTCTTACATGTTATCTCTCTTCTTGGGATATGAAAACATAGCCTTGCCCCAGGCTCTGGCCTAGTCCCTGGCTGCCTCCTCCTGTCCTGTTGTTCAGTGTTGCTTTCATTAGAACCTTCTTTCCTGGTCTTCCCTTTGGCTGGTGGTACATCCTGAGACCACCCTGACAAAAAGGGTCACCTCTGCGCTTACCTGACTCCACATATTTGTGTGGTGCTCCCCTGTCTGATGAGGCTCTAACACACGGCTGGTGCATGTCTTCCCTGCCCCGGCTGGACTGAGAGGTCCAAGACATCACAGGACTGTGTCCAAGGCTGAACACTTGTAAGGTTCCTGGAAGGCCCAAGGGATTGGGAGGGATGGGCGAGAGGACCAGACTGGCTTCCCTCCCCAGCACACCCAGGGAATTCAGTAAAGACATTTGGATTGTATAGAAGATTTTATCTAGGAGGTGAGCCAGTAAGATGGTTGGAGAAGATAGCGAGAGAAATCCTGAGGAGGAGTTTGTGCATGGATGTGGTAGGGTGTAAGTAGGAGCTCATGGTTTGGGGACCATTGGGCTGGAGAGAGGCATACTGAACAAGTGAGAGGCAGATAAGGAAGAGAGGTTAGAGGTCAACCCTGAGGTACTTCTGTTTTGTACTAAGAGCTGGAAGAATTCCTGGAGAGGGTTAGATCAAGCCAGTGAACAGGAAGAAATGACTCACAGCCCCCTGTGCTTGATACCAGAGTGGGCTTTACTATGCTGTCCCAAGTCCTTCATGTGACCACACTGTAAACCTGCCTGTCTCCCTTTGCCTGGGCATGATCGGAGGACTAGCACTCTAGAAGCTACCTAAGGTTGCCTTCCAGCCCAGGCCAATCTGGTACTCTGTCCAAGGTGTGCATTGCCCATCCATGTCTACCTAACATGGGCTGCAGCAGACTCCTGGCTTTCCTACCATGCACTTGCAATTGGCCATGGGCTTCTCTTCTGCAGAGGGAGTGTAGACGTCAGAGAAGTTAGCACCAGTGGATGGCTTGTCCTCCTGCATGAAACACACATGCCCTGCTCCTAGTCTGCAGTCTCTGTCCAGTGCAGACCATCCTGCTTGCTCCCACACCCAATGTGAGCATAAGAGCAGACAGGGAAATTCCTCCAAAGTGCAAACTGAGGAGCAAAAGGCAGCTTCCTTTTCATCCAACCTCAGCTCAGAGGGGTTCACCTCCCACCTGGGCTTTGGGGGACCAGAATGGCTTTGAAGAGTTGTGGAGGAGGCCCAGCAAGGCAGCTTCTTGGGGGTACTCCTTGGGGCCTGGGGTGTGCATTGAAGGTGCAGAGCTTTGACTACCTTATTCCATCATTTTTTTCCATTAATAAAACTTGGGATAGGAAAGAAATTAACACGATTCAACACTGACAGCTGAGCTTTCCCACTTTCTCCTCACTCTGAGAGGTTTTTTTTTTTTTTTTTTTTCTTTTTTGGAAAAAATCAAAATGAGTTGTGATTAATACAGTACATATTAAAACTTTTAACCTGGTACCTTTGTAAAGTAAAAAATGTTCCCAACATATTACATTTTTAATCACATGAGTTAATTACTCTTTAGGGAGGCTCTGGAAGTTCTGGAAAGGAGGGCATTGCAGATTTCAAAGAATGAGAGAGAAACTGTCATTTTAATGAGAATGCAAATGAGGATCTTTAAGGTTCAATGAAGGTCACAGCAGCTTAATCATCAAATTACTATGGTCATTTATTGCCAGTAACAAATGAATATTAAAAGCTATTGTTTTAACAGATTAGACCTCCAAATTATTATTATTCCAAAATTTCCCAGGTGCCTGAATATAATTTAAGAATTATTAATGTTGGGACTCTCTTCAGACCTGCCGGCTTCTCTCCAGGGGTGTTAGTCCTGGAAAGCTGTGGGCATCTCTAGTACCAGATATCAACGCCAGGCTCTTCTCTATAGTCTTGGACACTGTGGCTACATCTATCTACCCAGGAGAGGGTCCCCAGAGGTACTCTGCTGGCTTCTCACAGTGTCCTATTCTGTGTCCTCAGGAGTGTCTTAATAATGCCCCATTGTGCAGCACAGCCAGTGCTATGGGAGGTGGGAACAGAAGGATGTTGAAGCCACCGTCAGCATCTGCAAGAGCAGGGGACAAGTCCAGCCACCACAGAGCCGATGTGTCCTGGCTGGCTCCTGTCACACTCACTTCTGTTGTTCTGTGACATTCCAGGCCTGGCATACTGCAGGCTTTGTGGTGCCAACTGGAGGGAGGGCTAAGGGAGTGCATATCACATGATTTTGCTGGGGTGACAATAAGAAGCATCAAGTCACTCCATATAGGAAAGACACCAAGAGACCAAAAAAAAGGATTCTGCCTGAATCCTGCTTGGTGAACCAGTGACTAGGGTTATTTACAGGAACATGAGTAGCTTAAAGACAGCTACAACACTTGGAAGTCCCCAAACCAATCAATTCCTTCCCTTTCAAATACTCTTCAAGCAGGAGTGGAGCCTTGTGATGGGCTCCTGAACATCTTGTGGTCCCCTTGGGATGGATATTATTTGATCTCACGAGGCTCTCCTGCAGGTCATCACAGTTGCTGGAATTCAGGACTGAAATGGTTACCACAGTCATGTTCATCTCAGAGGAAACAGCTACACCACAATGCAGGGCTGGTGCAAGGTAACTGCATCTCAGAGCTGTGTGGTAAAGCCATTCTCTCCTCATGGCCTTGGATCTCCAAAGCAAGCACTGCCTCTCTCCCAGCACAGCAGGGGGATCCTTTTGTGCTTCTAGTGCCCAGCAGGGGCTCAGACCCTCTGCTGGAGGACATCAGGTGCAAAGATGCTGATCCCCTAGGGAGATCCCTTTCTGGCTTTTCTCAGTTATCCTTCACCTCTACACAGTGGATCCTCAAGTAGGAATGTATCTTTAGAAATGAAGATCATTACAGGCAGAGAGAGGAAACTTAACATCAGACACCCTGGTGTTAGCTAGAGTGTGTGCCTGCCCTCCTCAATGTCAGCACCCTGGAGTGTGAGGCCTTTGGCAGCCAGGCTGTGCCCATCCTTATCTCCAAGGTGCAGAGAATAGAAGAGCTGCTGCTGACTGAGGGTTCCTTCCGGAATATCTGGGAGATGAGTATGCTTTGGCCTGGCTAGAGGTTTTGCACACATACCTGGCACCTCTTAGGAATTGTGGCTCCCAACCAAGGCTCTGGCAGATAAATGCACACATACATAGCAGGCGCAAAGGCTAAGGCCCTCTGCTTTCCTCTTCCATCCCTCCCTGTGGGGGTATCCTCGCCTTAGGGCATGGGAGTTCACTGACAAAATTGGGATCCAGGGTCTTAACCAAGATTTTCTGAGGCCCAGTCCTGATGGCAGGTAAGAGAAACTATCTTGGTTTTAGCAAACACTTGAATCCTGGGAGCTTGGGACCTACCTGGAGGCACAGGGGCGTGAGACTTTTTTGTTTTTGTTTTATTTTTTTTGTCTGCCCCCCCCCCCCACAAATGGGAAATGCAGTGTGGTAGAGAGGTGAGTCTCTGTATCTAGGAAAGTATTCATCTCCTCCCCTTCCATGCCAGCCTCTCTCACTGAGCTATCCCTCTGGGGTTCTCCAGGCTCCCAGGACTGTGCCATTATCACTGCTTCTGCATCCTCCACACCACAGGGAAAAGTAATTAAATGTAATAGATGCTGAGGCTTCCAAAATTGCATTATTTAGGCGCTGCTTGTACACACACACACACACACACACACACACACACACACACAGAGGCTTGCTAAGCTGCAGATAATTAATAGATTTATTTAAATCAGCCTCTGCCATCTGTATTCAGCAAGGATGAGTGCTTGCTTCTCAGGCCAGCCCACGTTGGAACACCTCAGCCTTGTGAGAGAAGCTGGGAGCCCTGAGAGGAGCGGGTAATGCTAAAGCTCCAGGCTATGGCACCAAACAGGTGTGATGTGGTGTAACCAGAGATACCAAATAAGAGTTCCTATAGGGAGACCTGCTATGGGAGTGGGGCAGACAGGGCCATGGAGATGCTCAGGCTGGCTTAGGGACATACCCCACAGCTAGACACAAGAGAGGCAAGATGCTCCTACCCTTTTGTATCAGTCCTTGAGGCCAGTGACCCTGACCCTGTGCAATCTGTGGGACTCTGCCTTTGGCATTTGACTTGAACCTAGGCTGTGGTTCTCAGTTCTACCACACACCTCTTCTCTCTTCTCAGAGTGCAGAGACACTTCCTGGTGCTGGTAGCCGCATGGGGGCAAGAGGTGCCAAGTCATGGTCAGCCAGATGCCAGTTAGATGCCTGGGAGTAGTCATCCTTCTGAGAGGGAGGGGGCTTTGCAGTGGGGGTGGGGACCCTGGCTGGACCATAGACTGGCAAGAAAAAAAAGTGTTAGCGATGTTGGGGTGTGCCACTGGGGACCCAGCTCCGTCCTTGTATCTGGAAGGGAACAGCTGACTCATTGTGATAGATCCTAGCTGTGGAGTTCATAATCATCTCTGTTGGGAGAATCCTAAGGGGTGAAGTGCGGTGTCACAGTTTGGAGTGCTCCTGGACTTTGGGATTGATCACATCATGGGTAGCTCTGTTGTTGCTTGCAAGGCCCCTGAGAGTGGATTGAAAGAATCTGACAGGAGGTATTTCTATCAGAGGCCTTCCCCCAGTCATTCCAAAGCTGAGCTCCAGCTCTGTCTTCACAGAGCATGCAGCCAGTGGGGGTTTCATTAACGTGAGGCAAACATATGAGTGACAGGGAGGATGACGAAGGATGTGAGTTCTAGTCTTGCTGGATTCCCAAGTTCTGGAAAATTGGGATGTCCTGGTAAAGGAGATTATGCACCCGAAGTAGGGACAGCTTTGTGCCTGTGACAGTGTCGCAGGTGGGGAGCCCATACAGAAAATGTTTCTCTCTCAAACAGAACTGGGGCCTCAGGCTCAGGTTCTCCTGTGAAAATTTTAAGAGCGTGTTCTACTCCCCCCTGCCAAGGTTGCCAGAGGAACTGGGCCCTTGGAAGTGGGTGGAGAAGGCAGTGTCTATCGTGTGCTGTTGCCGTGGCTGCATAGCCCCCTCATTCAGCACGGCTTCTTTGTGTGGTCATTCTTGTGGTGGTTCCTCATGGCACAGAAAGCCACAGGTTTGGGTCCAGTGCCTGAATGTGGCCATGATGGAGTAGGGTCACTTCCTTGTCCCCTTGGTATGGACCTTTAAAAGCTGGAGTTTCCTCCTAGACCTTCCCTGTCCCTTCAGACATGTCTATGGAGACCGCCGGGCCTGCCTTTCTGTCCACTTTTATCCACTCTTGGCTATGCCTTACAGGAACAAGATCATAGGGCCCATTGTGCATAGAGGCAGTTATTTCTTCTGGATTCCATACGAGAGCCAGCTCCAAGCACAGTCAGGACCCTTCCTATGTGAATTCTGGGGATAGGGAGGCTCCCAAGTCCCAGCCAAAGGCAGAGACAGGAACGCACAGTGGCGCTATGGAGGCCAGGATCCCCTCCTCAGAGCCCTGCTCAGACTTACCAGGCAGCTCCTGAGAATCTACTGCTGGCTTCCTTCTGGACCTCCATGGGCTTCTTGGGGAAGTTGATGTGACAAGCTCCACAGCTCACTGAAGGATAGCTCGTGGAATCCTGGCTTCACCCACATTCCCTCCCTGAGTGGTCCTTGAATTAAAGGAGAAAGTGACACTGAAGTTTATTCCTGGACAGAAGAAAAACTGTCGCTTCTAAAGCCCAGCATACCCATCACATGTGCACACACTTGGCAGAGCCTATAGACGGAGGGACTCATGTTTTGTGACATCATCAGTATTTAGGGTAAATTATGGGCCAATTATGTATCCCTGTCAAAGGCATGTGCCATAGTCTTGCATCCAAGTACTTAAGACTTGGAGTGTGTCTGAAGAGGGTCTCTACAGGGGTGATTAGGGTACAGTGAGGTCATTAGTCATTGGCTAATTCAGTATGACTGGTGACCTTGTAAGATGAGATCAGAACAGGGCCAGTCCTGTGGGAGATGATCTTGAAGGACACAAGAAGAGTCAGGGAGGAGGGCTCTTTTGACCAGCCTGGCTCACTCCTTGCTCTGAGATGTCCAGCCTCCTGCGATAGAGGAGAATAAATTTCTATTTAGCTTCAACTGTCTCTCTGTGATGTTTCACCATGGCCAAAACCCACCCAAGGAAGAAGCATAAGGGGCCTTAATCATGGAGCTTGAATTCCTGGAGGTCTTCTGAATTAATGCCTGCTCACTCAAATTCACCCATCCCTCCAAGGTCATGGCCACTCATAGTCACTCCCAGATGCCAGGCACCATGGCTTCTCTCAAACAGATGGGCCATCTCCAAATCCATAGCAGGGGTCTAGTTTCCATGGTCCCCCTCTAGGGGAAACTTTTCCTAGCAGGAGCCCTTGTTGCTTATGGGAAGGGTGACCTCTATTTCCCTCCATGCCTTTGCTGGATTCCGCATATCAGGAGGCTAAGTTCAGACTCTCGGGAGCAGGGAAGGTGACGGGAACTCCCAGATGGATAAGGAGCTGGCCTGTGCCGATTCGTTCACATTCAGCACCACGGTCGCAACATCCCAATATAGTCATTATTGCGTTTTCGCTTTCTGTAGCTGCATTATAATGTGAGCTTATGTTCAATTTGCTGGGAGCCAGCAAATCGTCGCCTGCTTTTTCTCAGCACACACTCATTTGCTGCGTGCCCTAGGTGTTTCTTAAAGTCTAGGTTTTACACATAGACAAATTAAATCTTGTTTTTGAATGTGTCCCTCTCCAGAACCAACATAATGTGTTTTAATAGCCGCTGCACCTCTCGGGGCTTGGAGCTCACGATCATCTGCATTTTCAAGCAGCACATTACTTACAGGGACATGTCCTCGATGCCAGTAATGAAGCCAGTGAATGGAGTGGGGTCTATGCAGGGCCTCACCGCTTCTCTTGCCCCTGTTCCTTGGAGGGTGGTATCAGTCAGAGCTCTCCTTTTGTTCTCTGCATTTTTTTTTTTTTTTACTCATTCCACTGACAACCAAATATGTCTTCATATCTTGCCCATGGGGCACTCTCAGGCAGGAGAGGGACAGTGTCAGCAGGTGCATGCAGGTGACCAGGCCATGCCAACAAGTAAACCAGGATGGGGGTAGGGTGGGATGGTCAGGAACCAGCTCATGAAAATGGGAAGGTAGTGGTTCCTGGACCCGAAACATGCAGATGCCTGCTGTGTCAGATGGGAAGTTCTGTGTTCAGTTGGCCACTCACCTGCTAAGATCCCAGGGGATACCAGGAACGGGTGCTATTGATGGAATTACATCCTCACCAAATTAATCTGCAGAAGCCTTAACTAGAAAGTGAAGGTGGTCAGAGATGAGCCCTGAGAAGTGATTCTGGTCAGGTGGCAGGCCCTGATGGTGGGGCCAGTACCCTAAAAAGGAAATGTGAGAACACTTCTATAAGCTCTGTTTCCACCATGTGAACACAGAATGGCAAGGGTCCTTCTGAAATTTGAGCAGAGAGCCTCTCTCTCCAGGGCCACGTCCAGGATCTTGATGTTGGCTGTTAAACCTTTATAGCTATTGGTGGCCTGGCCTGTGCACTTTTGACATAGCATCCAAGCTGACATGGACAGTGGGCATTTCTGTTGTCTCATCTGGACCAAGACAACAGAGCTCAGATGCGGTGACAATTTAGAGGTGGCTATCACATAGGTGTGAAGATATCTGAGGGGTCATCCATAAGCATGTGATCCAAGGCCTCTCCCAGGGTACCTGGGGCTTCCATACCACTGGATCACTCTTTCTGGACTTGATCTTACAGAAGCTCTGCTGTGGACATGGGCTTGACCACGGAGGATACAGACTTCCTCTTACCTTCATCTTCTTCAGAGTCATCCATTTCTGGCATGGCAGCTTTGTGCAATGAGATGACTCGTGTGGCAGAAGCAGGGAACCACAAGGGATGCCATGGGGAGCCATGAGGCTTACAGTGGCACAAGACATGTCACCTGTCCCATCAGGAAAGCCAATGGGCCACCTGACCAAGAGGGTCACTGAGCTAATGACATCCCAGGAGAGGGACCTTCTTCCTTGTCCATATTTCTGGGATGTGTTCATGGCAAATCTGCCCATCACACCTGTCTACAACATTTTTTCTGTTTTAAAGAGAAATCCACCCAGCCTATGACAGAGCCAACTGAGGACACATAGAACACAGAGCTTTTCCTGCATCTGGGCTGAGGCTCCTCACTCCTGTGCCCCCCTCCCCCCCCCATCCCCTGTCTTTCCTCTCACTCCCTGTACCTTTACAGATTGTAATATCCTGGGGCCTCTCCAGGGTGGGAGGTTGTCCCAGTAGTATGCAGACTACTGGTCTGAGAATGTGGGAAGCCTTAGCTTCTCCCCAACTAGGCGGAAGCCAGGTGTTTCTAGCCGCAATAGTGTCTGCAAGTAAACTCAAGCCTGGTGTTCCTAACTGATCTGCTCTCTTGGGGCCAGGACACTGCAGTTTCCTAACCAGTCACCCTTAATCTTTCATCCACCCCCCCACCCCAGTATCTCCCTAGTGTCAGGACTGAGATGATTGACTCCTCTGCCAGTGGGGTATAATTGCAACCCACAGACCGCATCCCTGTTAGAAAGTTCTGGATGCTAGCGGGCAGGAGTGAATTACTTTTGCAAGCTGAGATCCCCCATGGACTTTAAAATCAATAAGCTATTTCTGACGCTCAGGACAGAGGTGTGCGGTGGACTTGAGCTCCGACCTCCTTGGGAAGTGGATGTTCTCACTGCTGCTCAGGACTGATCCAGCTGTCCACATTCTGGGAAAAAGTGACACGGGGCCAAAGTCATTTCCATCTGTTGCTGCATGGTATGGGAGGGGCCCAAGGGCAGTGGCTCAGCCCATAGTTCCAGACAAGCTTGAGGATTTGAGCTCTCTGTGCCTCTGTTTCTCTTCCTGAGGATGACTGATTATGTGTGCTATGTCCTCTGCTAGTTCCTATCATATAGGGAACCCTAAAAGAGGTAAGTTATACAAACCACCATTCCTGCTGACTCCAATGTCTGGAGAGCAGCTCCACAGACCTGGCATGGCAGCCTGTGACACAGAGGGAACAGGCTTTCCAGTAGACCTGTGTCTTGGGAGGAAATATCAAGATTCCATTCCCAGGAGGAACCCAATGGTAGGGCTTCAGGTCACTCTAGATTCTGCTGATAGAGCCTTTGTCCCGACATGCTTTTCCAAGGCTATCAGAGGTCTCCCAGTGCAGGACCTGGTTAAGTAGGTGAGGGTGATTGGGACCTGCTTCTCTACACTGCTTTTCTTGAGCACATACCAGCCACAGAGAAGGGAAGTCCTTGCCAACATGGGAGATGCTCCTGGACCTTGTGAGCTTTGCTGCTTTAATCACCCTCCTGAGCTTGGGGAAGTCTGGGTGCATGGCAGACTGGAAGCCAGAGCAGCTCCTACACCAGACACTGGGCTCATAAAATCCCCTGCAGCCAAGTGTTGGCCCTTGACCTTCAGCCCTGACATTTAGTCAGCCAGTACAGCTGCCTCTCCTGGGTTCTCTGCCTAGTCTTTGCATGGGTCCTGTGGGTCCTGCAAGCAAGTTGCCCACCACCATCCCTGAGTTCATCATGTTTCCCCATGGGGACAACAGTGGGCATCTATGCTAGAAGGAAAATGGGCTCTGAATGCCTAGCTTCACAAGTGGTTTGGGGCTCAGCACTGGATCCACAGGAGATGGGAGAAGCTGGCTTTGGCTGTGTGCAAGGATCTCTTCATGTGAGATGGAGATGATATCCTCACTGGTCCTGAGAACTAGGTGCTAGTTCCCAAAGGAGGTTGGCAGTAGCCTTTCAGGACAGGCTCCTGTTTTTGCAAGGTGGGAAGAGTGTCAAAGGCATGGAGCTAGTGGAGATATAGGTACCAGAGTCTTAGTCTTATAGGCTATCTTTCAGACTCGCCTGAACTGCATGCCCTCTAAAGGAGTGGCTGGCTTCATTCCTCAAATAACTATATTTCATGTGTTCAACTCACCAAGCAGGGTGGTGGGTGACAGGAGCTCCAGTGGCCATCGGGTTGATCTCAAGGGCATGGTGACTCTTCCCTGCTCCTTCTATGCCTGCTTAGCCTGACCTTTCTGCAGAGCCAAATGGGGGCTGCTCTCCTGTGTAGTTAGAGTTTTCCTGCCTGGCCCACAGTCAGGACAAATCTCTCTTACCTGCCAGTCCCACAGTCACTCAGACCCAACCAAGAAAGCACACAGAGACTTACATTGTTTAGAAACTGTATGGCTGTGGCAGGCTTCTTGTTATCTACTTTTTCTATCTTAAATTAACCCATTTTTGTTTATCTATACTTTGCCACATGGCTTGTGGCTTACCAGTGTCTTTACATGTTGCTTCTCATGGCGGCAGCTGGCGGTGTCTCCTCCCAGCCTTCTACTTCCCAGAATTCTCTTCTCTCTTGTCCCGCCTATACTTCCTGCCTGGCCACTGGCCAATCAGAACTTTATTTACACAGAGCAATATCCACAGCACTCCTGTTCCCTGGCTAGCATAGTAGGTGGCTCTCCCAGATGTTAGTGTGAGTCCCAAGGTCCAGGAACTAGCATAAAGGACTTCAATCTCCTTGTAAGCAGCAGTGCATCGGGTGAGGATGCTGTCCCAGTTTCAGGAGTGGATAAAGCTCATTTCCCTGTGACATTTAAAGAAAGATTTTTTTAAAAACCTAGAGCCACTGGTTCTTATCCCTCTGCTTAGCTACACCTACCTATTTGCACCTACTTTGGATAGAATCTACTGACATCCCCTTCAGAAGTAGCTTTTAGGCATCTGCTGAGAAGCCTTGCTACTCCCAAGTTCTTGCTTCTGAGCTCTTATCTGCCACCTTAGAGCTCTCTCTGCCTCTCTCCCAGTCTCGGAAGGGTTTCCAGGGCCTGGCCCCATCCAAACCTGAGATCAACCCTCAGGAAACTGAAAATTGCCCTTTCCACAGAGCTTGCCCTACAAGGCAAAATTGCCCCAAGCACTGTTCACTTCAGGTTGTGGTCTTAGTTTGGCAGGTCTAGATTTTATTTCAAGAGTACTCCTTTCCTAGGTAAAGCCAGGGAAGGTGAATGGATGAGTGGGAGGGTAGGTTGATGATGGATAGATAGAAGGGTTGGTGGAGGATATATAGAAGGACACATAGAAAGGTGAGTAGATGGGTAGATGGATTAGTGAATTGATTTGTCTTGTATGATTTCTAGATAGATATGAGTAAATAACTACTCACCCCAGATAGTGTCAACCATAGTCCAAAGAATGGAACAATTTCATGCAAGTCTAGCTTGTTGAACCAATGAATTTTCTGGAGTCACTTGTAGGAGAATAGCAACTCGAGAGTATCTACCATCCCAGCACAAGTGATAACCCATGAAAACTACATCTCTGGAGATAGTGGCCCAACTTGCAGGCAGCTCCACCAGAGTGCCTCCTTTTCCCTGGTGATTGTTTGCTGTTTATATAACTTTCTGAGCTTCCTGGTCCTTCCTAAGTTTCCTTGATGTCCTGAGCTTTATGGATTTCCCATTTCCCTCCAGGAGGGAATGATTCAATTCAGATAGAAAAGATAAGCTACATAACACTGAGTGCATGGATGGATGGGTGGATGGATGGATGGATGGATGGATGGATGGATGGATGGATGGCTAGATAAATGGACCAATTGGCATTTGTGTTGATGGAGGGTAGATGGATTAGTAGACTGGTAGATGGATTGATAGATGGTGGATTAGCAACAAATGGATGTGTTGTTGGATGAATAAACGGATTGGTAGATGGACAGTTGTGTTATGGATGGTAGATAAATTTGTGGGATTTGTGGATAGGCGAATGGATGGATAGAAGATGAATGAATGTGTAGATGGATAGGTAATAGGTAGTGGATGAATGAGTGGTTAGGTTGGTAGATGGATAGATGGATTGATTGACCAATGACTACATGGTTGGTAGATGGACAGGTAGTTGGATGGATAGGTGAATGAATGGAGACCTGTAGGGACCTATGAAGATGTTTTGACTTCTTCTGAGAAGAGTACAATCTGCCCAATAGACTTAGCTTTGTCCTAGTCTCTTCTCCCTCCCCACCCCCCAGCTGACCTGAAACTCCCTATATATACTAAGCTGGCCTTGAGCTCACAGTGATCTGCCTGACTCTCCCTCCTAAGTAGTGGGATCACAGTGTATGCTACCATGTCCAGCTCTAGCCTCTTCTTGTTAGCTTTAAGCAGATTCTAAGCTCCTTTGTCCCAGTTTTCTCAGAATGAGGGGACCCTTGGCTGCAGGAGGTCGTGTTGAATACATGATGGAGGGAGTGTGTGAATATTGTGCCCAGATTGTGGGCTCCTCTGTCCCTCTATAATTTGGTACATTTAATGTCTGAGTTTCTGCAGTCTTGTGGCTGTGAGGCACATGTTCTATCTACACATTGTGGCTTAGAGATTTATGCTTAGGCCCATTAGGTATGAATAGACTGAGTTTATTCTTCTGCCCTGTATACCACCTTGTACCCAGCCTTTCCCATGGAAGAGCACCATGTTGTTTCCAAGGCTTTGTTTGCTGTCTATGTGGGGAGGACTTTGCTTTCAGGACTTTGGGCCTGGCAGCTTCTGCACTTATGGTTCCAACCTTTCTAATCGTGTGACGTTTCCTCAATACATTTGAATGGGAAACAGTTTTTATTAAAAAGCAAGCTGGACCATACCTTGGCCAAGTGTCCTGTTTTCTGTCTGTCTAGACTGCAAGTGCTGATGGGAGGTCCCCATGTGTACACATCAGTTCTGAGGACCAGGGTCACCATGGACCAAGTGACTTCCCTTGAGCCTTAGTAGAAACTGCTTTGAAAAGACGATCCTTCCTTTGGTCAAAGGGGATCTATTGGGTTGAATGTAATGTGAGCTCTTGTGCAGAGAGCAGATAAGCATTCTCAGGAGAGCAAGTGGGAGTGGCCATGGGTTCTGGGCTAAAAGCACCACTGTCATTGGTGTGATCGGCTGGCTGGGGACAGAGAAAAGCAGGCAGCCTAAGGAGAGAAGGACGTGTGTCTTCCGTAATGCCTCTTCCCCAACCCTCCTCCTGCTTCATACTCCCAATCCTCCCTGGTTGATGGCCTTTCTTGAGCAAAATGCTCACGTGTGGTTAGAGCTGAAGGCAATCCAGATCTGGAGTTAGGAGCAGGTGTTCCGTGTGCATATGGCTGTGGAGTCTCGGGATGAGTGTTGAACAGAGGGCCAGCTTAAACAGGACAAGGACAGGTTGAGGTGTGAACAGAGACAGTAGGATTCAGCCACTGGAGCTTTCCAAAGGCTGGAGTGCCCAACCCACTTTGGATAGCCATGGCCCCCACATGTGGATGTCCAGACGATGGCTCACTCGGGTCACGCCGCCTCCATTTTCTAAAGACCTAAGAGGGACTGCAGAAGAAACAGGAGAGTGCAAGTCCCAAGGTTTTGCCAGCAGGCAGCTGTCCTCGGCTGGGGGTGAGGCCTGTAGGCCTGCTGGTACCCGCTAGCAGCTGACCAGCATGAGACATCATACACCCTCTCCTCTCTCCAAACCTCAGGTCTGTCCTCCCTCTCTTTCAGCTGTTATCTTTTTCTCTTCCCTTCTTCCTCTCTTCTGCTGGAGGGAGAATCCGGAACTTACCCTGGGGGATCAAGGGCTGTTCACAGGTCAGAGCAAGCCCTGCTAGAGACTTATCCTTACGCAGAAGGAACAGGAGCTCAAACAAAGGTCCCTGGTTTGGGTGACTCCACACCATTGCTGCCTGGGACATGCTTTAGACCCTCAGTAACAGTGTGCCCAGAGATCTCTCTTGAGATAGGACACTGCCTCCTATACTTACGCAAAATGGAAAGAAAAGATGAAAACACACTTTGAAGCGGATGACGTGGTCTCTTCCTGCAGTAGCCAGAATGCCAGTGATGAGTCTTATGTGGGACTGAGGTGACCAGTGCCAGGTCAGACATCTGTGGTCCCATTGACCTCCCAGCACCTCTCCAGCTGGGCAGCAGGCAGAGTGCTCACTTTTCTATATAGGCGGCAGAGGATAAGTAGATGGAGGACATCCTCCTGCTCTTGGGCAGAGCCAATGAGGCACAGTCTGTTCTGAGCCCAGAGATAACCACGAAGGGGAACAGGGCTAGAGAGCAGCTTGGGCTGGGCTGGGGTGGGGGTGCTGCACACTTAAGTCTTTGCTGGACATGGGGATAGATACCTCCATCTTAGGGTTTTCACCTTTTATACCCCTGAAGTGAGCTACTGAGAACTCAGTGAGGCAGTAGTGACTTCAGAGGGATCTTCGAGGTGGAATACAGCACACATATTCTCAATCCTGAAGGGTTTGGTGGGACACTCAACGCTAAGTTACTGGAAGCTGCCTCTCCCAGGGCCAGTCAGTGCCAAGAAACCTGCCTTGGGACACGTGGTTTTAAATGCTCTATGGATTAACTGTGTTTCGTGCCTGTGTTTGTAGCAACAGCTGGAGGAGTGTTCCAGCTATCACCAAAACTTGTGTCCTCTTGAGGGGTATGCTGGTTACCTAGATGCAGATACCTCTGAGCTAGCTGGAGGCCTGGTGGTGCCCACCACTTGGATGTTGGTAAAAGCTGTGGGGCAAGGCTTTTCATTTCAGTCAGCCAACTGCTGTATGATGTCTGCCAGTCCGTCTCAGGTGTAAACCTAGCTACTTAGGGGATGCCTCCTAAATGGAGCTTGGGTGAGATGGATTTGTGCTTGTTCTTTCTCAGGCAGAAAATTGAAGCCCTAGCCTGGGTTTGGGTGTGAATAGAACTAAACATAGTGCTGAGCTTAGTGCTAAGTACCAAGCTCAATCAGGGTGAGGTCTGTCTTAGTATGATGACCTGAAGGCTTCACCAAGTAACACCTGGAGGCTGAATAGAGAAGCTCCCTGTGTTGAGGGCTCAATGCCTAGTGGTGGGGTGGGATGGGGGCTCTGCTGAAACCCACCTGGTGTGGCATCCCTGTCTTTTCTCTGAAGGAAAAGTTAAGCCTTGCTACGTGCCTGCCTGTTCAGCGGCAGGGGACCTGAGTACCAAACTGGATGTACAGTGGAGAAAGGAGGTTGCATTCTTCACCATCCAACACTAGCAATATGACATTTCCAGGGAGGATAGGGAAGGGGATGTTAGGCATTCACTTGGGCAGGTGACAGAGGCTAACTAACGTTTGATCATGCTGTATGAGCACTGCTCCTGAAGGATGGGGAATATGCAAGAGGCCTCCCTCACCTCAGCAGTCTCATATGCTCAACATGCCTAGCTCATTGACTCCTATACAGAGACTTCATTTCTGGGTCTGGCTCTGCCTTTCTTGGGGTGTGTAGTACTTCATTCCTTATTTCTGTCAAAATTTGTGACAAAAACAGTTAAGGGAAGATCAGGATAATTTTGACTGATAGTTTAAGGGTGTAGTCCATCATAGCAAGGGGATGTGAGATATCTGTTCACACTGTCTGCAGACAGGAAGCGGAGAGAAGGGAAGCTGGTTCTTAGCTGGCATCCTTTTTCCCCCTTCTCATTCAGTAGAAGACCTCAGTCCATGTTCAGGATGAGTCCTCCTCATTTAAACCTCTCAGGAAACACATGCCCAGAGGTATGTCTCCTAGGTGATCCCAGATGCAGCCTAGTTGACAAAATTAACCCTTACAGGGGAAGATTGAGAGTTCAGAGAAAATCCTATCAAGCTGTAAGAAATGGTGTATTTTAGAGCGAAGTCTTTTCATTTCACTGTTTAATGGAATAATAAGCAAAACCACGATATTGGCTTTTTTAAGTTCAAAGCCACCTGGGAAGACCTTCTCAGCAAAGCAATGTTTGATTTTGATTGGTCACGGATATTATACCAGGTGTGACTACATAACTATCAGATCAGGGTATTGGCATATCCAGTACCCTAGACACTGCCATTTCTTTGTTCTGGGAACACCCCAAATCCTTCTATCTAGCTTTTTTGAAATACACAGTGCACCAACTTCATCTGACCCCACCCTGCCGTGTCACAGCTCATTTGAACTCCCTGCTTCTGCCTGTGGCTTTGTACCCAGCCTTCCTTCACCCTATCTCTGTTTTCTCCTGCCATTGTGGGCATACTCCACTAGCTACTTCTGTGAGGTCAACTTGATTATACTCAAATGATTGGTAAGGACCATGTTTGTCTCTGCACCTAAGTGACTTTACTTAGTATATTTTCCTCCAGGCTCATTCATTTTGTCCCTAATGTCAGGATCTTTTTCAAGGATGAGTAGTATTCCATCGCTTACACCAGTACTTACACCAGTATTTAATATGTGTATTAATGCACTGATATATGTACAATAGCATACAACTTTCCCTCATACACACACACACACACACACACACACACACACACACACACACACACACACACATCATTTTTCCTTGATACCTTAATCCATACATGAAACATGCTAAGCCTGAGTCTTGGCTGTTGTGAACAGGGCTTCCACCACATAGGCATGTTGACATCTCCTCCCTCAGCCGATGTCTTCTCTTTGGATATGGACTCTGAAGTGGGACAGCTGGATCCTACAGAAGGTATGCGTTCAGTCTGAGGTTCCTTCATAGTGGTCTCCATAATGGCTGCACTAGATAAAATTTAAACTACAAGAACTGAACTATGTCCCTCTCACCCTCCCCAAAGATGCTTTGGGGGGCTTTGCCAGCCTGAAGGTGGACCTAGATACCACAGATGGGAAAACAGTCCTGGTGGAAGGGTATCTAAGCCAGGTTCCCGGTGATGGGTGTTCTTTGCCTGTGTGCTCCATCTATCGATTGGTATTGGGGATAGCAGGTGTGTATAAGTGGGAGTCGACTTCCTCCCCACCCACCTTGCCCACCGTGGTTGTTGAGATACCATGTTTCTAGAATGTTTTAGGTGAAAGAAAGGTGCAAAAATGTCCCTGGATTTTTGTTTAGTGCCAACAGTGGGCAATGAACCATGACTTGCTTGCTTTTTCTGCATGCCAGCCTCCCCCTAATTCTGAGCACCCCCCCACACACACACCCAGTGCCAAAGAGATCAGGAGTGGATGGAAGGATAGGGAAGGTGCAAGGAATGTTTGTCCTACTGATGCCAACACCCTGTGGTTGAGATGCAAGGTCTCAGGGAAGACCACGGTCTCCAGGTAATGTATCTTTGAAAATATCTGAGTGGCACACACATGTATAGACATAAGAGGGATGCATAATGACCTCTCTCCAGCACAAACAGTAGCCACAGCAGTGCACATAGGAATATACCTAGACATGTGTACATATATGAACAACAAAATAAATATTCGTGCATATTCGGTACACACATATATATGTGAGTACACACAGACACTTGTGACTGCATACCTGTAGACATGCATATAGGTAAAGACACACATACTAATGAACACATGGCTCATAAGCTGCTTGAAGCATATGTACGCCTCCATATAACCTAGATAGCCTGCTGGGCAGGAGCAAACCAGCTTCTTGTGCTCCAGCCTCTACACATCTGGATGTCTTCATTGGCCCCCTGTCCATGCAGGACCTGGACCTCTCAGAACCTCAGTCTATGCTGCTGAGCGGCTAAGCTGATCCATCCTTTCCACTTCGAGGCTGCAGCACTTGCTGGGGAACTAGGTGTGTGTGTTTTTCTTCTCCAACCCTGCTCACTGAGGGCAGCACCCTGATGAAGTTTGCCTTCCTCATTTCCCCATGTGACCTGCTGCCCCCTAGTTCCCTGGCCTGTGTCCATGGGTGCCTTCTGGAGCTAGCCTAGACCCCTTCTCTTCTTACCCTGTCTTCCCTTGTCTCTCTGACCAACTTGGTGTCCAAGCCACGCCCACTTTTTCATTCATTCATTCATATATGTTTACAAATATGTTGTGTTTTATGTATGGTGTGTGGTGTGTGTGGTGCATACACATAAGTGTTCAGGTGTGCATACCCATGTGTGTGCATGCCCATAAGTGCAAATGTCAAGGCCAGAGCAGGACATTGGGTGTCCTCTTCTATCCCTCTCCACCATATTGCCTTGAGAAAGGGTTTCTCAATGAATGGGAAGCTGACTATTCCAGCAAGCTCTCTGAATCCACCTGTCTGTGCTTCCAAACATGCTGGGCATTCAAATTTAGATCCCTCTGCTTGTAGAGCAAGTGCTGATACCCACTGAGCTGGCCTCACTGCCGCCGCTGCCTCCAAGCACATGGATCTTAATGATCGAAGTTTAGGACTCTGCATTTAGTTAGCTGCTGGAATTTCTCTGAGATCTGTCTGCAAGCTGGTTTTCAGACTTGCATAGAAGCAGGGGGTTTACAGTCCTGTTCTGTCTGTGGAACTTCCCACAGAAAATACCAGTGACCAGAACCATAGAGAGAAAGAGAGAGGTGTGGTATTTTACTGTGAAGAGTTTGCTGGTTGAAGGAGATTTCTTCCCAATTTCAGGGCCCAGCGCATCTTTTGTGCAGGACTCCTCTGCATCTCAGAAGTCTCCTGGTTATCTTTTCTTCCTTATAATTCCTTCATCTGCTGGAGGCTCGGCCAACTTTCCCTGTGGGGTGTGGGTGGAACCGTTCCTCTGGCTGCCTTTAGGGATAGGACGCCCTCTGCGGACAGAGGGGCTGGTCAGCACCTTGGTTGTCTCTTCCCACCAGCACCAGAAGACACTGCTCTGCTCTCAGGGGAAATCCAGCGATCTTGAAGAAAAGCCCATTGTCACTTCACCTCGGATTTGGTGGGTCAGAACTGACTCACTCTTCCATTTGATTTTACAGGGTTTCATGGCTGCTTGGCTCTGGGTCTGCCCATCAGATCAGTTTAGAATATAGAGCAAGCACTTCCGTTTCTTACAACTTCCTCCTCTTGGCTCTTTTTTTTTTTTTTTCTGACTTTATACTTTCTAGTAGGAAGCTTGGGCATCAGGGAGATCCTCTCCACATTGCAATGCTCCTAGGCCTTTCCTTTGCTCCCCTTCCGTGGGCTCCACAATCTAGACTTTTCTGATCTATTTCCCACACCTGGCCTTTACTTCGACCCACTTTACCACCTAACACAGCCTCCGCATCGTAAGACATGACCATTATACTTGTTTCAAGCCTCTCATCTTCTTTTTTGTGTGACAGCTACAGTATTTTCTTGTGTGTTTTAGCATGATGGAGTTTAGGATTATTATGGTTCCTTTATTCTTCCCTGAATTATTTCTGTCTTCTTGAAGTTAGACGTGGGATGTATGTCTTCAGCCTCCCTTCTCTATTCTGCCCTGGCTTTCTGTAGATGCCTGGTGATCCAGTTTGCCAGGCCGTGTTATGTGGGAGGGAAGCTGGAGTTATGCAGCCAGAGGGCAGTAACTGGTCAGTGTGCAGGAAATGGTCAGGGTGTTAGAATTTGTCAGTACACGATAAATGGTCAGCGTGCAGTGACTGATTAGTGTCTGTAAAGGGCCAGAACTGGACAGTGTACAGCAATGATCAGGGTGTAGAATTTGTCAGTGTACAGTGAGGGGACAGCACGACGTGACTGGTCAGGAGCCTGCCTGTGTTCTCTGTAAATAGAGTGTGGGTGCAGATAGGCCTCTTTGGAAGTGGGCATGGAGTCTCCGGGCAAGCAGCCTCTCCCAGAATGGACTGGCCTGGTGAGTTTCACATCCAGGGCATTGCGGGGCCCAGACATTTGGGCTGGGTTGCATTGAGGTCCTCCTCCATTCCACCCCACTCCACACCAGTTATGCATGCAGCCCTGACTTTCCCCAGGAGGGCAGAGGTCATGGGCATAATTGGCTAACTGCTGGAGTCTATGGGACCTGTCTTAGAATAGCATAAACATACACAAGATTACTAAGAAAACCAATTATATTAAATGCAGTTATCAAATGGAAAAGAGAAAAAAAAACATTTTGATACAAGGGTATGTTTGCATCTTTATTAAAGCATTACATAAAACGCCTAGCTGTAGAATGACTGTAATTTGAAATAATGGTGAACATAAGCAATGTACTATGATAGCCATAGATCTGTAACTTGATATGAAAATACCTGTGATTTCTGTTGGTGACAAAGTCATGGTTACAGCTAAACTATTGTGTTTACTGCCCACATGCCTAATTGAAGGCAATGTTCTTTTTTTTTTTTTTTTTTTTTTTTTTGCCTAGAGACATGTAAAATAAAACACTCCCTTCCCCCCAACCCAGGGTTCCCATACCTCAGGCATATGGTATGTGGGGACTGTCCCCTCTTAGGACAGCACCACATAGTCCATTCAGGTAACTGTCCTGGCAGCAGCTGTTACTGGGGTACAGAGCCTCACCCACATGAACCTTTGGTGATGCAGCTCTTTGACTAAGTACCCTTCCATCAGCTGGCTGGATGGGCCCCTTGAATGGTGCTGACTCTTTGGCATCCCAAGTGTTGTGGCTGGAGGAAGGAACATTCCTCATGACCCCTCTTTTCTGCCCAGCCCTCAACACCAGGATTTCCCTGGCTTGCCAGCTCTTGGTCTTCATTATCAGCACTGCCACAGTCTTAGGATTTTTTTAAAGGGTCTTTTCCTTTGTGTCCACTGCCCTGGTCTGGTGTCCTCCCCTCCTGGGGCCTGTAATGGTTTCCTTTATTCAGCTGCTGTCTTAAGCTGAATGCCCAATGGGCTCCCCTGTCTGCACAGTTCACCTGCTCCTCCAGGTGCTCTCTGCTTTTCACCTGGGTTTCTGTGAAGGGCACCAGCCGCACTGCCTGCCAGCCCAGTAGGAGAGCTTGGCACCTGGGGAAGGATGCTCTGGGTCCTTAAATTGGAGATACACACACTCTATCCAGTGGAAATGAACTAATCGGTGGGCCATGCATCTCTTTTGGGAACTTTCCCTTTTATAAATTCAGTTTCCAGAAAGACCCTTCAAATGGCTAGTTCTTTTTAGATAGTGATCAGCGTTCAGAATTTCAATTAATGTGCACCTGATTGGGGACAGAGAAAATGTCAGGGGGTGGGCCTTCTCCCCTGGTTGCAGTCTCTTTGGAGCCAAGTCTCTGTGTGTAATGAGCACCTGCCAGACTCAGAGCCCTCTGAGGTGGAGCACACTGTTCCAGGTGAGGTGTGTAGGCCAGCGACCTTGGTGGAGGTCAGACTTCGTAAGATGGACAGGGCAGGATCTTGAGGCTGCTACAAGGATAGCTTTGCTGGAAGATGTGTAGGAGGACATATGTGAGTGAGGTGGGGCAGTTTTTTGATGAAGGGGCTCCGGGGAACTGTTCAAGAGAATGCCCAGTTTTTTTCCATGGTAGATCCTGAATTGTTTAGTTGCTTGGCTGGTGCAAGGATGGGCCACCTCTTTAGGTTGGGGGTGGGGGGAAGCTCTGACTAACTCCTATCTCTCCGAGCTGCCTTCTGGGGTGGGAGAGGGGTGTTGGCAGCCAGAGAGATAAATTGCTTCCCAACAGCTCCTCCTCTGCCCAGGTGTGGGCATAGTAGTCTGGTCAGGCAGACAGCATCAAGTTTGGTGGCCAGTCTGCTTTACCTTTAATGGTGCTGGTCACCCTGCTACTGTAGACCTCAGTTTCCCCAAATGCACCCTAATAAGTTCGATCTATCTGACCTCTAAGAGCCCTTCAGAACTGGCCTCTTTTCTTGCATGTCACCTACCTACTTGTGCAGAGAGAAAGCTGCCTTTATGTGAAGCAGGTGAGCCCCAGACTTCAGCCAATCCCCACCCCTGAACACACACAGACCAAGCACAGGCCCCTGGATCTTACCCAAAGCTCTGAACTAGGCATTTGAAACTCGATTCAGACAAAAGTGCTTTCAGGCCTACCGTGCTGGTCCTGCTGCTGTTAGCATGGAGGGACCCTCTAAAAAGGACAGCACTGCTTCCAGCTCTGGGCCTCCAGATACAAATGCCGACTCTTCCTTGCGGAAGAATGGAGGCGGCGGCAGAGAAATGCCTGCTGGCTTCTTCTGGGCCAGGCTGTGGGCATCCGCTGTGCCTGTGCTATTGGGTGTCCCGCAGCTGGCTAGAGGCGGGCACACAGGAGGCCCAAGATGCAATGTGGTAGTGGGGAAGGGAGTACTGTTTCCAAACCCCTCGGAATCGCCTATGGGGAGCAGCCTCCTCTAAACTCATCTAGCTGCTAGTCAGCCTGCCCGCCGGTCCTCTTTCTGTTCTGCATTCTTCAGAGGACCTGGGGTAGGAACGGGTTGGGGGCTGGGCTCGCTCTTCCCCCACTCAGCGGAGCCAACCCGGCCGCTCTGCAGTGAGGCCCCAGCGCACCTAGGTGGAGCCCGACCCGCAGTTTTCTGCTGGACCAGCCCCACCTGACCCGCCGGTACGCCAGACGGGGGCGCTGCAGGGCGGCCGGGTCCCCGGGGTCCCCTCCGCGGCCCAGTGCGCATCGGCAGCTCGGCGGCCCGGGCGCTGCACAGACGGCGGCAGGCGCGGGCCAGAGTCCGAGGCAGCGCGGCCTGGCCGCCTGGGCCGACCGAGACCCACGCCGCGCTCCCGTTCCCGCCGCAGCTCGCAAAGACGCCGAGCCGAGTAGCGGGCGCGCGCCACCAGCACCGGAGCAGCGGCGTCCCGCGGGCGGCGAGGCGCGCAGCGTCTCCGGCCCCACCTGTCGGCGCGGCCACCCTCAGCGTCGCCCCCGGCGTCCCCAGCCAGCGCGGGCGGCTCGCGGCAACGCTGGGCCCGGCCTCCTCCCGGCTGCGGCGGCAGAGGCGCGCTCTCCCGGCTGGGCGCGGAGGCCCGCACCGTCCCGGGCAAGAGGACCGGCCCGGCGGCTCTGGGCCGTGCAAGTTGGACTGCGGCGGACTCGGCCCGGCCGCGCGGGCCACAACGGCGGCGATGGTGCTGCAGCTCCGCAAACGGTGCGCAGCCCCGGCCCTGAGGCTGGCCCTGCGCGGCGGTGGCAGCGGCGGCGGAGCGGCCCCCTAAGCCCCCCGCCTGAGCAAGAGCGGGCAGCGGCGGCGGCGGAGCCTGAGAAGGCGGCGGCGGCAGAGCAGCGGAGGAAGGCGACGCGGATCTCTGGCGCGGGGCGACAGACGACCAGCGCCGGGGCCGCGCCGGACCCCCCAAGCCCGCCGGGCCGTTGCGCAATCCGCGGCCGGTCTGGGCCCTGCTGGCGGCGCGGCTCCGGGGGCGGCGGCGGGGCTGATTCATGGGGCCGCGGCGGCCAGTCCCCCGCGCCCGGGCCCCCGGCGCCCCGCAGCGCGCGATGGTGGCCGAGTGGCCGGAGTGGCGGCCGCCGCGGCCCGAGACTTTCTGCTAACCTCCCCGCCCCCGCCCGCCCCCTCCCCGGCGCCCTCCCTCGCGCCGTCCCCTCCCCCTGCCCAAAAGACACAGATCGCCTCCCGGAGTGGCGCCTCCAGTCGCGGCGGAGCGCGGCGTTGGCGGCGGATGGAGGGCGCGATCGGGCGGCCGCGGCGGCTGCACCCAGCGGGGCGCTGATGCGGCGCCTGGACCTTCGCTGCGCGACTTCGGGGGCGTCGGCCGAGTTGGCACTCCGCGATGCAGCTCCTGAAGGCGCTCTGGGCACTCGCAGGGGCCGCGCTCTGCTGCTTCCTGGTCCTGGTGATTCACGCGCAGTTCCTCAAAGAAGGTAATTGTCCCCGGCGCGCGCGGTCCCCCGCACTGCTCGCGGCGGTCCCTGCGCGTGATACTGCTTCCAGCACCTTCCATCGCTGCCAGCGTGGTGGGCCGAGGCTCTGCGGGGCCGGAGTGGCCAGTGGCGCGAGCCTTCCCGGAGCCCCAGCGCTGGATCTGCCTCCCCTGGGCCCATCGGGACTCAGGGGCGGCGCGGGTTAGGCGCGAGCCCGGGCGTGCTGGGGCCTGGCGAGCTCCGGTGTAGTCTCGGAGCCCGGGCTTATGCCCAGGCTGCAGTTGCCATCCCCTGCCCCGCAAGGCTCGGTGGCAGTTGCGCCTACCCGCATGCCATCGACCCTCGGTAGGTGGCACCAGCGCTCCACTTTGGTAGCCTGGCTGAAGCCAGTGCTGAGCAGGCCGAGACTGAATGGATTGGGGGCTGGGGAAGGAAAGGTGTCAAGGGGTGAGGACTGCAAAACTGCGCCCATGTCCCAGGCTGCTTTCTTTCCATGCTGGGTCGGGTGCCTGCCAGGCTCAGGCTAGGTGGGCAGAATTCAACACGAGAATGCCTAAGCCGCTTAAGTTCTGGTTCCTTTGCCCTCCTGGTCCCCTCTAGATTGCAGGGTTGTCCCATCCAGTTCTGGAGATTCTCTTGAGACTTACGTAGTACACATTGGACTCCTGTGGTCACACTGACCCTTTGAGAATCCTTCCTTTGGCTCAGTTGCTGTGCACTGGCAGGCAGCAAATGGTGGGTACTCCGTTGGAAACTTCCTGCCCTTTGGTAGTCCCTCTTGGTCTTGGTGCCTCTGGGATCAGCCTGCTCTGGGGGTACGCACTGTAGGTGGTTGCTGGTGCTCTTGTCCATAGGCCGTCTGCCCTGGCTAGTACTCCTCTAGATCGGCAGGGAACACTGAGCCCTGAAAAGTGCTGGGGCAGATTTCTACAACTGTTCTGAGAACAGAGCTTAGCTCCAGGTTCCTGGGGAGGAAGGGTTTACAACAGTGTGCAGCTTCCCTACCTAACTAGTGAGCCCCTGGGTGTTGGGAGCTCACTGGATCCCTGGAGCACTCATAGCCTCATGAACATTGTTCCACCTTGATTTCTGGTGCTACTTTGGAGAAACTAACTAGGTTTTGCTGCAGGCAGGTGAGCCTGCTCAGCTGGAGCTCCCAGGCCCTTCTTGGAGTTGGAGGCCAGTCTTCCCTCAAGCTTAGGCAACTTAACTTCATGAGTGGGCGGTTCTGCCACTGGTTGGGGTCCCCTGCTATTGAGATAACACTTTCCTGCAAATAGGAGTCATTTTCTTCAGACCCCCCCCCCCCCCAAAGCTGTCCTCATCTGATGTCCTCTGCCAGGAGTGGAGGTTGGAGACCACCACATGGTAGACCCCAGACCCCAAGCCACCAGGTTCTTATACTTTGAGACCTTGTTTGGGCCACACGTTCTCTTCCAAAGCTTTCCACTGCTTCTTTGTTGCTTGGGGTATTCATCTTAGGGAACAGCATGGATGCTAAGGTTCCATGGCTCCTCTGAGTTGATGATCTAGCCTGCCGAGTTATTTGGTTGTAGTAAGCAGTAAGTTACAGCTTACTACAAACAGATCCTGGTCATTTGGAGACATGTGACCCAGTGAATGGGTCCATCCTGTCTTGCCTGGTGGAAATGAAGTAGTCACAGAGTCTTCTAAGCTATTAGATTCTGTCTTTTGCTCAAGAGGGAAGTCCCTATGTCACACAGGTCACACAGGCAGTATGCATTGGCACCCGTGTTCTGAAGTGGAGGGGGATGTTCCCTGAAGATGGATTTGCAGGACAGCCCTTTATAGAAGCCTGGGCATTTGGTGTGGATAGACACGTGTGTGTTGTGGCAGATGGTAGGGTGAAAGAAGAGGTAGGTAGTATGTGGTGATCATGGGTCATAGGACCCAAGGCACAGTGTGTTGGAGGCTGCTCTTGAGGAAAAGCCCAAGTGTTTATCCTGCCCTTTGGGACCTGTGAGCCCACCCTGACTTGTTTGCTTCTATGACCCTGGATTCCAGTGCTCTTTGCTGTTTCTTTCTGTCACAATGGTCAGAGCTGACATTCCTGTCCTTGTTTGCATGGTTGTTTTTGGTCTCTGGCAGCAGAAGCAGGAGCCTCAGGATAGGCCTTAGGGTGTTCAGTGAGAGGCTGGAGACTGTGGTTCCCAGAGGAGACACAGGGCCCTTCTGGGAGGATTGGACTGTAGACTGAAATCCGCTAGGAGAGAGGGAGTTAGGCAGCTTGGACAATTGTTACTTGTTGCCTGGGGATCGAGTGGGAAAGAGCTGTATAAATAGCCATTTCCACCATTCTGGGTTCCCCGCCCCACCAGGGGTGAAGAATAAGGGGCCCAGGGAACCGTTTTTCCACACTTTCCCTTTTGTGTGGAGATACAGGCTACCCCGTGGCTAATCCATCCCACTCTGGCTGGCCTGTCTTTCAGCGATTGCACAGATGAATAGGGCTGTGAACCCGGAGAGAGGAGAATTGTGCCCCTAATTGCAGCCCTGGTTTGTCCAGTCTCTGTAAGAACAGGTCTTGCCCACCATGTCTACTCAGTGGGGGCAGCCAGAGGGCTGAGGGCTGGTGAGCGTAGCTAAAGCATGGGGTTCAGGTATCAGTAGGGTGCCCTAACTACCCTGCTCAAGTGTCACCAGCCCTGCTTGTTTGTGCTGTCTGGCTTCTTTGAGCTAGAGCAGGTCAGGGCAAGGGTGATGCAGTGTTAGGAACCCTGCTTGGATCCAGCTGCCTCATGGGAAAAGAACGGATGTGGGATGGAAAGAGGAGGGAACAGGAGACGATGCCCACAGTTCCTTATTTATGTGAGACTCAGGGCATAGAGTCAGGGTAACAGCTGGGATTATAAACATCCTTAAAATCTTAGAAGTACCTGGGCCAGGGCACAGCAGTACAAACTGGTTTGGATACTTACCAGTATAGGAAGACAGTAACAGTACAGTGAGACCTGCTGCAGTCCATAGTGACCCCTGGATTTCTGGCCTTTGGGGTCCAAAGGCGTCAGGACCGGGATTTAACCCACAAGCCCTTTTGTCTGGAGGAGACATCCCTGTGTGTCTCCATTAGCTGTGGATTTGAGGTTTAGCTCTCTGTCCTTGTAAATCCTTTTGATGGCTGGGCAAGTGTTACATGAACCGAGCATGCCATTAAAAAAAAAAAAAAATCCTCTTTCTCAGGTTAATATCGAAAGCTTGTGGGTGAGCTGGATGCCTATCTCATGGCTGCGCCTGCACAGTGTCCCAGCATCTTAATTCCCAGGAACATAGAAACATAGAGTCAGTCGCCTCACCCAATGCTATCTTCCTTAGCAGCTCTGAGGGATGTCTGTTGATTGAGCAAATAGGATCCAACTTTAATTTATCTAGTTAGCTCACTACTTTGGAAGTCATGCACATTCTGTGGGCCTGTATGGTGTTACCAGGCTGAAAGGGGACACACTTAAAACCCTGTGCAGGCAGGCATTGGTACTCGATTGTGTCTCAGTAGAGCTCACTAATTAGCACCATCAATGTGACACCTACAGCCACCCGAGGACACTTGCCCACATCTGTGACATTGATCAGTTTATTTACTTTTATTTTTAGGACGTGTGTGTGTGTGTGTGTGTGTGTGTGTGTGTGTGTGTGTGTATGCTCATAGGTACCTGTGTGTGAAGAGGCAGAGGTCAACCTTGGGTATACACCACCTTTTCCTTAAGACATGGTCTCATTGGCTTGGAACCCACTCACAAACTAGGCTGACTGGCCCATGAGCCCCAGGGACCATCCTGTCTTTCTCTCCAGCACTGGGGCTCCAAGCCACAATACCAAGCCCAGGTTTTAAATTGATTTATTTGTCTGCTTGTTAATTTCATGGTTTCTGAGGATCACACTCAGGCCCTCACGCTCACAAGGCAAATACTTTACTAACTGCCCCATTTTCCCATTTTAAAAGATGGGTGTGGACAGCTGGACAAAGAATTCAAACAACATAACAGCAGTTGCTGGCCCTAAGAAATCATTAGAAAAATATTCATTGAAGGGGGCTTGGCAGATTCTCAGCTGTTAAGTGCACTGGTTGCTCTTGCAGAGAACCTGGGACCTGTAACTCCAGTTCCAGAAAATCTGATGCCCTCTTCTGACCTTCATGGGAACCACACACACCCCACATGGCAAACAGACATACATTCAGGCATTATGTTTATACAATAAAAATTTTACATATACATATATACATATATATATATATATATATATATATATATATATATATATTTAAAATCATTGAATTTAAAAAGTATATCATGCCTGTTATAAATACTTGTGTCCCTTGACAGGCTGTAGCAGTGGGTGGGGACTGGTGGAGCCCACTGGGGTTGGGTAGGGGCTTGAGGCTGTTAGAAGAACCTGGCTGTTCCTGCTAGAGGCTGAGCTGTGCTTGGCCCTGCATAGATTCTGAGATGCACTGAAGGGTGTCTCAGGAAAGGGTTTTTTTTTTCAGACCTGTATCCTCCTAAGTTCCCACAGCTGGGCTGGATCTCCTACCCTCTGCTCCATGTCTCAGGGCTGCACGCAGAGGGCCTCAGCTTTTCCTGGGGACCTCAGGTATGTGATGGGACAGGGCTTGTGCCTTCCCTGAACCCAAGGTCTGTTTCTCCCTAGCCTTCCTGTATGCTTTACTGGAGGCCGAGGAAATGGATGGCAGCTCAGGAGGGGTGGGATTGGAAAAGTGTTAAAAATAACCAGCAGCTCCTTTATCATCATTTATGATCACTTCTTGTGTCGTGTTGCACCTAAATAAAACCCACACTCACCGTAATGGGATTCTCACTGGCTGAATGTCCGACAACTATAAAAGTTAAAACAGGAAGGAGTTGGTCATGGCAGTGATGCGCACTGGCTCACCATAGCTTGCCAGAAGCAGGAGTCCGGCCGGAGTCTGCATTCCCCAGTTCTGCAGCACAGGGCCAGGAGGGAGACCCTTGAGAGCCAGGTTGCAGTAGGGATGAGCTGTGACCACACTGGCCACATCAGAATGCAGGCTTGGAGCCTAGCTATGCACTCACATGACTGGACTTCCCTGTGCATCTTGGGAAACCCTGTCTTCTATCTTGCTCCAGTGTTAAACTTGGTATTAGAAAGCCAGGTCCAGTCCTTGACTCTGGTGAACCTGCTGCTTGTTCGGCCCAGGTGGTATGTAGAACGTGTGTATATGTGTTATTAATATCTGTGAGTACAGGGTGTCAGAGTGGGTGGCCTTAGGATGTCCACCGCTGACCTTTTAATAAGTAAGGTGTTTGTGTTTATGCATATGATTATATCTTAATTAAATACCGAGATGTTTATACAGTTGTATGTAATTTGCATAAGCATATAAATTCATGAACATGTATTATGAACTTGATTAAAAATACAGCTGTGTAATGAGGGTGATGGTGGGGGCCATTCCCTCTCTATGTTTAGTGGATCCACGGGTACTGTTGAAATGCCTATGGCCTCCTGTGGCCTGAGCATCCATGGAAATACTCACAGGACTACAGGTCTGCCTGTGACACTGATGTCAGCTAGCATTCTGTTTGCTGAGTTGGGTCGGCTCCATGTGATCTCTTTCTTCCATCCACAGGCCCTATCCAGCCTGTGTCGCAGCTCCTGCCCCAAAGGCTTCTCTTTACCTTTCTCTTGGATATCATGTGTGGCTTAATTCACCTTTGTCCATGAGGCATGGCGCTGTACCACCCAACTACACACGGGCACTACACATACTTCTTGTAGACAAACCAAGTACATACAACACATATACACAGATTATACATACTGTAATATGTCAAATGTACCACATAAATTCATGTTCCATGTACATACATTCTGTTCTGTCACAGGACATATATATGTATATCCCATATTAACACCGTGTGTACTCATACTTCCCACACACAATGTATATATTCATGACATATAGCTACACTACATGAGCATGTCACACATACATACACTGCAGACTATATAAGCAAGCATATGTAAAGTTAACATACACTATGTATACATGTAATCCACATGTATGTATGACACACTGACACCTCATACATATATATGCCACCTTATGCACATATACCCCATATATATTTGTGGCTCATACACATGTAGCCTAGATGTATGCATAATATATTAACATATCTTGCACATACATCCCACATCTAGATATAGTATATTAATACCTTATACACATGTAATACCCCACACCACATAGGCATACATGCCATACATATAAACCATGCACATAGAACATATACATATACCATACACCAGATAAGCACAACACATAAACACTGAACACACACTATATTTGCGTATCACATGTATATATCATACATACTGAGTGTGTATGTATAACATACAACAAATACACAAACATAGCACACTCCCCACATACATACATATACTATATATGTTGTCCTTGTACACATACAGATACACTACAAACACATGTATGAATACTTCATATTTACATGCATGCTATACTTCACACATACATTCTTGTCCACACAACATATACATTGTAGCACTAGGGCATACACACTGGGCATATTACACAGATACTATGCAAACAACATCTGTACATACTTTCCACAAACAGAACACATAAAAATACAGACTATAGGCACATCCATGTAAATACATATACATACCATGTGCCATACATAATACCATATCACATACTTCACAGACACATGCCATATTTCATTCACAGTCAACATAAACATGTGTGACACACACACACATGCATTTTACACAAGCATGTCACATGTGAAAACACCATACGCATATCCCACACAAACCCACACCACACATGCAAATACATATTGCGCACACATCCCACACAAACATAGGCAACACATGCATACACACACACACTCACACACACATGCACACACACATGCATACTGACACACTCACACACACGCGCACACACTGACATACACAGACACACATATGCACACACCCATGCACATACACACAGACACACCCATGCACACACATACACACACACTGACACACATGCACACACTGACACACACACAGACACACATGCACACACACGCGTACACACACACTCCATGCTTGCAGACCCCAAGTGTTCTACCTCCAGTCTTCCCGCCTAGAGCAGGAATGGTAAAGACAGACCCATCCAAGGCGTATATTTGCTGTTGCTGCTCATCCTGCCCCTGGCACCAAGCAGCCAGGTCTTCCCAGGACATCCTGCATACCACAGAGGCTAGGCTGTATCCAGAGGATGGGCAGACGGTATTTTCACAGATGAAGAGAGGCGTATGGCCTTATGAGAATAAAAGGCAGGCATTGGGTTCCCTAGTCTAGGCCTAGAAGATCAATAGAAGACAAACTCAGTGGCCACTGGGAAGCATGGCAGACAGGTGGTACATAAAGTAACTCACGCCCTTTCAGGAAAGCAGGCAACCATGATGCAATGGTCCTTGTTCCTGCTCTTCTGCCTTGGTCCCTTTTGCTCCCACCTTCTTCAAGTTGGGTGAATGCTAGATCATCTGTGGGGAGGCCTGGCCCTGCCTCTGTCTTCTCTTAGCACTGTGATTGGCTGGCTGTGACCTGTGTCCTCCCTGGTCTTGTGTGTGGGTGTGGGTGTGGGTGTCCTTTAAGAGTGACATGTTTCCACAATGTCATCTCTAGGGAGGGGATTCCTGTGACAAGGTGAACCCCTGGGATCAGTATGAGGGGCAGGTGACTGGAAGTGGCTACACAGGTTCACTTCCACACTGGTCCACTTCAGAACTGGGGCCACACCCGGGGTCTAGGGCACACAGAGGAACTAGAGCAGATGCAAGCGTTGGCCTCGTGAGGATGATGGGGGGGGGCGACACCCTGTTCTTACGCTCACTTACTCTGGCTCTTAGGGAGGGTTCGTGAGGGAGTACACCTAGTTAACTGGGAGATGGAAACCACAGATCTCTTTCCAGGAGGCTGGTGACCTGGTTACTAAGTGTCAAGGTGACAGCAAGGGCCCCATCCCTGTGGGTATTGCTGCAAAGGCCATGCAGTATGGATAGGTGAGGGAGGGAGGGAGAGAGGGGGAAGGGAGGGAGGAGAGGGGAGGGAGGGAGGGAGAGAGGGGAGGGAGGGGGAGAGAGGGGAGGGAGGGAGGGAGAGGGGGAGAAGGAGGGAGGGAGAGAGGGGGGAAGAGGGAGGGAGAGGGGGAGAAGGAGGGAGGGAGAGAGGGGGGAAGAGGGAGGGAGAGGGGGAGAAGGAGGGAGGGAGAGAGGAAAGGGAGGGAGAGAGGGGGGAAGGAGGAAAGGAGAGAGGGGAGGGAGGGAGAGAGGGGGGGAGGGAGGGAGGGAGAAGGAGGGAAGTCAGCCACCTGTGCTTGGTATCAGCTGTCCTGCTCTGCTTGCTGGCCGGACCTTGTTCTGAATTCAAGGGTAGGCCCTGTCTGGGAGCTTACTCTGTGCCTCCCTGGAGATGACAAAACCAGAGATACTGTCACCTTCAGGAAGGACACGCAAATATTGGCAGTCTGGAGGAAGTGGTGTCCCTCAGGAAGGCTTGGCTTTTCTGGATGGTGCCTGCATCCTGCTCATCCTAGTGGCTGGCCCTGGCACTGCTAGATGCCTTCTTGAAGCCCCATCTAGAATCCACTGTACACAGCTGGCAACCTTCACAGTGCCCACGCGATCTCAGGCCTTTCCTTCAGCAAACAGCCACTTGATTGGAACAGTGTGGCAAGAAGTGGGAGCCAGACCCACCAGACACATCCTGAGCCCCATCTCACAGTCATCTGAGTTCACTGCCACAGACAGACTCCAACGTCCCCATCTTTTAGAAAAGGTTTACTAATGGGTCATATCAGGCTGGCTACCATAGCATACCCATGTGACTAGACATGTGACTGATTGCACGTGATACCCAGTGTGACTGAATGACAGAGGAGACCTTGGAGCAGTGATGTCCCTGGTCACTTTCAGCTCCCTGCTCATCTGTCTCCTGCTCCTGAGGACAGGGCACATGCAGACATGGCTCTAGATCGGGTAATAGGACACGACTTTCAGACTATTCCAGTCCGCCCACATGAGGATGACTGCAGGCACATCCTTGAGGAGATGCACCAGCTGTGTGCTGCTGTTTTCATGTCAATTTGTCACAAGTAAGAGTCATTTGAGAGGGGCGAACCTCCATTGAGAAAATGCCCCCACTAGATTGGCCTGTGGGCAAGCTTGTAGTGTGTCTCCTTGACTGATGATTGATGTGGAAGGGCCTAGCTTTTGTAGGCAGTACTATTCCTGGGCTGGTGGTCCTTGGTGATATATCCCTGAGCAAGCCACAAGGGATAAGCCTGTATGCAGCACTCCTGTGGCCTCTGCATCAGCTCCTGCCTCCAGGTTCCTATCTTTTTTGAGTCCCTGCTCTGACTTCCCTCAGTGATGGACTACGACCTTAGAGTCGTAAGAGGAAATAACCCTTTCTTCCCCAAGCTGTTATAATCATGGTGTTTTATCATAGCAATAGAAACCATAACTAAGATGGAAATTGTACTGGGAGTAGGTTATTGCTGTGATTGGACCTGTCTTTTTGGGAGAATTATGGGAGTATTTTGGCCTAGGAAAGTCATTGAGTTCTCAGAGCTTAATGAGAAGTTGTAGGATCTTGGGAGATAATGCTGAGAACAGTGCAAATGACGGAGGCCTGGCTTGTGAAGTTTCAGAAGGAAGCAAAGACTCTACCAGGGCCATTTGCGTGATATTTTGAATTAAGAAGTTTGTGGTTCTGGTCATCTGGGGATGGAGAATCAGCTTGTGACTAAGAAAAGAGCAGCATCACTGAGGTGGAGTCTTCTGAGGAGTGTTTCCTCAGAGTCAGCACGTAGAGGGTAGGCCCAGAGGTGGCCAAAACCATTCCTCATGCTGACAGCCAAACTTGGCAATGTGTAAGAGTCTCCCGGGTGGAACCGATTTGGAAGAGGTCAAAGAGAGCTCAGCGTGAGACTTGACACCATGAGAAGCCAGGACAGGCCATTTGAGAATGTGAAGCCTCAAATGCAGGGGGACGCCCCAGGATTGACGGACTCGGGAAGAGAAGTTGAGGCTTGGCACCATGTGGAAGAGTGAGTTCCTGAAGAGAGGCCAGGGATGGCTACTGAGGGAGGAGAACCCCAGTTGAAGAGCCCCCAGTGTCTTTGGCGACGCTGGTACCATGGGATGACTACCAAGGACAGTAGTAGCCGCAGAGTGGAGCTGGCCCAGGAGAAAAGCTGTGTGGGCTGTAGAGAGCCGAGTCGGAAAAGTGACCCAAGCTCTATGGGGGAGCCCAGAAGGGAACTGACCCTGAACCATCTACACTGTTGGACTTTGTTTTTTTGTTTTTTTGTTTTTTTTCGATTTGATTGTGACTGTGCCCTGATTCTTCCCTCTTAGTGCAAGGAAGTAAGTAACTTATTTTCGATCTTACAGAAGCCCCTAGTCAAGAGCTTTTGGAATTTTAGAGAAATTTTTGATATTTTAGAGAAACTTTGAACTTTGAAGGGGACCAGGCCTTTTCAAAGAGGCTGGAAGTTTAAAGTATTTGAATTGTTAAAGATTCTCAGACTTGTAAATGGTGGAATGTTTTCCACTACAATACTAGTAATATTGAGGTCTCAGCTGTGTTTCAACAGCGTTTGTGTGTCAGGTTGGCAAGGGGTCAACTGTGCTAACTAGTTTGATATGAACATGACAAAATCTAGAGTCATTTTGAAAGAGGGGACCTTGGTATAGAAAAGGCTCCCACCAGAGGGGCCTGCGGGCAAGCCGATGGTACAGCTTCTTGATTGATGATTGATATGGGAGGCCCCACTCCTATCAACTGAGCAGTGCCACGCCTAAGCTGATGGCCGTACATGCTAAAAAAAAAAGTAGACTGAGCAAGCCAGTAAGCAGCATTCCTCCATGGGCTCTGTTTCAGTTCGTGCCTCTGGTTTCCTGTTCTGACGTGCCTTCGTGATAGAGTGTGACCTGAGAGTTATCAGATGAAACAAACCTTTTCCTCCCCAAGTTGTTTATGGTCCTGGTGCTTTACTACAGAAACAGATGCCCACACTAAGCCAGCAGTGTATGGTGCTGTCTCTATTTGCTCGCTTTCTTGATGTTTCTCTTGCCTAGACTTGTGTGTTGTCCTCTTGGTTGTGTGTGGTTCTTCAGAGAATAGAGAGGCCAAGTTTGTCAAGGAACAGCCTCTGTTGACAAGGAGCTGCCAACCCATCCCCAGTCTGGTGCAGCCATTGCTCCCAGGAGCTGCCAGTAGGCTATCGCAGGAGAGTAGACAGGACCTTACCCCTGTCATAACATGCCTTCTCTGTGGGACAGACGACCATTAGGTCTCGTTTTCTCATGCAGCTTCTGGGCTCCAGTACAACTGGGACAGCTGTGGTGGGACATCCAGGTGTGGGCCTCAGTGCATTGGGGAGTGTCCACCTTAGGCCTCAGGACTGTGTTGCCTGTTAACTCAAGCTGAGCATCCTCAGCTCCAGGTCCATTGCATGGAGTCCCAGAGGGCCTGGATGTGAATAATGTCAGCAAGAATGGCCCTAGAAGCAACTGGTCCCCTTCCTTGTGGGGCCTCTTTGTATAGTCAGGTGGCAAACCTGCTTCTGGGGTATCCTCACACCTAGGGCATCTGTGTTTGTACTTTTACAGTCTGATCTGGGTGTCATGGTTCTCTGGAACCAAAGTGTGCAGAGGGAGCTTCAGCCTGCCTGCTTCCTGGCTCCTTGAGTTTCTCAAAGGTCGACCTTCCTTCCTAGCAGAGCCTTATGGAGGTTGTGATGAGGCTTCAGGTATCCATTCCTTCCCTGGTTGTTAGGCTCTAGGAGGGAGGCTGATAGTAGGCTGGACTTCTGGGGTCTCCTTGAACAAGCTCTGTCTGCTCACTGGGGACCCCTGAGGATTACAGGATCAATTTATAGGAATCAGATGGCTGCAGGGTCAGTATTTGCCTTGAAGTAAGGGTGGGGTCATCTCTGCAGTGACAGAGAGGCGAGGCATAGTTCTGGGGGTGCTGAGCATGCATGTAGGTCTGGCAGGTGAACAAAGTGCTGGCTCTTAGCTGTCACCTCCGTTAGTCCTCAACACACCTTCAAAACAAATGACTGTTTTATGAAATGCCCTTGAGGAAACTCCAGGACAGAGGCACAGAATCTTGGCCACAGCTCCAGAGGTATGAACTTGAAGCTCAGGCAAGGGCCAGGTAACTGTGTCAGGGCCCTTTCTAGACCTGCTTCTGGTGCGGTAGACCTTTAGCTGTGGGCCGTGAAAGATTGCCTGCGTGACTGGGAGGTGTCTGCAAGACACAGGGCCCATCAGAAGTTTCCTACCCATCAAGAGGGTAGGAAATCCACCTACAAAGGAACTTCGACTCCTTGACCTTGAGGTGGGACTCAGATTGAGTCATTGTGGGCTGCAGCAGAGTGATCTCAGGTGCTGAGGCTGGCTTCTGATAATGGTCTCTGGCTCTGGCATGAGGGCCCAGAAGAAGGAACAATGTTGTCTCCCTCTATGCTGTCCCCTAGCTGTCCTTCTCTGTGTCTTTGTCCCTTCTCAGGCAACACAGGGCCTGGTATGTCTAGAAGTTCTAAGTTGGAGCAAATAAGTTATCCTCTAGGACAAGGCCCAGCAGAAGCCTCAAGAGACCATAGGTAGACCTATCCCCCAGGATCGTCCTTCATGGAGCCTGCTGGGCCCACGTGATCTTCCCAGGTATATTTAGAAGAGGTCATTCGGCCTTTAAAATACACACTTTTCAAAGCCAGCTCCTGCCTCAGAGAAGGTAGATTTTATTAGCTAATTCCCTCCTTTCTCGGGAGCACAGAGGCAGCGAAGCGGGCCCTCTGATTCGCCTCGTTGATAAAACCTGAGCCCTCATAAATAACTCCATCTTCGCAGAGACCCAGAATGCATCCTCAGACCTCCTGTCCCCAGGGAACACCTGCACAGTGACAGCTTCTCCTTCCTTCTGCCTGTTGCTGTGGGAACAACCTTAATAGACATGCCAGATTCCTTCTGGTGTGCAAGTATTGAGCACTTACTGGATGCAGGTTCCTGTTGCACAATTTTTAAATGGTCTTGTAATAAAAACCCAGGAGCCTGATATTGGGGTAAATGCTGAAAGATCAGAGAGACAAAGGAACAAGCCACAGCTACTTTTCTTCTTGCCAACCCCACAAATCCTCTGACTGAACGCCTCTGAGTCCTCACCTGAAAGGGCATCAACCGAAAAGGTCTCCAGCTGAAAAGGCCTTAGTTCCTGTCTCCTCAGGCCTTATGTACCTTCCTCTGCCCAGCCATATCACATCCTTCCTAGTGCTGGGATTAAAGGTGTGTGTGTGTGTGTGTGTGTGTGTGTGTGTGTGTGTGTGTGTGTGTGTACTGGTAGCAAAGGCATAAGATAGCAAGTGCTGGGTTAAAGGCGTGTGACTCCCAAGTACTGGGGTTAAAGGTGTGTACCACCACTGTCTGGCTCTGTTTCCCTCCTAGACTGAGTCAATCTCGTGTAGTCCAGGGTGGCTTTGAACTCACAATGATCCAGACGGATCTCTGCCTCCTGAGTGCTAGGATTAAAGGTGTGTGCCACCACTGCCTGGCCTCTATGTCTAATCTAGTGGCTGGTTCTGTCCTCTGATCCTCAGGCAAGTTTATTAGGGTACACAGTATATCACCACAGGCTCCGGATGTATGTTGGGGAAAGGCATCAAGGGTGACTGGCCAGGGTTCCTGGGGTACATGTGGAGGGGTGAAAGAGAAGCAGAAATTGTATACTCTGAGAGCAGGATGGCTTGAGGGGTCAGTGTCTGGTCGGTCCTCAAACAGGGGAGCCTGGGAACTCAGTGTCCCTTTGTCTGGTTAAAGGTCTTCACAGATAGGATTTGGGGTTACTATAGATGCGTCTAAAATCCAAAAGAAGCCCTGGTATAGACGACCCCCACCTACCTACACCAAATGTACACACAGATAACACTCATGTAGACATAGTCATTAGAAGAGACACAGGAAGACAGAAGCAGTTGACTTGGGTCCGAGCCGGGCAGGACAAGGAAAGCTTCAGCTATAAGCAGTGTCTGGGGGTGGGCGGGGGGGGGGGGGACGTGCTGCAGAGAGCACTGTCCCCTGGAGCCTGTGGGGGAAGCATGACTCTGCACATGCCTCATCTGAGATCAGCCCTTAGATATCCAAGGCAAAATGTCTTGTTTTACACAATGGGCTTGTGGGAAATTGTGAGCTAGAAACAGTGGCAGCAGGTACAAATAATGGAGGAATCCTAAGTTCTAGGAGCTACAGCTCACCCCTGTGTGTGTGTGTGTGTGTGTGTGTGTGTGTGTGATATGTATTTGTATATATGTGTATATGGTGTGTATGTAATGTATGTGTGGTGTTGTATGGTATGTAGGGGGAGATGTGTGTGTGTGTGTGTGTATGTGTGTATGTGTGTGTGCGTGTGTAGGTGGTATGTATGTGTGTATGTGTATATTTGTGTTGTGTGTATAGTGTATAGGTGTGTGTGGTGTGTGTATGATGTGTGTGTGGTGTGTATGGTGTATATGTATGTGGCGTGTGTATATGTTTGAGGGGTGTGTATGTGTGTGTGTGTGTGTGTGTGTGTTATGGGGGATGTGTGTGTTTGTATGTATGTGTGGTATGTGTATATATGTGATGTATTTTATGTGTGCTCTCATGCATGCTCTGGGCAGGATGGCTCATGGGCTAGGTCAGGGCCTGATTCATTTCCTCTTCTGCACCTCCTGAAAGTCCTGACAAGGCAGATGCTTTATCTTCATAAAGATGAAGGTATGGCTTCCTGATATGGAGATGGGACCCCACAGGAGTGACCGCTTGATTTGGGGCTCCAGGCAGGTATTCCCATCAAGTTGGGTTGGGATGGGAAATCCAGAAAATCCTGACATCCCTGCACACACAAATTCAGCCTCCTCTCAAATCAAGGGCACACACTGTTAGCCTGAAAGAGGGTTTTACACGGGATGCGGATGGCATTTTTCATTTTAATGGCATGAGTTTACTTTTATGGCTGCCTTCTATTTATGGAATGGCGCTGGCTCTATTTACAGGGTGATGGAAAGTGTCTTTTTCATAGTAAATTGATGCATGGACATGGCGAAGTCCCTGGTCACAGGGTGGGTGGGACTTGTTGGAAGAACATGTTTTTTGGCACCTACTAAATGCCTCTGCTCAGAATGGACTCAGAACAAAGGAGCCATGGTTTGATGTGGTGGACAGCAGGTCTTTGGCTGGAGGTAGTAGGTACTCTGAAAAGTGTTGAATAGGTATGTGGAGGTCAACATGGACCATGGCAGGAGGAGGTGTGCTCCAGCCGTAGCAAGCATGCAGGATGAACTGATATCAAAGATATCTTCTTACCATGGGAGACTAATAGAGAAGGACTCCTACAAGTACCACCTGGTATGGAAAGGGGCATGGCCTGCTGTGGTGACAAATGGCCACAAAGCAGGCAGCTTGAAAAACTAATCTACCCTCTTGCAGGTTGGAGACATCTGAAAACCAAGTGTCAGCAGAGTGGGCCCTTCTAAGGGATCCCGTGCAAGGCTGTTGTAGACCTCTTTTCTGGCTTTCGTTGTCTGTCAGCAGCCACACATCTTCCTAGCTCCTGGCTGCATCTCTGCAGTCTCTGTCCTTTATTTCCATGACAAGGACATTAGTTACGTCTCTTAGGACCCGCTCAGTCTATGTTGGTCTCATCTCTAGATGCTATACTGTATTACAAAGATAGCTGGGTTCCAGGGTTTGGTGGACACATCTTTGAGGCTACTCTTTAGCCCACCATGTGGGAATATGAGGAAAGTGTGACTGTAGCTTGGCCCCCAGTCTGCTCTGGGGTCCCAGTAACATACGTAACCACTTTTCACCATAGGAGATTCAAGGCTGTCATGTGAAGCCGGGTGGGGACTTCTACCTGCATATGCCTAGTGTCCCCTAAGTCTGATCCTGCCCTCAGGTCTTCTGCAATTTTCTGGCCACCGATGAGGTCATTTCTGTATACTCTGGGCCTGCTAAATGGTCTGATGACTCTAGTCACAGGCTCAGGACTGTGGGAGCCCGGGACCCCAGGAGCCCATATCCATTTGGAAGCTTGTTTTCCCCATTTCTTGTTTTCTCTTTTATTTTTCAAAAATACCAAAAAAAAGCAGCCTGACGTTTGTATCCTGCTTCCCCACAGGCATTTCTGATTCCAATTGGACGAGACTGTGGCCAATTTAGGAGTTACTTGGTGTGTTATTAAAAATGTGTTCCTAGTGCTTATTCTCTTTATTTGTGATTTATTCTTCATTCATTAATTCTCATTAATTGAAAGTGAGATAGTTCTCTTTTCCATTAAGCCAGCAGCCTGGCAGCGAGAACTAAGCATTTGGTTGTGTGTGAGTTATTTTCCATTATCTCAGGAAAGTCTGTGAGTGGGGAAGGAGGAGGTGGCTCCTGCAGTCCAAGGTCAATGTTCCAGAGTGACTACTGCCGTCCACGAGGGCTCTGGAAGTAGCAGATGGTGCCTGGGGTTCTGAGTTGGGCCAGCCCTACCCTGGTCTTCCCTTCTTAGTCATGGATCCCCATCCCTCCTTTCTGCTTCTTAGTTTCCTTTCCTGTTCCTGTGATAAACTAACTACAAAAAGCATTTTTTTCTTTTTTCTTTTTCTTTTTTTTTTGGTTTTTCAAGACAGGGTTTCTCTGTAGCTTTGGAGCCTGTCCTGGACTAGCTCTGCAGACCAGGCTGGCCTGGAACTCACAGAGATCCACCTGCCTCTGCCTCCCAAGTGCTGAGATTACAGGTGGGCACTACCACCACCCGTCTACAAAAGCAATTTAAGGAGAAAATGGTTTCTTTAACCCACATTTCCATGTTATAGTCGGAAGTCAGCAGAGAGTAATGAATGTATGCGTGCTGATGCTTAGCACTATCTCTGTCCTTAAACAGTCCAGGATCATCAAGCCTCAGGGATAGTGCTGCCCATAGAGGATGGATCTTCTCATGTCACTTAGTATCTTTAAGATAATCAGTCACAGATATTCTGAGAGGCTCTTTTTTCCTCCACATGATTGTAGATTGTGTCAAGTTGACAGAACTCTATCACACAGCTGTATTTGAACTCCAGGGTTCACAGAAGGTTAGAAGACTGGGTTGTAGGGTGAAAACCATCACTCGGTGAGGACTCTGATAGTCAATATTGTGATCTTGAACTGTTATCAGGAGACACAGGCAATGAAGTATCCAGTCCATGATGATATCTAGTGTGGGGTACCAGGCCTGAGGGTCCTCAGAGCTGGCTAGAGTGGAGAGAATGGTTCATAGGAGGATGGCCCCATATGCAGCTGTGGAAATTATGATGTCCCTGTGAAACCTAGGTGGAAATGACAAGTAGTATCAGGACCATGGGTGCCTGGGCATGTCCATAACCAGTGTTGCATGGAAGCTGTCTGTCACCCTCTACCTGAGTGATCTCCTTGCTAGATTCCAGCCTGGGTGTCTGATTCACATCACTGGCGGCCTGTAGTATATAAGGTGTGGCTTTGGATCTTGTGGCCCTTTTTTCTTATCAGGTGAAATAAAGTGCTTCTGAAATGTTATTTCCTTTTCCTGTCTTAGTACATTGGCTAAGAACAACTATGAAAAGCCACTAGATTATGAAATCAGGTGTGGTTGCCCCGTGGGCAGTGCCTGCATCTCATAAGATCCAATCCTTGCTGGTTAGCACTCTAGGTGATTTTGAAGCTCTACCCACACCCACACCCACACCCAAACACACACTTTTTAACTGTTAGGATCAGCCCTTTTGACTCTCCTGACCCATAAGCATCATAATGGGCCATATTGCCTAAAGGTCTCTGTAAGACTTTCTGTTCCTGGCCCACACTGGCTACTACTCTAGTTGATTTTGGCATTATTTTTCATGTATATCCAGTCTTCTTTTTAATAACCATTGTTTTCTGAAAGGCCCATTGAAAATGGCAGAAAGCAAAAAGACTCCCTGCATGATACCAGGCCTCTGAGCTGTAGAGCAGATCTGCCTGTAGAGCAATGCACATATGCTGCCATGCTGGGATGGTGCATGGGGCTCAGGGAGTAAATTGTCCAGCAAACCATGGCTGGCCTTAGGTATCTGTTTTACCAAAGTGGTGAAAATTGGTGTGAGAGTTGAGGATCAGAGGGGACCTTGGGGTACATACATGTAGTGAATCCCCTTGCTATGTTCTCAGCATTAAGCACCACAACACATGTGAGCTGGCACATAGGTGATTCCAAGTATATACATATGCCTTTGGGTGCTGTGCCCATGGAAGAGAGTCAGGGTCCCACTTCTTGGCTAGAAGTTGCTGCTCTGCTAAGGACTGGTTGTAATGTGAACACACACACACACAAAGCCTGGTGCCCCTGGATATTCTGCTATCCTCATTGATCAGCTGTCTTGGACCTGCATCTAGCCTTTGCATCCTCGTTGTGGCATCCAGAGGCTTCTGGAGAGAGCAGTGTGATGATGCTGGGATTTCTTAGTCTTTGTTTCTTCATTATCTATCTCAGGGGTGACAAAAGAAGGATGGGCAAGTGCTTATCTGGATGAGTGGAGGATGGGTGGGTAGATTTGTGGATGGAGAAATGAGTGGATGAATGGGTGGGTGGGTGTTAGACGGATGAATGGATGAGTAGATAAATGGATGGGTGGATGGATGAATGAGTCAATGTATGGTTGGTTGGTTGGTTGGTTGGTTGGTTGGTTGGTTGGTTGGTTGGATGAATATGAAGCTGTTTGTATGGGTGGGTTGATGTATGTAAAGATGAGTGGATGGGTAGGTGAGTGGATAAGTGAATGGATGGATAGATGGATGGATGGATGGATGGATGGATGGATGGATGGATGGATGGAAGGATGGATGGATGGATATAAGGATGGATAGGTTGATGTGAGGGTAGATGGGTGGGCAAAACCCTCAGTGCAGAGCTGTGGCTGGCATGTTCCCATATTCTGTCTTGCCTCTGAGACCTGAGAGATAGTTTGTGGATGTAGTGGATCTGCACCCCCCCCCACACACACACACATACACATTTGCCTTTTTATTTGCCCAGAGCAGCCCTTGTGACTCTCCTCCCCCAGGAGCACTATGTGGGCTATATCATCTGAGGGTCTCTGTAAGATTTTCTGTTACTGCTCTATACTGGTAAGCACAGCCCCCACTGGATGACTCTGGGAATCAGCATTTTTACAGTACCATGGGCCTTGTGAGCCCTGAGTTGCACTTTTGAGTTACTCTGAGCATGACTGCAACTTTGTCCAGCTCAGTGTCTGGAGCCCTCAAGGCCCAGGGGAGGCAGAGAGCGGCAGGCAGCTCCCTTTTCATCTTCTCAGGGTGTGGCACCCACAGGGCCTGGGGAAGCTCTACCACCTTGGCTGTGACCTCAGGAGCACCTTATACCTTTCTTCCCTCCATCCCCTGAGTGAATGCCATCTCAGCACGTGAACCCACTAGAGTGCTCCAGAAGCAGATGAGTCTGCTAGTGGCTGGGCTGTCCTTGTCACCTTGCAGAAGTCTGAAGAAGTCAACCTGCGTGTTAGATAGGTTGGCACACACTGCCAGCAGCTGGCAGAGTCTTGCCAAGAACCTTTCTGGACTCAGCTTAGTCTTGACCGGGCCTGTAGCTGCAGTGTCCCAGGGGTCATGCAAGGATCATGCAGAGCTCATGCAGGGCTCCGGGGGATGCAGGGACTGGACAGGAGTTTTGAAGACTGGAGGGGTAACTGCTGAAGCCACAGTAAGGAACAGCCACAAATGTCAGTATAAGACAGCAGCCCATCGTGAAGTCTGGGAGCAGGGCTGCTCGGCACCCGTTCTGTGGGGGACGAGGGTCCCCTAGGGGCTGGGTCCCCACATGCTGTTTAATTAGTGCCTGTGCGGGGCCACGCTAACATTAATGTGCTCTAAATCCTTTCAGAATTGGGATTTTTCTCAACTACGGCTGAGTTGCAAGCTGAATAAATTAAAACTTCTCTGACATGAAATCTTGTAGCCTTATTAAGTGGCAAGATTATGCAAAAAAAATCGTTAAGTATGATAATGCATCTTTGGGCGTGATTTGTAGCAGGACATTCATTATCTCTCACTCGGCTCTGTTTAAGCTCTGTTACAGGGGAATTAGTGGTATTACTGTTTAAATCTTAACTTTTGTGTTATGCAGGCATGTTCCAAAGCTTTGAAACGTAGCTGAAAGCTGTGCCTGGATCTCACAGGTTTAAAGAGAGTAAGCGGGAGGGTTTCAAAGCTGGGATCATCTAGAGAAATCATTCCTGCCGTACCAGTAGCTTCCATCTAATTAAAAATACGTTGCTTTCTTGAGAGTTAGACAGATGGAGTTGCATCATGGAGCAGGGGAGAAGGGGAAGGAGAAGAGATGCTGTTTCAGAAGCCCGGGGCCCACTGTCTGTTTCTAGTGGTCTCACTGACTAAAGGGCTCTGGGCCAGAAGGATGAGTGGCCAGGTGTCTGCCCTGCTGGCCTCTGCTAACTTACATGCTCTTTAAGATCCATGCAGTCTCTCTCTGCAACACCCCTCAGTTTCCCATCTTAAGCAAAGAGCCTGGGTTTGGTACATTTGTTAAAACTGATATGACTGTATTGACTCACTTGTCACAAAAGCTGTGGTTACGTTGGGGTACTCTCCTGGTAAGGTATATTCTATGAGTTTGAACACACTTGTTATGCTGTGTGCCCACCATAGCCATCTCATGCAGAGCAGTCTCTGCCCTGAGACTCCCCTTTGCTCCACACCCCATCCCTGAGATGTTCCCTCTCTTTCCTCCACTGGTTTATTGGTGAGGGGCAGTCCCCACATATGGTTCTTCTCTGCTTTGCTTCCCACTGTGGCACCTGGTTGGCCCCATTGTCCCGGTTGCCATCATTTCTCCTAAAATTCTCAGGGGACTGGCTGCAGACAAACTGAGATATGCAGGCCAAGCTATGTCCTCTGGGAGAGTAGAACCTGTCATGGAGGAGGAGAGGCTAGGCAGACTGGAGAGCAGCTCAGAGTTGGGCCCCAGGCAGAACCCAGTTGAAGGGATCTCGGCTGTTCAGACATGTAAGACTGAAGATGGATCACTTGACCTGGACAGCAATGGAGTAAATGGAGGAGTTCCTGGGATGAGGGATCATCTGGAGAGAGAGAGAGAGGAGGAGAGGAGAGGGAGAGAGAGAGAGAGGGAGAGAGGGAGAGAGAGAGGTGGACAGAAAACGGGGTGGGGAGACAAACAAAGAAACAAGGACTAGCCCCTGTGACGTGCAGGATACACACAGAACTCTGTGGGACAGGTTGTAGCATGCCTGGGTCCAGTGGAGGTCTCTGCTGGCCAAACTCCTTTGGCTCAGTTGGCTTGGCCTTGGTTCTGACAGCTTTCCACTGCCTGGCCGAGACCCACCCACATTATGAAGGGCCATCTGCTTTGCCTGTGTGGAGTTGACCAATTTGAATGTCATTCATAAAACATTCACACAGAAATATCAAAACAAAGACTGACTACCTGAGCACTGTGGCTTTGGCTGATTGAGACGTAGACTCGCCATACTGTTTCAAGAGGGCAATGGCGAAAGGCTAGCACTGTGGCAGCCCCTGATGTCAGGGCATGAGGCTCCTAACAGCCCTTCCGAGTGCCAGGACCGGGAGACTGGCCGTGCAGGAGCCTGGCAGTGGCCTTGTTTTCAGACAGCTGTGTGATAGGTCACTCAGGCCAGCAGGATGTCCTGAGCGGTTGGGGTCCACGGGTTACAGGGTCCTCTCTCTGCCTTCCCACACTCCCAGCATGGGTTTCTCACACCTGCTGACTCTTCTGATGTCAAGCCATTCTCTAGCATTGCACTCAAGCACAGAGAGCAAAGCCAGGCACATACTAGGGCTCTGGGCACAGCAACTATGATGCAGACTTGGGTCCCATCCTGGCCTCCGCCTGTACTTACAATGGCTGGCTGGGAACCAGGGGCTGTACGCCTCTGTCTGGCTCCATCTTTGAATGTCTGAGAAGCCAGAGATACTTTTATTATAAAGGATGATCTCAGACCCACCAAGTAGGGAACCTGTGATAGAACAAAGTGTTTAACACCGAGACCTCTCTGGACACCCCCTTCCCGTTCCGGTGTTCCTCCCATCCAAAGTTCCTGGGTCCACTTTCAGGAGTTTTATGGGGATCAAGGGCCAGGATGTGATTAAAATATCGTCATGGTGATTAGTTCCAGGTCTGACCCCTTGCTTCCTTGGAGGTGAGCCATGGGATTGGAGTCCCACCCTCTTGCCTAGATCTCTTCTGACCAGCCCTGTCTTGGGGCCATCTGGTTCTAGCTTCCTTGCCCCTCTCTGGCAATGCAGAAGAGATGTGGGTGAGGAATGGGGCAGAGAGAGAGAGAGAGAGAGAGAGAGAGAGAGAGAGAGAGAGAGAGAGAGAGAGAGAATGAGAATGAGAATGAGAATGAGAATGAATGAATGAGAGAGAATCTATTGCTTGTCTTATTTCAAGGGCCATGAGACATATTATAGACAGGCTAGCCTGGACACTTAGCAGAGATAGGACATGGGGTTGGGGCTATGGCTCTGTACTCCAATGTTTCTAGGATGGCATGCAGACATAAAAGGGAAGGTCTGTTCTCATGGGCAGGTCCTGGTAGGACTCCCCTGAGAAGACATAGTCACCACTCTTCTTAGACACTACCACATCTCCTGAGCCCTTGACTTGAGAGGGAGAGAGAGAGAGAAAGTGCCATGATCAGAATACAGGCCACTGGGGAAAGAGGCACTGTGACTCAAAATGCAGACCACCAGCTGCCATCCAGATCGGGCCTTCTGCCTGCATTCCCTTCGGGCCTGAGCTTGTGGCTTTCTCTGTCACTTGATTTTCCCTATTTGGGAGTGGCCGTCTTTTGTCTCCCAATTTCTGCCACTGTTTGTGATTCCAGTGAAAATGAAGAAGCAGGGGATGAATGGACAGGGGGTGGTACCTCCTGAGCACCTCGGGCATCATGTCCTCTGCACCATTATTTGTCACAGTTAACTTCTCCCCCACACTACATATCCTGTGAAACCCAAAACAACAGTGATGGCAAACCGGATGTCACCAGTGGGCAGGGCAACACAGAGGCCTCCCCTACTTAAATGGTGAGCACAGATACACCACTCCCATTGTAGACGTGTCCTCAAATTAAGCCTGCTCTGTGTGTGTATGTATGTATGTGTGTGCACATGCATAGATGCATTCTTGAGTGTGTGTGTATTCATATGTGGGTTCTCGTGTGCACAAATGTGCAGTTACATGTGTGAACATTAAAGGTCAGAGGTTGCTGCTGGGTGTCTCCTTCAGTTACTCTCTACCTTATGTTTAGAGAGATGTCTTTCATTGGGACCTGAAGCTTACAGATTTGCTGAGAAGGCTAGCAAGCCTTTGGGATCAGCCTCTTTCCACATCCCCAAGACTGAGATTACAGGTGTACATTGCTTTTTTTGTTTTGTTTTGTTTTGTTTTTTCAAGACAAGGTTTCTCTGTGTAGCTTTGCGCCTTTTCCTGGAACTCACTTGGTAGCCCAGGCTGGCCTTGAACTCACAGAGATCCACCTGGCTCTGCCTCTGGAGTACTGGGATTAAAGGCGTGCACCACCACCGCCCGGCTCACACGCAGCTTTTTATACAGGTGCTGGGGGTCCAAACTGAGGTCCGTTTAAATGTGTGGCAAGCACTTTACTGACTGGACCACCTTCCCAGCCTCTGTTTTTGGTGTTTTAAAGCATATGTGTTAGTGTGCATGTGTGCTTCTGTGCAAGTCTTTTAAAGGCACCTTGACACACACATTTGTGTTTACATGCCTGTGTTTGAACAGGTTCCACACCAAAAGTAAGTGACACTTTTACTGTTTCACAGTTCAAGAGATGCCTGGCAACATTCCATGGAAATGCCCCAACACCTAGTTGTCCGATTCAGCACCAGTTGCCCTATGGATATGTGTATCTTCTCTACCCACCAGACTTTGGGTGTGCTAAGTCAATAGCGCACAGTGAGCTCTGTGGGCCACTTAACGTGTCCCTATGCTCAGAACGGCAGAGTGACTTCATGAAAGACACATATTGACTCAGAGATCCCGGTGCCCATGCCAAGCCAGTGTTTCAAGAGCCTGTAGGGTGCACTTTCCTGATACTGTCTTCAGCATGGTCTGTCCATCTCTGCTGCCCATATGGCCAATATGTTCCCCATCAGTAGGACCTGAATGTCTGGAAACTGTTACTCCCAAAATGTGTTATTGGGGTTCAGCCACTCAGCTGTGAGTCTTGGCTTCTCAGATGCCCCTTCCCCACAACAGGTGACATCTCGGAGCAGCTGTAACCCCACTGAGTTGGGCAGAGGGCCATGATCTTTGAGATATCCCACATGTCTGAGCTGGAGTCCCAACATAGGGTCATGCCAGCTTTTAGACAGATGCATGCATATTGTTGCAAGACTGGTGCTGTTTTGTGTGCTTAGACTTGTGGGTCTGGATCAGCAGTGCTGGGGCACAACAAAGAGATGAGTTCTCCATAGTTAGCCTTTATAGATGATCCTCAGCCTGGACCTACTTTCTTTCCCAGGCTACCCTGGTACCTCAGGAGTCCTCTAAGCAGATGTGTGTCTGTGTCTGGGTTTGGTTCTAATGCCTCCACTCACTACATGGTTGACCTTGAGGCAGGGCCTGTTCCTTTGTTGTCTCTGATTCCTGCCATAAGTCTAGGAGTTATGGGAATCCCTTGGCAGATGGTTTGTTCTTTGGTCTTGTCAATAGCCTAAGGTTAGTCTCTCTTGTCTCTCCTCTAATTCCCTCCAAGGAGGAGAACCCGCAGAAAGTTGAGGGCCCTAGGCAGGCTGGGGATCCCTATGGGAACGATGTATAGGAAATACATTTGTTTGGAATGAGCTATCTGGACTTGGCCTAGAGCAGTGGTTCTCAACCTGTTGGTCGTGACCCCCTGGGGAATCAAATGACTTTTTCACAGGGGTTGCATATCAGATATCCTGCAGATCAGCTATTTACATTATGATTTATAGCAGTAGCAAGATTACAGTTATAAAGGAGCAACAGAATAATTTTATGGTTGGAGTTACCATGAACTGTGTTAAAAGTTTACAGCATTAGTAAGGTTGAGAACTACTGACTTATAGCATGTTTTCCTGTTAGTCCATGAGGTCACGATGATGTTGGTCATGGGGGAGATGATTATGACAGTGATTATATGATTGTGGTGGTGATAGTGATGGTGATATTGGTAGCAGTGGTGATATTGATAGCAATGATGGTTATCTTGATGGTGATGTTGGTGAAAGAGATAGTGATCTTTTTTGTTGATGAAGATACTGGTAGTGATGATGTTGATGGTGCTTATAGTGATGGTGGTTATAGTGGTGGTGCTGCTGCTGCTGTGATGGTGATGAAATGGCATTGGTGGTCATATTGATCGTGATAGTGGTGATTTCAGTGTTGGTAATGATAGTAGTGGTGATGATGGTCATAGTGATGATTATCATCAGGATGATAATCCTGATGGTGACAAGTAAAGATTGCATAGGTGATGGTGGTGATGACGATGATGATAGTGTAGGTGATCGTGGCCATGATGATGATGATATTCACGATGTTGATGGCAATGGTAGTGTTGGTAATGATAGTATCAGTGATGGTAGTGATGGTGGTGATAATTATGATGCTAATGGGAATGGTGGTGATAGAGTAGGTATGGTGATGATGAGTATCATAATGCTGATGGAAATCATGCCCATGATATAGATGGTGATGATAATGTGGGTGATGGAGATATGATGGTT